>NC_054488.1:24533267-24833267 GCF_017639515.1 Carcharodon carcharias
CCTCTGTTCTCGCTCGCTCTCTCTCTCCTCTGTTCTCGCTCGCTCTCTCTCTCTCCTGTGTTCTCGCTCGCTCTCTCTCCTCTGTTCTCGCTCGCTCTCTCTCTGTTCTCGCTCGCTCTCTCTCTGTTCTCGCTCGCTCTCTCTCTGTTCTCGCTCGCTCTCCTCTGTTCTCGCTCGCTCTCCTCTGTTCTCGCTCGCTCTCCTCTGTTCTCGCTCGCTCTCTCTCCTCTGTTCTCGCTCGCTCTCTCTCCTCTGTTCTCGCTCGCTCTCTCTCCTCTGTTCTCGCTCTCTCTCTCCTCTGTTCTCGCTCGCTCTCCTCTGCTCTCGCTCGCTCTCTCTCCTCTGTTCTCGCTCGCTCTCTCTCTCCTCTGTTCTCCCTCGCTCTCTCTCTCTCCTGTGTTCTCGCTCGCACTCTCTCCTCTGTTCTCGCTCGCTCTCTCTCTGTTCTCGCTCGCTCTCTCTCTGTTCTCGCTCGCTCTCTCTCTGTTCTCGCTCGCTCTCCTCTGTTCTCGCTCGCTCTCCTCTGTTCTCGCTCGCTCTCTGTTCTCGCTCGCTCTCTCTCCTCTGTTCTCGCTCGCTCTCTCTCCTCTGTTCTCGCTCGCTCGCTCTCCTCTGTTCTCGCTCGCTCGCTCTCTCTCCTCTGTTCTCGCTCTCTCTCTACTCTGTTCTCGCTCGCTCTCCTCTGTTCTCGCTCGCTCTCCTCTGTTCTCGCTCGCTCTCCTCTGTTCTCGCTCGCTCTCTCTCCTCTGTTCTCGCTCGCTCTCTCTCCTCTGTTCTCGCTCGCTCTCTCTCCTCTGTTCTCGCTCGCTCTCTCTCCTCTGTTCTCGCTCGCTCTCTCTCTCCTCTGCTCTCGCTCGCTCTCTCTCTCCTCTGCTCTCCCTCGCTCTCTCTCTCTCCTCTGTTCTCGCTCGCTCTCTCTCCTCTGTTCTCGCTCGCTCTCTCTCTGATCTCGCTCGCTCTCTCTCTCTGTTCTCGCTCGCTCTCACTGTCTCCTCTGTTCTCGCTCGCTCTCTCTCTCCTCTGTTCTCGCTCGCTCTCTCACTCCTCTGTTCTCGCTCGCTCTCTCTCCTCTGTTCTCGCTCGCTCTCCTCTGTTCTCGCTCGCTCTCTCTCCTCTGTTCTCGCTCGCTCTCTCTCCTCTGTTCTCGCTCGCTCTCTCTCCTCTGTTCTCGCTCGCTCGCTCTCTCTCCTCTGTTCTCGCTCGATCGCTCTCTCTCCTCTGTTCTCGCTCGATCGCTCTCTCTCCTGTTCTCCCACGCTCTCCTCTGTTCTCACTCGCTCTCTCTCTCTCCTGTTCTCGCTCGCTCTCGCTCTCTCCTCTGTTCTCGCTCGCTCTCTCTCTCTCCTCTGTTCTCGCTCGCTCTCTCTCCTCTGTTCTCGCTCGCTCTCTCTCTCTCTGTTCTCGCTCGCTCTCACTCTCTCTGTTCTCGCTCGCTCTCACTCTCTCCTCTGTTCTCGCTCGCTCTCTCTCTCTCCTCTGTTCTCGCTCGCTCGCTCTCTCCTCTGTTCTCGCTCGCTCGCTCTCTCTCCTCTGTTCTCGCTCGCTCGCGCTCTCTCTGTTCTCGCTCGCTCGCTCTCTCTCCTCTGTTCTCGCTCGCTCTCTCTCCTCTGTTCTCGCTCGCTCTCTCTCTCCTCTGTTCTCGCTCGCTCGCTCTCTCTCCTCTGTTCTCGCTCGCTCTCTCTCCTCTGTTCTCGCTCGCTCTCTCTCCTCTGTTCTCGCTCGCTCTCTCTCCTCTGTTCTCGCTCGCTCTCTCTCCTCTGTTCTCGCTCGCTCTCTCCTCTGTTCTCGCTCGCTCTCTCTCCTCTGTTCTCGCTCGCTCTCTCTCCTCTGTTCTCGCTCGCTCTCTCTCTGTTCTCGCTCGCTCTCTCTGTTCTCGCTCGCTCTCTCTCTGTTCTCGCTCGCTCTCTCTCTGTTCTCGCTCGCTCTCTCTCCTGTTCTCGCTCGCTCTCTCTCCTCTGTTCTCGCTCGCTCTCTCTCCTCTGTTCTCGCTCGCTCTCTCTCTCTCCTCTGTTCTCGCTCGCTCTCTCTCCTCTGTTCTCGCTCGCTCTCTCTCCTCTGTTCTCGCTCGCTCTCTCTCCTCTGTTCTCGCTCGCTCTCTCTCTGTTCTCGCTCGCTCTCTCTCCTCTGTTCTCCCTCGCTCTCTCTCTCCTCTGCTCTCCCTCGCTCTCTCTCTCCTCTGTTCTCGCTCGCTCTCTCTCTCTCCTCTGTTCTCGCTCGCTCTCTCTCCTCTGTTCTCGCTCGCTCTCTCTCCTCTGTTCTCGCTCGCTCTCTCTCTGTTCTCGCTCGCTCTCTCTCCTCTGTCCTCGCCCTATCTCTCTCCTCTGTTCTCGCTCTCTCGCTCTCTCCTCTGTTCTCGCTCTCTCTCTCTCCTCTGTTCTCGCTCGCTCTCTCTCTGTTCTCGCTCGCTCGCTCTCTCTTCTCTGTTCTCGCTCTCTCTCTCTCCTCTGTTCTCGCTCGCTCTCCTCTGTTCTCGCTCGCTCTCTCTCCTCTGTTCTCGCTCGCTCTCTCTCCTCTGTTCTCGCTCGCTCTCTCTCTCCTCTGCTCTCCCTCGCTCTCTCTCTCCTCTGCTCTCCCTCGCTCTCTCTCTCCTCTGCTCTCCCTCGCTCTCTCTCTCCTCTGCTCTCCCTCGCTCTCTCTCTCCTCTGTTCTCGCTCGCTCTCTCTCTCTCTGTTCTCGCTCGCTCTCTCTCTCTTCTCTGATCTCGCTCGCTCTCTCTCTGTTCTCGCTCGCTCTCACTGTCCTCTGTTCTCGCTCGCTCTCTCTCTCTCCTCTGTTCTCGCTCGCTCTCTCTCTCTCCTCTGTTCTCGCTCACTCTCTCTGCTCTGTTCTCGCTCGCTCTCTCTCCTCTGTTCTCGCTCGCTCTCTCTCCTCTGTTCTCGCTCGCTCTCTCTCTCCTCTGTTCTCGCTCGCTCGCTCTCTCCTCTGTTCTTGCTCGCTCGCTCTCTCTCCTCTGTTCTCCCTCGCTCTCTCTCTCCTCTGCTCTCCCTCGCTCTCTCTCTCTTCTGCTCTCCCTCGCTCTCTCTCTCCTCTGTTCTCGCTCGCTCTCTCTCTCTCTCTCTGTTCTCGCTCGCTCTCTCTCTCTCCTCTGATCTCGCTCGCTCTCTCTCTGATCTCGCTCGCTCTCACTCTGTCCTGTTCTCGCTCGCTCTCTCTCTCTCCTCTGTTCTCGCTCGCTCTCTCTCTCTCCTCTGTTCTCGCTCGCTCTCTCTCTCTCCTCTGTTCTCGCTCACTCTCTCTGCTCTGTTCTCGCTCGCTCTCTCTCCTCTGTTCTCGCTCGCTCTCTCTCCTCTGTTCTCGCTCGCTCTCTCTCTCCTCTGTTCTCGCTCGCTCGCTCTCTCCTCTGTTCTCGCTCGCTCGCTCTCTCTCCTCTGTTCTCGCTCGCTCGCTCTCTCTCCTCTGTTCTCGCTCGATCGCTCTCTCTCCTGTTCTCCCTCGCTCTCCTCTGTTCTCACTCGCTCTCTCTCTCCTGTTCTCGCTCGCTCTCGCTCTCTCCTCTGTTCTCGCTCGCTCTCTCTCCTCTGTTCTCGCTCGCTCTCTCTCCTGTTCTCGCTCGCTCTCTCTCTCTCTGTTATCGCTCGCTCTCTCTCTCTCTGTTCTCGCTCGCTCTCACTCTCTCCTCTGTTCTCGCTCGCTCTCTCTCTCTCCTCTGTTCTCGCTCACTCTCTCTCCTCTGTTCTCGCTCGCTCTCCTCTCTTCTCGCTCGCTCTCTCTCCTCTGTTCTCGCTCGCTCTCTCTCCTCTGTTCTCGCTCGCTCTCTCTCCTCTGTTCTCGCTCGCTCTCTCTCCTCTGTTCTCGCTCGCTCTCTCTCCTCTGTTCTCGCTCGCTCTCTCTCCTCTGTTCTCGCTCGCTCTCTCTCTCTCCTCTGTTCTCGCTCGCTCTCTCTCCTCTGTTCTCGCTCGCTCTCACTCTCTCTGTTCTCGCTCGCTCTCACTCTCTCCTCTGTTCTCGCTCGCTCGCGCTCTCTCCTCTGTTCTCGCTCGCTCGCTCTCTCTCCTCTGTTCTCGCTCGCTCGCTCTCTCTCCTCTGTTCTCGCTCGCTCGCGCTCTCTCCTCTGTTCTCGCTCGCTCGCTCTCTCTCCTCTGTTCTCGCTCGCTCTCTCTCCTCTGTTCTCGCTCGCTCTCTCTCTCCTCTGTTCTCGCTCGCTCGCTCTCTCTCCTCTGTTCTCGCTCGCTCTCTCTCCTCTGTTCTCGCTCGCTCTCTCTCCTCTGTTCTCGCTCGCTCTCTCCTCTGTTCTCGCTCGCTCTCTCTCCTCTGTTCTCGCTCGCTCTCTCTCCTCTGTTCTCGCTCGCTCTCTCTGTTCTCGCTCGCTCTCTCTCTGTTCTCGCTCGCTCTCTCTGTTCTCGCTCGCTCTCTCTCTGTTCTCGCTCGCTCTCTCTCCTGTTCTCGCTCGCTCTCTCTCCTCTGTTCTCGCTCGCTCTCTCTCTCTCCTCTGTTCTCGCTCGCTCTCTCTCCTCTGTTCTCGCTCGCTCTCTCTCCTCTGTTCTCGCTCGCTCTCTCTCCTCTGTTCTCGCTCGCTCTCTCTCCTCTGTTCTCGCTCGCTCTCTCTCTGTTCTCGCTCGCTCTCTCTCCTCTGTTCTCCCTCGCTCTCTCTCTCCTCTGCTCTCCCTCGCTCTCTCTCTCCTCTGTTCTCGCTCGCTCTCTCTCTCTCCTCTGTTCTCGCTCGCTCTCTCTCCTCTGTTCTCGCTCGCTCTCTCTCCTCTGTTCTCGCTCGCTCTCTCTCTGTTCTCGTTCGCTCTCTCTCCTCTGTTCTCGCCCTATCTCTCTCCTCTGTTCTCGCTCTCTCGCTCTCTCCTCTGTTCTCGCTCTCTCTCTCTCCTCTGTTCTCGCTCGCTCTCTCTCTGTTCTCGCTCGCTCGCTCTCTCTTCTCTGTTCTCGCTCTCTCTCTCTCCTCTGTTCTCGCTCGCTCTCCTCTGTTCTCGCTCGCTCTCTCTCCTCTGTTCTCGCTCGCTCTCTCTCCTCTGTTCTCGCTCGCTCTCTCTCTCCTCTGCTCTCCCTCGCTCTCTCTCTCCTCTGCTCTCCCTCGCTCTCTCTCTCCTCTGCTCTCCCTCGCTCTCTCTCTCCTCTGCTCTCCCTCGCTCTCTCTCTCCTCTGTTCTCGCTCGCTCTCTCTCTCTCTGTTCTCGCTCGCTCTCTCTCTTCTCTGATCTCGCTCGCTCTCTCTCTGTTCTCGCTCGCTCTCACTGTCCTCTGTTCTCGCTCGCTCTCTCTCTCTCCTCTGTTCTCGCTCGCTCTCTCTCTCTCCTCTGTTCTCGCTCACTCTCTCTGCTCTGTTCTCGCTCGCTCTCTCTCCTCTGTTCTCGCTCGCTCTCTCTCCTCTGTTCTCGCTCGCTCTCTCTCTCCTCTGTTCTCGCTCGCTCGCTCTCTCTCCTCTGTTCTCGCTCGCTCGCTCTCTCTCCTCTGTTCTCCCTCGCTCTCTCTCTCCTCTGCTCTCCCTCGCTCTCTCTCTCTTCTGCTCTCCCTCGCTCTCTCTCTCCTCTGTTCTCGCTCGCTCTCTCTCTCTCTCTGTTCTCGCTCGCTCTCTCTCTCTCCTCTGATCTCGCTCGCTCTCTCTCTGATCTCGCTCGCTCTCACTCTGTCCTGTTCTCGCTCGCTCTCTCTCTCTCCTCTGTTCTCGCTCGCTCTCTCTCTCTCCTCTGTTCTCGCTCGCTCTCTCTCTCTCCTCTGTTCTCGCTCACTCTCTCTGCTCTGTTCTCGCTCGCTCTCTCTCCTCTGTTCTCGCTCGCTCTCTCTCCTCTGTTCTCGCTCGCTCTCTCTCCTCTGTTCTCGCTCGCTCTCTCTCTCCTCTGTTCTCGCTCGCTCGCTCTCTCTCCTCTGTTCTCGCTCGCTCGCTCTCTCTCCTCTGTTCTCGCTCGATCGCTCTCTCTCCTGTTCTCCCTCGCTCTCCTCTGTTCTCACTCGCTCTCTCTCTCTCCTGTTCTCGCTCGCTCTCTCTCTCTCCTCTGTTCTCGCTCGCTCTCTCTCCTCTGTTCTCGCTCGCACTCTCTCCTCTGTTTTCGCTCGCTCTCTCTCCTCTGTTCTCGCTCGCTCTTTCTCTCTCCTCTGTTCTCGCTCGCTCTCTCTCTCTCCTCTGTTCTCGCTCGCTCTCTCTCTCTCCTCTGTTCTCGCTCGCGCTCTCTCTGCTCTCGCTCGCTCGCTCTCTCTCCTCTGTTCTCGCTCGCTCGCTCTCTCTCCTCTGTTCTCGCTCGCTCTCCTCTGTTCTCGCTCGCTCTCCTCTGTTCTCGCTCGCTCGCTCTCCTCTGTTCTCGCTCGCTCTCACTCTCTCCTCTGTTCTCGCTCGCTCTCTGTTCTCGCTCGCTCTCCTCTGTTCTCGCTCGCTCTCTCTCCTCTGTTCTCGCTCGCTCTCTCTCTGTTCTCGCTCGCTCTCTCTCCTCTGTTCTCGCCCGCACTCTCTCCTCTGTTCTCGCTCGCTCTCTCTCTCTCTGTTCTGGCTCGCTCTCTCTCTCTCTGTTCTGGCTCGCTCTGTCTCTCTGTTCTGGCTCGCTCTCTCTCTCTCTGTTCTCGCTCGCTCTCTCTCTCTCTGTTCTCGCTCGCTCTCTCTCTGTTCTCCCTCTCTCTCTCTGTTCTCGCTCGCTCTCTATGTTCTCGCTCGCTCTCTCTCTCTGTTCTCGCTCGCTCTCTCTCTCTCTGTTCTCGCTCGCTCTCTCTCTCTCTGTTCTCGCTCGCTCGCTCTCTCTCTGTTCTCGCTCGCTCGCTCTCTCTCTGTTCTCGCTCGCTTGCTCTCTGTTCTCACTCGCTCTCTCTCCTGTTCTCGCTCGCTCTCTCTCTCTCCTCTGTTCTCGCTCGTTCTCTCTCTTCTCTGTTCTCGCTCGATCTCTCTCTCTCCTCTGTTCTCGCTCGCTCTCTCTCTCTATTCTCGCTCGCTCTCTCTCCTCTGTTCTCGCTCGCTCTCTCTCCTCTGTTCTCGCTCGCTCTCTCTCTCTCCTCTGTTCTCGCTCGCTCTCTCTCTCTCCTCTGTTCTCGCTCGCTCTCTCTCTCTCCTCTGTTCTCGCTCGCTCTCTCTCTGTCCTCTGTTCTCGCTCGCTCTCTCTGTTCTCGCTCGCTCTCTCTCTCTCCTCTGTTCTCGCTCGCTCTCTCTCTCTCCTCTGTTCTCGCTCGCTCTCTCTCTCTCCTCTGTTCTCGCTCGCTCTCTCTATCTCCTCTCTTCTCGCTCGCTCTCTCTCCTCTGTTCTCGCTCGCTCGCACTCTCTCCTCTGTTCTCGCTCGCTCGCTCTCTCTCCTCTGTTCTCGCTCGCTCTCTCTCCTCTGTTCTCGCTCGCTCTCTCTCCTCTGTTCTCGCTCGCTCTCTCTCCTCTGTTCTCGCTCGCTCTCTCTCCTCTGTTCTCGCTCGCTCTCTCTCCTCTGTTCTCGCTCGCTCTCTCTCCTCTGTTCTCGCTCGCTCTCTCTCTCCCCTCTGTTCTCGCTCGCTCTCTCTCTCCCCTCTGTTCTCGCTCGCTCTCTCTCACCCCTCTTCTCGCTCGCTCGCTCTCCCTCCTCTGTTCACGCTCGCTCTCTCTCCTCTGTTCTCGATCGCTCTCTCTCTCTGTTCTCGCTCGCTCTCTCCTCTGTTCTCGCTCGCTCGCTCTCTCTTCTCTGTTCTCGCTCGCTCGCTCTCTCTCCTCTGTTCTCGCTCGCTCTCTCTCCTCTGTTCTCGCTCGCTCTCTCTCTCCTCTGTTCTCGCTCGCACTCACTCTCTCCTCTGTTCTCGCTCGCTCTCTCTCTCCTCTGTTCTCGCTCGCTCTCTCTCCTCTGTTCTCGCTCGCTCTCTCTCTGTTCTCGCTCGCTCTCCTCTGTTCTCGCTCGCTCTCTCTCTCTCTGTTCTCGCTCACTCTCTCTCTCTCCTCTGTTCTCGCTCGCTCTCTCTCCTCTGTTCTCGCTCGCTCTCTCTCTCTCCTCTGTTCTCGCTTGCGCTCTCTCTCTCCTCTGTTCTCGCTCGCTCGCTCTCTCTCCTCTGTTCTCGCTCGCTCGCTCTTTGTTCACGCTCGCTCTCCTCTGTTCTCGCTCGCTCTCTCTCCTCTGTTCTCGCTCGCTCTCACTCTCTCCTCTGTTCTCGCTCGCTCTCCTCTGTTCTCGCTCTCTCTCCTCTGTTCTCACTGGCTCTCTCTCCTCTGTTCTCGCTCGCTCTCTCTCCTCTGTTCTCGCTCGCTCTCTCTCCTCTGTTCTCGCTCGCTCTCTCTCCTCTGTTCTCGCTCGCTCTCTCTCCTCTGTTCTCGCTCGCTCTCTCTCCTCTGTTCTCGCTCGCTCTCTCTCCTCTGTTCTCGCTCGCTCTCTCTCCTCTGTTCTCGCTCGCTCTCTCTCCTCTGTTCTCGCTCGCTCTCTCTCCTCTGTTCTCGCTCGCTCTCTCTCCTCTGTTCTCGCTCGCTCTCTCTCTCTGTTCTCGCTCGCTCTGTCTCTCTCTGTTCTCGCTCGCTCTCTCTCTCTCTGTTCTCGCTTGCTCTCTCTCTCTGTTCTCGCTCGCTCGCACTATCTCTGTTCCCGCTCGCTCTCTCTCTCTCTGTTCTCGCTCGCTCTGTCTCTCTGTTCTCGCTCGCTCTCTCTCTCTCTGTTCTCGTTCGCTCTCTCTCTCTCTCTGTTCTCCCTAGCTCTCTCTCTCTGTTCTCGCTCGCTCTCTCTCTCTCTGTTCTCGCTCGCTCTCTCTCTCTCTGTTCTCGCTCGCTCTCTCTCTCTCTGTTCTCGCTCGCTCTCTCTCTCTCTGTTCTCGCTCGCTCGCTCTCTCTCTGTTCTCGCTCGCTCGCTCTCTGTTCTCGCTCGCTCTCTCTCCTGTTCTCGCTCGCTCTCTCTCTCTCCTCTGTTCTCGCTCGCTCTCTCTCTCCTCTGTTATCGCTCGCTCTCTCTCTCTCTGTTCTCGCTCGCTCTCTCTCTCTCCTCTGTTCTCGCTCTCTCTCTCTCCTCTGTTCTCGCTCGCTCTCTCTCCTCTGTTCTCGCTCGCTCTCTCTCTCTTCTCTGTTCTCGCTCGCTCTCTCTCTCTCCTCTGTTCTCGCTCGCTCTCTCTCTCTCCTCTGTTCTCGCTCGCTCTCTCTCCTCTGTTCTCGCTCGCTCTCTCTCTCTGTTCTCGCTCGCTCTCTCTCCTCTGTTCTCGCTCTCTCTCTCTCCTCTGTTCTCGCTCGCTCTCTCTCTCTCCTCTGTTCTCGCTCGCTCTCTCTCCTGTTCTCGCTCGCTCTCTCTCCTGTTCTCGCTCGCTCTCTCTCTCTCCTGTTCTCGATCGCTCTCTCTCTCCTCTGTTCTCGCTCGCTCTCTCTCTCTCCTCTGTTCTCGCTCGCTCGCTCTCTCTCCTCTGTTCTCGCTCGCTCTCTCTCTCTGTTCTCGCTCGCTCTCTCTCTCTCCTCTGTTCTCGCTCGCTCTCTCTCTCTCCTCTGTTCTCGCTCGCTCTCTCTCTCTCCTCTGTTCTCGCTCGCTCTCTCTCTGTTCTCGCTCGCTCTCTCTCTCTCCTGTTCTCGCTCGCTCTCTCTCCTGGTCTCGCTCGCTCTCTCTCTCTCCTGTTCTCGCTCGCTCTCTCTCTCCTCTGTTCTCGATCGCTCTCTCTCTCCTCTGTTCTCGATCGCTCTCTCTCTCCTCTGTTCTCGCTCGCTCTCTCTCTCCTCTGTTCTCGCTCGCTCTCTCTCTCTCTCCTGTTCTCGCTCGCTCGCTCTCTCTCCTCTGTTCTCGCTCGCTCTCTCTCCTCTGTTCTCGCTCGCTCTCTCTCTCCTCTGTTCTCGCTCGCACTCACTCTCTCCTCTGTTCTCGCTCGCTCTCTCTCTCTCCTGTGTTCTCGCTCGCTCTCTCTGCTCTGTTCTCGCTCGCTCTCTCTCTGTTCTCGCTCGCTCTCCTCTGTTCTCGCTCGCTCTCTCTCCTCTGTTCTCGCTCGCTCTCTCTCCTCTGTTCTCGTTCGCTCTCTCTCTCCTCTGTTCTTGCTCGCTCTCTCTCTCTCCTCTGTTCTCGCTTGCGCTCTCTCTCTCCTCTGTTCTCGCTCGCTCGCTCTCTCTCTGTTCACGCTCGCTCTCACTCTCTCCTCTGTTCTCGCTCGCTCTCCTCTGTTCTCGCACTCTCTCCTCTGTTCTCGCACTCTCTCCTCTGTTCTCGCTCGCTCTCTCTCCTCTGTTCTCGCTCGCTCTCTCTCCTCTGTTCTCGCTCGCTCTCTCTCCTCTGTTCTCGTTCGCTCTCTCTCTCCTCTGTTCTTGCTCGCTCTCTCTCTCTCCTCTGTTCTCGCTTGCGCTCTCTCTCTCCTCTGTTCTCGCTCGCTCGCTCTCTCTCTGTTCTCGCTCGCTCGCTCTCCTCTGTTCACGCTCGCTCTCACTCTCTCCTCTGTTCTCGCTCGCTCTCCTCTGTTCTCGCACTCTCTCCTCTGTTCTCGCTCGCTCTCTCTCCTCTGTTCTCGCTCGCTCTCTCCCCTCTGTTCTCGCTCTCTCTCCTGTGTTCTCGCTCGCTCTCTCTCCTCTGTTCTCGCTCGCTCTCTCTCCTCTGTTCTCGCTCGCTCTCTCTCCTCTGTTCTCGCTCGCTCTCTCTCCTCTGTTTTCGCTCGCTCTCTCTCCTCTGTTCTCGCTCGCTCTCTCTCCTCTGTTCTCGCTCGCTCTCTCTCTGTTCTCGCTCGCTCTCTCTCTGTTCTCGCTCGCTCTCTCTCTGTTCTCGCTCGCTCTCTCTCCTCTGTTCTCGCTCGCTCTCTCTCCTCTGTTCTCGCTCGCTCTCTCTCCTCTGTTCTCGCTCGCTCTCTCTCCTCTGTTCTCGCTCGCTCTCTCTCCTCTGTTCTCGCTCGCTCTCTCTCCTCTGTTCTCGCTCGCTCTCTCTCCTCTGTTCTCGCTCGCTCTCTCTCCTCTGTTCTCGCTCGCTCTCTCTCCTCTGTTCTCGCTCGCTCTCTCTCTCTGTTCTCGCTCGCTCTCTCTCTCTGTTCTCGCTCGCTCTCTCTCTCTGTTCTCGCTCGCTCTCTCTCTCTCTGTTCTCGCTCGCTCTCTCTCTCTCTGTTCTCGCTCGCTCTCTCTCTCTCTGTTCTCGCTCGCTCTGTCTCTCTGTTCTCGCTCGCTCTCTCTCTCTCTGTTCTCGCTCGCTCTCTCTCTCTCTGTTCTCGCTCGCTCTCTCTCTCTCTGTTCTCCCTCGCTCTCTCTCTCTGTTCTCGCTCGCTCTCTCTCTCTCTGTTCTCGCTCGCTCTCTCTCTCTGTTCACGCTCGCTCGCTCTCTCTCTGTTCTCGCTCGCTCGCTCTCCTGTTCTCGCTCGCTCTCTCTCTCTCCTCTGTTCTCGCTCGCTCTCTCTCTCCTCTGTTCTCGCTCGCTCTCTCTCTCTTTGTTCTCGCTCGCTCTCTCTCTCTCCTCTGTTCTCGCTCGCTCTCTCTCTGTTCTCGCTCGCTCTCTCTCCTCTGTTCTCGCTCGCTCTCTCTCTCTCCTCTGTTCTCGCTCGCTCTCTCTCCTCTGTTCTCGCTCGCTCTCTCTCTGTTCTCGCTCGCTCTCTCTCTCTCTGTTCTCGCTCGCTCTCTCTCTCTCCTGTTCTCGCTCGCTCTATCTCCTGTTCTCGCTCGCTCTCTCTCTCTCTCCTGTTCTCGCTTGCTCTCTCTCTCCTCTGTTCTCGCTCGCTCTCTCTCTCTCCTCTGTTCTCGCTCGCTCTCTCTCTCTCCTCTGTTCTCGCTCGCTCTCTCTCCTCTGTTCTCGCTCGCTCTCTCTCTCTCTGTTCTCGCTCGCTCTCTCTCTCCCTCTGTTCTCGCTCGCTCGCTCTCTCTCCTCTGTTCTCGCTCGCTCTCTCTCCTCTGTTCTCGCTCGCTCTCTCTCTCCTCTGTTCTCGCTGGCTCTCTCTCTCCTCTGTTCTCGCTCGCTCTCTCTCTCTCCTCTGTTCTCGCTCGCTCGCTCTCTCTCCACTGTTCTCGCTCGCTCTCTCTCCTCTGTTCTCGCTCGCTCTCTCTCTCCTCTGTTCTCGCTCGCTCTCTCTCTCTCCTGTGTTCTCGCTCGCTCTCTCTCCTCTGTTCTCGCTCGCTCTCTCTCTGTTCTCGCTCGCTCTCTCTCTGTTCTCGCTCGCTCTCTCTCCTCTGTTCTCGCTCGCTCGCTCTCTCTCCTCTGTTCTCCCTCGCTCTCTCTCTCCTCTGCTCTCCCTCGCTCTCTCTCTCTTCTGCTCTCCCTCGCTCTCTCTCTCCTCTGTTCTCGCTCGCTCTCTCTCTCTCTCTGTTCTCGCTCGCTCTCTCTCTCTCCTCTGATCTCGCTCGCTCTCTCTCTGATCTCGCTCGCTCTCACTCTGTCCTGTTCTCGCTCGCTCTCTCTCTCTCCTCTGTTCTCGCTCGCTCTCTCTCTCTCCTCTGTTCTCGCTCGCTCTCTCTCTCTCCTCTGTTCTCGCTCACTCTCTCTGCTCTGTTCTCGCTCGCTCTCTCTCCTCTGTTCTCGCTCGCTCTCTCTCCTCTGTTCTCGCTCGCTCTCTCTCCTCTGTTCTCGCTCGCTCTCTCTCTCCTCTGTTCTCGCTCGCTCGCTCTCTCTCCTCTGTTCTCGCTCGCTCGCTCTCTCTCCTCTGTTCTCGCTCGATCGCTCTCTCTCCTGTTCTCCCTCGCTCTCCTCTGTTCTCACTCGCTCTCTCTCTCTCCTGTTCTCGCTCGCTCTCGCTCTCTCCTCTGTTCTCGCTCGCTCTCTCTCTCTCCTCTGTTCTCGCTCGCTCTCTCTCCTCTGTTCTCGCTCGCACTCTCTCCTCTGTTTTCGCTCGCTCTCTCTCCTCTGTTCTCGCTCGCTCTTTCTCTCTCCTCTGTTCTCGCTCGCTCTCTCTCTCTCCTCTGTTCTCGCTCGCTCTCTCTCTCTCCTCTGTTCTCGCTCGCGCTCTCTCTGCTCTCGCTCGCTCGCTCTCTCTCCTCTGTTCTCGCTCGCTCGCTCTCTCTCCTCTGTTCTCGCTCGCTCTCCTCTGTTCTCGCTCGCTCTCCTCTGTTCTCGCTCGCTCGCTCTCCTCTGTTCTCGCTCGCTCTCACTCTCTCCTCTGTTCTCGCTCGCTCTCTGTTCTCGCTCGCTCTCCTCTGTTCTCGCTCGCTCTCTCTCCTCTGTTCTCGCTCGCTCTCTCTCTGTTCTCGCTCGCTCTCTCTCCTCTGTTCTCGCCCGCACTCTCTCCTCTGTTCTCGCTCGCTCTCTCTCTCTCTGTTCTGGCTCGCTCTCTCTCTCTCTGTTCTGGCTCGCTCTGTCTCTCTGTTCTGGCTCGCTCTCTCTCTCTCTGTTCTCGCTCGCTCTCTCTCTGTTCTCCCTCTCTCTCTCTGTTCTCGCTCGCTCTCTATGTTCTCGCTCGCTCTCTCTCTCTGTTCTCGCTCGCTCTCTCTCTCTCTGTTCTCGCTCGCTCTCTCTCTCTCTGTTCTCGCTCGCTCGCTCTCTCTCTGTTCTCGCTCGCTCGCTCTCTCTCTGTTCTCGCTCGCTTGCTCTCTGTTCTCACTCGCTCTCTCTCCTGTTCTCGCTCGCTCTCTCTCTCTCCTCTGTTCTCGCTCGTTCTCTCTCTTCTCTGTTCTCGCTCGATCTCTCTCTCTCCTCTGTTCTCGCTCGCTCTCTCTCTCTATTCTCGCTCGCTCTCTCTCCTCTGTTCTCGCTCGCTCTCTCTCCTCTGTTCTCGCTCGCTCTCTCTCTCTCCTCTGTTCTCGCTCGCTCTCTCTCTCTCCTCTGTTCTCGCTCGCTCTCTCTCTCTCCTCTGTTCTCGCTCGCTCTCTCTCTGTCCTCTGTTCTCGCTCGCTCTCTCTGTTCTCGCTCGCTCTCTCTCTCTCCTCTGTTCTCGCTCGCTCTCTCTCTCTCCTCTGTTCTCGCTCGCTCTCTCTCTCTCCTCTGTTCTCGCTCGCTCTCTCTCTCTCCTCTGTTCTCGCTCGCTCTCTCTCCTCTGTTCTCGCTCGCTCTCTCTCTCTCCTCTGTTCTCGCTCGCTCTCTCTCTCTCCTCTGTTCTCGCTCGCTCTCTCTCCTCTGTTCTCGCTCGCTCTCTCTCCTCTGTTCTCGCTCGCTCTCTCTCCTCTGTTCTCGCTCGCTCTCTCTCCTCTGTTCTCGCTCGCTCTCTCTCCTCTGTTCTCGCTCGCTCTCTCTCCTCTGTTCTCGCTCGCTCTCTCTCTCCCCTCTGTTCTCGCTCGCTCTCTCTCTCCCCTCTGTTCTCGCTCGCTCTCTCTCACCCCTCTTCTCGCTCGCTCGCTCTCCCTCCTCTGTTCACGCTCGCTCTCTCTCCTCTGTTCTCGATCGCTCTCTCTCTCTGTTCTCGCTCGCTCTCTCCTCTGTTCTCGCTCGCTCGCTCTCTCTTCTCTGTTCTCGCTCGCTCGCTCTCTCTCCTCTGTTCTCGCTCGCTCTCTCTCCTCTGTTCTCGCTCGCTCTCTCTCTCCTCTGTTCTCGCTCGCACTCACTCTCTCCTCTGTTCTCGCTCGCTCTCTCTCTCCTCTGTTCTCGCTCGCTCTCTCTCCTCTGTTCTCGCTCGCTCTCTCTCTGTTCTCGCTCGCTCTCCTCTGTTCTCGCTCGCTCTCTCTCTCTCTGTTCTCGCTCACTCTCTCTCTCTCCTCTGTTCTCGCTCGCTCTCTCTCCTCTGTTCTCGCTCGCTCTCTCTCTCTCCTCTGTTCTCGCTTGCGCTCTCTCTCTCCTCTGTTCTCGCTCGCTCGCTCTCTCTCCTCTGTTCTCGCTCGCTCGCTCTTTGTTCACGCTCGCTCTCCTCTGTTCTCGCTCGCTCTCTCTCCTCTGTTCTCGCTCGCTCTCACTCTCTCCTCTGTTCTCGCTCGCTCTCCTCTGTTCTCGCTCTCTCTCCTCTGTTCTCACTGGCTCTCTCTCCTCTGTTCTCGCTCGCTCTCTCTCCTCTGTTCTCGCTCGCTCTCTCTCCTCTGTTCTCGCTCGCTCTCTCTCCTCTGTTCTCGCTCGCTCTCTCTCCTCTGTTCTCGCTCGCTCTCTCTCCTCTGTTCTCGCTCGCTCTCTCTCCTCTGTTCTCGCTCGCTCTCTCTCCTCTGTTCTCGCTCGCTCTCTCTCCTCTGTTCTCGCTCGCTCTCTCTCCTCTGTTCTCGCTCGCTCTCTCTCCTCTGTTCCTCGCTCGCTCTCTCTCCTCTGTTCTCGCTCGCTCTCTCTCTCTGTTCTCGCTCGCTCTGTCTCTCTCTGTTCTCGCTCGCTCTCTCTCTCTCTGTTCTCGCTTGCTCTCTCTCTCTGTTCTCGCTCGCTCGCACTATCTCTGTTCCCGCTCGCTCTCTCTCTCTCTGTTCTCGCTCGCTCTGTCTCTCTGTTCTCGCTCGCTCTCTCTCTCTCTGTTCTCGTTCGCTCTCTCTCTCTCTCTGTTCTCCCTAGCTCTCTCTCTCTGTTCTCGCTCGCTCTCTCTCTCTCTGTTCTCGCTCGCTCTCTCTCTCTCTGTTCTCGCTCGCTCTCTCTCTCTCTGTTCTCGCTCGCTCTCTCTCTCTCTGTTCTCGCTCGCTCTCTCTCTCTCTGTTCTCGCTCGCTCTCTCTCTGTTCTCGCTCGCTCTCTCTCTCTGTTCTCGCTCGCTCTCTCTCTCTCCTCTGTTCTCGCTCGCTCTCTCTCTCCTCTGTTCTCGCTCGCTCTCTCTCTCTCTGTTCTCGCTCACTCTCTCTCCTCTGTTCTCGCTCGCTCTCTCTCCTCTGTTCTCGCTCGCTCTCTCTCCTCTGTTCTCGCTCTCTCTCTCTCTCTCTCTGTTCTCGCTCGCTCTCTCTCTCCTCTGTTCTCGCTCGCTCTCTCTCGCTCCTCTGTTCTCGCTCGCTCTCTCTCCTCTGTTCTCGCTCGCTCTCTCTCTCTGTTCTCGCTCGCTCTCTCTCCTCTGTTCTCGCTCTCTCTCTCTCCTCTGTTCTCGCTCGCTCTCTCTCCTCTGTTCTCGCTCGCTCTCTCTCTGTTCTCGCTCGCTCTCTCTCTGTTCTCGCTCGCTCTCTCTCTCTCTGTTCTCGCTCGCTCTCTCTCTCCTCTGTTCTCGCTCGCTCGCTCTCTCTCCTCTGTTCTCGCTCGCTCGCTCTCTCTCCTCTGTTCTCGCTCGCTCTCTCTCTGTTCTCGCTCGCTCTCTCTCTCCTCTGTTCTCGCTCGCTCTCTCTCTCTCCTCTGTTCTCGCTCGCTCTCTCTCTCCTCTGTTCTCGCTCGCTCTCTCTCTGTTCTCGCTCGCTCTCTCTCTCTCTGTTCTCGCTCGCTCTCTCTCTCTGTTCTCGCTCGCTCTCTCTCTCTCTGTTCTCGCTCGCTCTCTCTCTCCTCTGTTCTCGCTCGCTCTCTCTCTCCTCTGTTCTCGCTCGCTCTCTCTCTCCTCTGTTCTCGCTCGCTCTCTCTCTCCTCTGTTCTCGCTCGCTCTCTCTCTCTCTGTTCTCGCTCGCTCGCTCTCTCTCCTCTGTTCTCGCTCGCTCTCTCTCCTCTGTTCTCGCTCGCTCTCTCTCTCCTCTGTTCTCGCTCGCTCTCTCTCTCCTCTGTTCTCGCTCGCTCTCTCTCTCTGTTCTCGCTCGCTCTCTCTCCTCTGTTCTCGCTCTCTCTCTCCTCTGTTCTCGCTCGCTCTCCTCTGTTCTCGCTCGCTCTCTCTCCTCTGTTCTCGCTCGCTCTCTCTCCTCTGTTCTCGCTCGCTCTCTCTCTCTCCTCTGTTCTCGCTCGCTCTCTCTCTCTCTCTGTTCTCGCTCGCTCTCTCTCTCCTCTGTTCTCGCTCGCTCTCTCTCCTCTGTTCTCGCTCGCTCTCTCTCTCTCCTCTGTTCTCGCTCGCTCTCCTCTGTTCTCGCTCTCTCCTCTGTTCTCGCTCTCTCTCTCTCCTCTGTTCTCGCTCGCTCTCTCTCCTCTGTTCTCGCTCGCTCTCTCTCCTCTGTTCTCGCTCGCTCTCTCTCCTCTGTTCTCGCTCGCTCTCTCTCCTCTGTTCTCGCTCGCTCTCTCTCTCCTCTGTTCTCGCTCGCTCTCTCTCTCTCCTCTGTTCTCGCTCGCTCTCTCTCTCCTCTGTTCTCGCTCGCTCTCTCTTCTCTGTTCTCGCTCTCTCTCTCCTCTGTTCTCGCTCGCTCTCTCTCTCTCCTCTGTTCTCGCTCGCTCTCCTCTGTTCTCGCTCTCTCTCTCCTCTGTTCTCGCTCGCTCTCTCTCCTCTGTTCTCGCTCGCTCTCTCTCCTCTGTTCTCGCTCTCTCTCCTCTGTTCTCGCTCGCTCTCTCTCCTCTGTTCTCGCTCGCTCTCTCTCCTCTGTTCTCGCTCGCTCTCTCTCCTCTGTTCTCGCTCGCTCTCCTGTTCTCGCTCGCTCTCTCTCCTCTGTTCTCGCTCGCTCTCTCTCTCTGTTCTCGCTCGCTCTCTCTCTGTTCTCGCTCGCTCTCTCTCTGTTCTCGCTCGCTCTCTCTCTCTGTTCTCGCTCGCTCTCTGTTCTCGCTCGCTCGCTCTCCTCTGTTCTCGCTCGCTCTCTCTCCTCTGTTCTCGCTCGCTCTCTCTCCTCTGTTCTCGCTCGCTCTCTCTCCTCTGTTCTCGCTCGCTCTCTCTCCTCTGTTCTCGCTCGCTCTCTCTCCTCTGTTCTCGCTCGCTCTCTCTCCTCTGTTCTCGCTCGCTCTCTCTCCTCTGTTCTCGCTCGCTCTCTCTCTCTGTTCTCGCTCGCTCTCTCTCTCTGTTCTCGCTCGCTCTCTCTCTCTGTTCTCGCTCGCTCTCTCTCTCTCTGTTCTCGCTCGCTCTCTCTCTCTCTGTTCTCGCTCGCTCTCTCTCTCTCTGTTCTCGCTCGCTCTCTCTCTCTGTTCTCGCTCGCTCTCGCTCTCTCTGTTCTCGCTCGCTCTCTCTCTCTCTGTTCTCGCTCGCTCTCTCTCTCTCTGTTCTCGCTCGCTCTCACTCTCTCTGTTCTCGCTCGCTCTCTCTCTCTCTGTTCTCGCTCGCTCTCTCTCCTCTGTTCTCGCTCGCTCTCTCTCTCTACTCTGATCTCGCTCGCTCTCTCTCTCTGTTCTCGCTCGCTCTCTCTCTCTCTCTGTTCTCGCTCGCTCTCTCTCTCCTCTGTTCTCGCTCGCTCTCTCTCTCTCTGTTCTCGCTCGCTCTCTCTCTCTCCTCTGTTCTCGCTCTCTCTCTCTGTTCTCGCTCGCTCTCTCTCCTCTGTTCTCGCTCGCTCTCTCTCTCTCCTCTGTTCTCGCTCGCTCTCTCTCCTCTGTTCTCGCTCGCTCTCTCTCTGTTCTCGCTCGCTCTCTCTCTCTCTGTTCTCGCTCGCTCTCTCTCTCTCTGTCTCGCTCTCTCTCTGTCTCGCTCGCTCTCTCTCTCTCTGTTCTCGCTCGCTCTCTCTCTCCTCTGTTCTCGCTCGCTCTCTCTCTCTCTGTTCTCGCTCGCTCTCTCTCTCTCCTCTGTTCTCGCTCGCTCTCTCTCCTCTGTTCTCGCTCGCTCTCTCTCCTCTGTTCTCGCTCGCTCTCTCTCTCTCCTCTGTTCTCGCTCGCTCGCTCTCTCTCCTCTGTTCTCGCTCGCTCTCTCTCCTCTGTTCTCGCTCGCTCTCTCTCTCCTCTGTTCTCGCTCGCTCTCTCTCTCCTCTGTTCTCGCTCGCTCTCTCTCTCTCCTCTGTTCTCGCTCGCTCTCTCTCTCCTCTGTTCTCGCTCTCTCTCTCTCCTCTGTTCTCGCTCGCTCTCTCTCTCCTCTGTTCTCGCTCGCTCTCTCTCTCTCCTCTGTTCTCGCTCGCTCTCTCTCCTCTGTTCTCGCTCGCTCTCTCTCTGTTCTCGCTCGCTCTCTCTCTGTTCTCGCTCGCTCTCTCTCTGTTCTCGCTCGCTCTCCTCTGTTCTCGCTCTCTCTCTCTGTTCTCGCTCGCTCTCCTCTGTTCTCGCTCGCTCTCTCTCCTCTGTTCTCGCTCGCTCTCTCTCCTCTGTTCTCGCTCGCTCTCTCTCCTCTGTTCTCGCTCTCTCTCTCCTCTGTTCTCGCTCGCTCTCCTCTGTTCTCGCTCGCTCTCTCTCCTCTGTTCTCGCTCGCTCTCTCTCTCCTCTGTTCTCGCTCGCTCTCTCTCTCTCTGTTCTCGCTCGCTCTCTCTCCTCTGTTCTCGCTCGCTCTCTCTCTGTTCTCGCTCGCTCTCTCTCTGTTCTCGCTCGCTCTCTCTCTGTTCTCGCTCGCTCTCCTCTGTTCTCGCTCGCTCTCTGTTCTCGCTCGCTCTCTCTCCTCTGTTCTCGCTCGCTCTCTCTCCTCTGTTCTCGCTCGCTCTCTCTCCTCTGTTCTCGCTCGCTCGCTCTCTCTCCTCTGTTCTCGCTCTCTCTCTCCTCTGTTCTCGCTCGCTCTCCTCTGTTCTCGCTCGCTCTCCTCTGTTCTCGCTCGCTCTCCTCTGTTCTCGCTCGCTCTCTCTCCTCTGTTCTCGCTCGCTCTCTCTCCTCTGTTCTCGCTCGCTCTCTCTCCTCTGTTCTCGCTCGCTCTCTCTCCTCTGTTCTCGCTCGCTCTCTCTCTCCTCTGTTCTCGCTCGCTCTCTCTCCTCTGTTCTCGCTCGCTCTCTCTCTCTCCTCTGTTCTCGCTCGCTCTCTCTCCTCTGTTCTCGCTCGCTCTCTCTCTCTGTTCTCGCTCGCTCTCTCTCTCTGTTCTCGCTCGCTCTCTCTCTCTCCTCTGTTCTCGCTCGCTCTCTCTCTCCTCTGTTCTCGCTCGCTCTCTCTCCTCTGTTCTCGCTCGCTCTCTCTCCTCTGTTCTCGCTCGCTCTCTCTCTCTGTTCTCGCTCGCTCTCTCTCCTCTGTTCTCGCTCGCTCTCTCTCCTCTGTTCTCGCTCGCTCTCTCTCCTCTGTTCTCGCTCGCTCTCTCTCTCTCCTCTGTTCTCGCTCGCTCGCTCTCTCTCCTCTGTTCTCGCTCGCTCTCTCTCTCTCTGTTCTCGCTCGCTCTCCTCTGTTCTCGCTCGCTCTCTCTCTCTCTGTTCTCGCTCGCTCTCTCTCTCTCCTCTGTTCTCGCTCGCTCTCTCTCTCCTCTGTTCTCGCTCGCTCTCTCTCCTCTGTTCTCGCTCGCTCTCTCTCTCTCTGTTCTCGCTCGCTCTCTCTCTCTCTGTTCTCGCTCGCTCTCTCTCTCCTCTGTTCTCGCTCGCTCTCTCTCTCCTCTGTTCTCGCTCGCTCTCTCTCTCCTCTGTTCTCGCTCGCTCGCTCTCTCTCCTCTGTTCTCGCTCGCTCGCTCTCTCTCTGTTCTCGCTCGCTCGCTCTCTCTCCTCTGTTCTCGCTCGCTCTCTCTCCTCTGTTCTCGCTCGCTCTCTCTCCTCTGTTCTCGCTCGCTCGCTCTCTCTCCTCTGTTCTCGCTCGCTCTCTCTCCTCTGTTCTCGCTCGCTCTCTCTCCTCTGTTCTCGCTCGCTCTCTCTCCTCTGTTCTCGCTCGCTCTCTCTCCTCTGTTCTCGCTCGCTCTCTCTCTCTGTTCTCGCTCGCTCTCTCTCCTCTGTTCTCGCTCGCTCTCTCTCCTCTGTTCTCGCTCGCTCTCTCTCTCTGTTCTCGCTCGCTCTCTCTCTGTTCTCGCTCGCTCTCTCTCTCTGTTCTCGCTCGCTCTCTCTCTGTTCTCGCTCGCTCTCTCTCTCTGTTCTCGCTCGCTCTCTCTCCTCTCTTCTCGCTCGCTCTCTCTCCTCTGTTCTCGCTCGCTCTCTCTCTCCTCTGTTCTCGCTCGCTCTCTCTCCTCTGTTCTCGCTCGCTCTCTCTCCTCTGTTCTCGCTCTCTCTCTCTCCTCTGTTCTCGCTCGCTCTCTCTCTGTTCTCGCTCGCTCTCTCTCCTCTGTTCTCGCTCGCTCTCTCTCTCCTCTGTTCTCGCTCGCTCTCTCTCTCCTCTGTTCTCGCTCGCTCTCTCTCTCTGTTCTCGCTCGTTCTCTCTCCTCTGTTCTCGCTCGCTCTCTCTCTCTGTTCTCGCTCGCTCTCTCTCTGTTCTCGCTCGCTCTCTGTTCTCGCTCTCTCTCTCCTCTGTTCTCGCTCTCTCTCTCCTCTGTTCTCGCTCGCTCTCTCTCCTCTGTTCTCGCTCGCTCGCTCGCTCTCTGTTCTCGCTCGCTCGCTCTCTCTTCTCTGTTCTCGCTCGCTCTCCTCTGTTCTCGCTCGCTCTCCTCTGTTCTCGCTCGCTCTCTCTCCTCTGTTCTCGCTCGCTCTCTCTCCTCTGTTCTCGCTCGCTCTCTCTCCTCTGTTCTCGCTCGCTCTCTCTCTCCTCTGTTCTCGCTCGCTCTCTCTCTCCTCTGTTCTCGCTCGCTCTCTCTCTCCTCTGTTCTCGCTCGCTCTCTCTCCTCTGTTCTCGCTCGCTCTCTCTCTCTCTGTTCTCGCTCGCTCTCTCTCTGTTCTCGATCGCTCTCTCTCTGTTCTCGATCGCTCTCTCTCTCCTCTGTTCTCGCTCGCTCTCTCTCTCTCCTCTGTTCTCGCTCGCTCTCTCTCTCTCCTCTGTTCTCGCTCGCTCTCTCTCCTCTGTTCTCGCTCGCTCTCTCTCCTCTGTTCTCGCTCGCTCTCTCTCCTCTGTTCTCGCTCGCTCTCTCTCTCCTCTGTTCTCGCTCGCTCGCTCTCTCCTCTGTTCTCGCTCGCTCGCTCTCTCTCCTCTGTTCTCCCTCGCTCTCTCTCTTCTGCTCTCCCTCGCTCTCTCTCTCCTCTGTTCTCGCTCGCTCTCTCTCTCTCTCTCTGTTCTCGCTCGCTCTCTCTCTCTCCTCTGTTCTCGCTCGCTCTCTCTTCTCTGTTCTCGCTCGCTCTCTCTCTCTCTGTTCTCGCTCGCTCTCTCTCTCCTCTGTTCTCGCTCGCTCTCTCTCTCTCCTCTGTTCTCGCTCGCTCTCTCTCTCCTCTGTTCTCGCTCGCTCTCTCTCCTCTGTACTCGCTCGCTCTCTCTCCTCTGTTCTCGCTCGCTCTCTCTCCTCTGTTCTCGCTCGCTCTCTCTCTCCCCTCTGTTCTCGCTCGCTCTCTCTCACCCCTCTTCTCGCTCGCTCGCTCTCTCTCCTCTGTTCACGCTCGCTCTCTCTCTCTCTGTTCTCGCTCGCTCTCTCTCTCTCTGTTCTCGCTCGCTCGCTCTCTCTCTGTTCTCGCTCGCTCGCTCTCTCTCTGTTCTCGCTCGCTCTCTCTCTCCTCTGTTCTCGCTCGCTCTCTCTCCTCTGTTCTCGCTCGCTCTCTCTCCTGTTCTCGCTCGCTCTCTCTCTCTCTGTTCTCGCTCGCTCTCTCTCTCTCTGTTCTCGCTCGCCCTCTCTCTCTCTGTTCTCGCTCGCTCTCTCTCTCTCCTCTGTTCTCGCTCGCTCTCTCTCCTCTGTTCTCGCTCGCTCTCTCCTCTGTTCTCGCTCGCTCTCTCTCCTCTGTTCTCGCTCGCTCTCTCTCCTCTGTTCTCGCTCGCTCTCTCTCCTCTGTTCTCGCTCGCTCTCTCTCCTCTGTTCTCGCTCGCTCTCTCTCCTCTGTTCTCGCTCGCTCTCTCTCCTCTGTTCTCGCTCGCTCTCTCTCTCTCCTCTGTTCTCGCTCGCTCTCTCTCCTCTGTTCTCGCTCGCTCTCTCTCTCTCTGTTCTCGCTCGCTCTCTCTCTCTCCTCTGTTCTCGCTCGCTCTCTCTCTCTCCTCTGTTCTCGCTCGCTCGCTCTCTCTCCTCTGTTCTCGCTCGCTCGCTCTCTCTCCTCTGTTCTCGCTCGCTCTCTCTCTCCTGTTCTCGCTCGCTCGCTCTCTCTCCTCTGTTCTCGCTCGCTCTCTCTCCTCTGTTCTCGCTCGCTCTCTCTCTCCTCTGTTCTCGCTCGCTCGCTCTCTCTCCTCTGTTCTCGCTCGCTCTCTCTCCTCTGTTCTCGCTCGCTCTCTCTCCTCTGTTCTCGCTCGCTCTCTCTCTCTGTTCTCGCTCGCTCTCTCTCCTCTGTTCTCGCTCGCTCTCTCTCTCTGTACTCGCTCGCTCTCTCTGTTCTCGCTCGCTCTCTCTGTTCTCGCTCGCTCTCTCTGTTCTCGCTCGCTCTCTCTCTGTTCTCGCTCGCTCTCTCTCTGTTCTCGCTCGCCCTCTCTCTCTCTGTTCTCGCTCGCTCTCTCTCTCCTCTGTTCTCGCTCGCTCTCTCTCCTCTGTTCTCGCTCGCTCTCTCTCCTCTGTTCTCGCTCGCTCTCTCTCCTCTGTTCTCGCTCGCTCTCTCTCTCTGTTCTCGCTCGCTCTCTCTCCTCTGTTCTCGCTCGCTCTCTCTCTCCTCTGTTCTCGCTCGCTCTCTCTCTCCTCTGTTCTCGCTCGCTCTCTCTCTCCTCTGTTCTCGCTCGCTCTCTCTCCTCTGTTCTCGCTCGCTCTCTCTCCTCTGTTCTCGCTCGCTCTCTCTCTGTTCTCGCTCGCTCTCTCTCCTCTGTTCTCGCTCTCTCTCTCTCCTCTGTTCTCGCTCGCTCTCTCTCTCCTCTGTTCTCGCTCGCTCTCTCTCTCTGTTCTTGCTCGCTCTCTCTCTGTTCTCGCTCGCTCTCTCTCCTCTGTTCTCGCCCTATCTCTCTCCTCTGTTCTCGCTCGCTCTCCTCTGTTCTCGCTCGCTCTCTCTCCTCTGTTCTCGCTCGCTCTCTCTCCTCTGTTCTCGCTCGCTCTCTCTCTCCTCTGTTCTCGCTCGCTCTCTCTCCTCTGTTCTCGCTCGCTCTCTCTCCTCTGTTCTCGCTCGCTCTCTCTCTCCTCTGTTCTCGCTCGCTCTCTCTCTCCTCTGTTCTCGCTCGCTCTCTCTCTCTCTGTTCTCGCTCGCTCTCTCTCCTCTGTTCTCGCTCGCTCTCTCTCTCTCTCTCTGTTCGCTCGCTCTCTCTCTCTCTGTTCTCGCTCGCTCTCTCTCTCTCCTCTGTTCTCGCTCGCTCTCTCTCTCTCCTCTGTTCTCGCTCGCTCTCTCTCCTCTGTTCTCGCTCGCTCTCTCTCCTCTGTTCTCGCTCTCTCTCTCCTCTGTTCTCGCTCGCTCTCTCTCTCTCTCCTGTTCTCGCTCGCTCTCTCTCTCTCCTCTGTTCTCGCTCGCTCTCTCTCTGTTCTCGCTCGCTCTCTCTCTCCTCTGTTCTCGCTCGCTCTCTCTCTCCTCTGTTCTCGCTCGCTCTCTCTCTCTCCTCTGTTCTCGCTCGCTCTCTCTCTCCTCTGTTCTCGCTCGCTCTCTCTCCTCTGTTCTCGCTCGCTCTCTCTCCTCTGTTCTCGCTCGCTCTCTCTCCTCTGTTCTCGCTCGCTCTCTCTCCTCTGTTCTCGCTCGCTCTCTCTCCTCTGTTCTCGCTCGCTCTCTCTCTCCTCTGTTCTCGCTCGCTCGCTCTCTCTCCTCTGTTCTCGCTCGCTCTCTCTCCTGTTCTCGCTCGCTCTCCTCTTCTCGCTCGCTCTCTCTCTCTCTGTTCTCGCTCGCTCTCTCACCTCTGTTCTCGCTCGCTCTCTCTCTCCTCTGTTCTCGCTCGCTCTCTCTCCTCTGTTCTCGCTCGCTCTCTCTCCTCTGTTCTCGCTCGCTCTCTCTCCTCTGTTCTCGCTCGCTCTCTCTCCTCTGTTCTCGCTCGCTCTCTCTCTGTTCTCGCTCGCTCTCTCTCCTCTGTTCTCGCTCGCTCTCTCTCCTCTGTTCTCGCTCGCTCTCTCTCTCCTCTGTTCTCGCTCGCTCTCTCTCCTCTGTTCTCGCTCGCTCTCTCTCTGTTCTCGCTCGCTCGCTCTCTCTTCTCTGTTCTCGCTCGCTCTCTCTCCTCTGTTCTCGCTCGCTCTCTCTCTGTTCTCGCTCGCTCTCTCTCCTCTGTTCTCGCTCGCTCTCTCTCCTCTGTTCTCGCTCGCTCTCTCTCTCCTCTGTTCTCGCTCGCTCTCTCTCCTCTGTTCTCGCTCGCTCTCTCTCTCCTCTGTTCTCGCTCGCTCTCTCTCTCCTCTGTTCTCGCTCGCTCTCTCTCTCCTCTGTTCTCGCTCGCTCTCTCTCTCTCTGTTCTCGCTCGCTCTCTCTCTCTACTCTGATCTCGCTCGCTCTCTCTCTGTTCTCGCTCGCTCTCACTCTCTCCTCTGTTCTCGCTCGCTCTCTCTCTCCTCTGTTCTCGCTCGCTCTCTCTCTCTCCTCTGTTCTCGCTCACTCTCTCTCCTCTGTTCTCGCTCGCTCTCTCTCCTCTGTTCTCGCTCGCTCTCTCCTCTGTTCTCGCTCGCTCTCTCTCTCCTCTGTTCTCGCTCGCTCGCTCTCTCTCCTCTGTTCTCGCTCGCTCGCTCTCTCTCCTCTGTTCTCGCTCGCTCTCTCTCTCCTCTGTTCTCGCTCGCTCTCTCTCTCTCTGTTCTCGCTCGCTCTCTCTCTCCTCTGTTCTCGCTCGCTCTCTCTCTCTCTGTTCTCGCTCGCTCTCTCTCTCTCCTCTGTTCTCGCTCGCTCTCTCTCTGTTCTCGCTCGCTCTCTCTCTCTCTGTTCTCGCTCGCTCTCTCTCTCTCCTCTGTTCTCGCTCGCTCTCTCTCTCTCCTCTGTTCTCGCTCGCTCTCTCTCTCTCCTCTGTTCTCGCTCGCTCTCTCTCCTCTGTTCTCGCTCGCTCTCTCTCCTCTGTTCTCGCTCGCTCTCTCTCCTCTGTTCTCGCTCGCTCTCTCTCTCCTCTGTTCTCGCTCGCTCTCTCTCTCCTCTGTTCTCGCTCGCTCGCTCTCTCTCCTCTGTTCTCGCTCGCTCGCTCTCTCTCCTCTGTTCTCGCTCGCTCTCTCTCTCTCTGTTCTCGCTCGCTCTCCTCTGTTCTCGCTCGCTCTCTCTCTCCTGTTCTCGCTCGCTCTCTCTCCTCTGTTCTCGCTCGCTCTCTCTCCTCTGTTCTCGCTCGCTCTCTCTCTCTGTTCTCGCTCGCTCTCTCTCTCTCTGTTCTCGCTCGCTCTCTCTCTCTCTGTTCTCGCTCGCTCTCTCTCTCTCTCTGTTCTCGCTCGCTCTCTCTCTCTCCTCTGTCTCTCGCTCGCTCTCTCTCCTCTGTTCTCGCTCGCTCTCTCTCTCTGTTCTCGCTCGCTCTCTCTCCTCTGTTCTCGCTCGCTCTCTCTCCTCTGTTCTCGCTCGCTCTCTCTCCTCTGTTCTCGCTCGCTCTCTCTCCTCTGTTCTCGCTCGCTCTCTCTCCTCTGTTCTCGCTCGCTCTCTCTCCTCTGTTCTCGCTCGCTCTCTCTCTCTCCTCTGTTCTCGCTCGCTCTCTCTCCTCTGTTCTCGCTCGCTCTCTCTCTCTCTGTTCTCGCTCGCTCTCTCTCTCTCCTCTGTTCTCGCTCGCTCTCTCTCTCTCCTCTGTTCTCGCTCGCTCTCTCTCTCCTCTGTTCTCGCTCGCTCTCTCTCTCCTCTGTTCTCGCTCGCTCTCTCTCTCCTCTGTTCTCGCTCGCTCTCTCTCTCCTCTGTTCTCGCTCGCTCTCTCTCCTCTGTTCTCGCTCGCTCTCTCTCTCCTCTGTTCTCGCTCGCTCGCTCTCTCTCCTCTGTTCTCGCTCGCTCTCTCTCCTCTGTTCTCGCTCGCTCTCTCTCCTCTGTTCTCGCTCGCTCTCTCCTCTGTTCTCGCTCGCTCTCTCTCCTCTGTTCTCGCTCGCTCTCTCTCCTCTGTTCTCGCTCGCTCTCTCTGTTCTCGCTCGCTCTCTCTGTTCTCGCTCGCTCTCTCTGTTCTCGCTCGCTCTCTCTCTGTTCTCGCTCGCTCTCTCTCTCTGTTCTCGCTCGCTCTCTCTCCTCTGTTCTCGCTCGCTCTCTCTCTCTCCTCTGTTCTCGCTCGCTCTCTCTCCTCTGTTCTCGCTCGCTCTCTCTCCTCTGTTCTCGCTCGCTCTCTCTCCTCTGTTCTCGCTCGCTCTCTCTCTCTGTTCTCGCTCGCTCTCTCTCTCTGTTCTCGCTCGCTCTCTCTCTCCTCTGTTCTCGCTCTCTCTCTCCTCTGTTCTCGCTCGCTCTCCTCTGTTCTCGCTCGCTCTCTCTCCTCTGTTCTCGCTCGCTCTCTCTCCTCTGTTCTCGCTCGCTCTCTCTCTGTTCTCGCTCGGTCTCTCTCCTCTGTTCTCGCCCTATCTCTCCTCTGTTCTCGCTCGCTCGCTCTCTCCTCTGTTCTCGCTCGCTCTCTCTCCTCTGTTCTCGCTCGCTCTCTCTCTGTTCTCGCTCGCTCGCTCTCTCCTCTGTTCTCGCTCGCTCTCTCTCCTCTGTTCTCGCTCGCTCTCTCTGTTCTCGCTCGCTCTCTCTCCTCTGTTCTCGCTCGCTCTCTCTCCTCTGTTCTCGCTCGCTCTCTCTCTCCTCTGTTCTCGCTCGCTCTCTCTCTCCTCTGTTCTCGCTCGCTCTCTCTCCACTGTTCTCGCTCGCTCTCTCTCTCCTCTGTTCTCCCTCGCTCTCTCTCTCCTCTGTTCTCGCTCGCTCTCTCTCTCTCTGTTCTCGCTCGCTCTCTCTCTTCTCTGTTCTCGCTCGCTCTCTCTCTGTTCTCGCTCGCTCTCTCTCCTCTGTTCTCGCTCGCTCTCTCTCTCTCCTCTGTTCTCGCTCGCTCTCTCTCTCTCCTCTGTTCTCGCTCGCTCTCTCTCCTCTGTTCTCGCTCGCTCTCTCTCCTCTGTTCTCGCTCGCTCTCTCTCCTCTGTTCTCGCTCGCTCTCTCTCTCCTCTGTTCTCGCTCGCTCGCTCTCTCTCCTCTGTTCTCGCTCGCTCGCTCTCTCTCCTCTGTTCTCGCTCGCTCTCTCTCTCTCTGTTCTCGCTCGCTCTCTCTCTCTCTGTTCTCGCTCGCTCTCTCTCTCCTCTGTTCTCGCTCGCTCTCTCTCTCTCTCTGTTCTCGCTCGCTCTCTCTCTCTCCTCTGTTCTCGCTCGCTCTCTCTCTGTTCTCGCTCGCTCTCTCTCTCTCTGTTCTCGCTCGCTCTCTCTCTCTCTGTTCTCGCTCGCTCTCTCTCTCTCCTCTGTTCTCGCTCGCTCTCTCTCTCTCTGTTCTCGCTCGCTCTCTCTCCTCTGTTCTCGCTCGCTCTCTCTCCTCTGTTCTCGCTCGCTCTCTCTCCTCTGTTCTCGCTCGCTCTCTCTCCTCTGTTCTCGCTCGCTCTCTCTCTCCTCTGTTCTCGCTCGCTCGCTCTCTCTCCTCTGTTCTCGCTCGCTCGCTCTCTCTCCTCTGTTCTCGCTCGCTCTCTCTCTCTCTGTTCTCGCTCGCTCTCCTCTGTTCTCGCTCGCTCTCTCTCTCTCTGTTCTCGCTCGCTCTCTCTCTCTCCTCTGTTCTCGCTCGCTCTCTCTCTCCTCTGTTCTCGCTCGCTCTCTCTCCTCTGTTCTCGCTCGCTCTCTCTCCTCTGTTCTCGCTCGCTCTCTCTCCTCTGTTCTCGCTCGCTCTCTCTCTCCTCTGTTCTCGCTCGCTCTCTCTCTCTCCTCTGTTCTCGCTCGCTCTCTCTCTCTCCTCTGTTCTCGCTCGCTCTCTCTCTGCTCGCTCGCTCGCTCTCTCTCCTCTGTTCTCGCTCGCTCGCTCTCTCTCCTCTGTTCTCGCTCGCTCTCCTCTGTTCTCGCTCGCTCTCCTCTGTTCTCGCTCTCTCTCTCTCCTCTGTTCTCGCTCGCTCTCTCTCTCTCCTCTGTTCTCGCTCTCTCTCTGTTCTCGCTCGCTCTCCTCTGTTCTCGCTCGCTCTCTCTCCTCTGTTCTCGCTCGCTCTCTCTCTCTGTTCTCGCTCGCTCTCTCTCCTCTGTTCTCGCTCGCTCTCTCTCCTCTGTTCTCGCTCGCTCTCTCTCTCTCTGTTCTCGCTCGCTCTCTCTCTCTCTGTTCTCGCTCGCTCTCTCTCTCTGTTCTCGCTCGCTCTCTCTCTCTCTGTTCTCGCTCGCTCTCTCTCTCTCTGTTCTCGCTCGCTCTCTCTGTTCTCGCTCGCTCTCTCTGTTCTCGCTCGCTCTCTCTGTTCTCGCTCGCTCTCTCTCTCTGTTCTCGCTCGCTCTCTCTCTCTCTGTTCTCGCTCGCTCTCTCTCTCTCTGTTCTCGCTCGCTCTCTCTCTCTCTGTTCTCGCTCGCTCTCTCTCTCTGTTTTCGCTCTCTCTCTGTTCTCGCTCGCTCTCTCTCTGTTCTCGCTCGCTCTCTCTCTCTCCTCTGTTCTCGCTCGCTCTCTCTCCTCTGTTCTCGCTCGCTCTCTCTCTCTCCTCTGTTCTCGCTCGCTCTCTCTCTCTGTTCTCGCTCGCTCTCTCTCCTCTGTTCTCGCTCGCTCTCTCTCCTCTGTTCTCGCTCGCTCTCTCTCTCTCCTCTGTTCTCGCTCGCTCTCTCTCTCTCCTCTGTTCTCGCTCGCTCTCTCTCTCTCCTCTGTTCTCGCTCGCTCTCTCTCTCTCCTCTGTTCTCGCTCGCTCTCTGTTCTCGCTCGCTCTCTCTCTCTCCTCTGTTCTCGCTCGCTCTCTCTCTCTCCTCTGTTCTCGCTCGCTCTCTCTCTCTCCTCTGTTCTCGCTCGCTCTCTCTCTCCTCTGTTCTCGCTCGCTCTCTCTCCTCTGTTCTCGCTCGCTCTCTCTCTCTCCTCTGATCTCGCTCGCTCTCTCTCTCTCTCGCTCGCTCTCTCTCCTGTGTTCTCGCCCTATCTCTCTCCTCTGTTCTCGCCCTATCTCTCTCCTCTGTTCTCGCTCGCTCTCTCTCCTCTGTTCTCGCTCGCTCTCTCTCCTCTGTTCTCGCTCGCTCTCTCTCCTCTGTTCTCGCTCGCTCTCTCTCCTCTGTTCTCGCTCGCTCTCTCTCTCTCCTCTGTTCTCGCTCGCTCTCTCTCTCCTCTGTTCTCGCTCGCTCTCTCTCCTCTGTTCTCGCTCGCTCGCTCTCTCTCCTCTGTTCTCGCTCGCTCTCTCTCCTCTGTTCTCGCTCGCTCTCTCTCCTCTGTTCTCGCTCGCTCTCTCCTCTGTTCTCGCTCGCTCGCTCTCTCTCCTCTGTTCTCGCTCGCTCTCTCTCCTCTGTTCTCGCTCGCTCTCTCTCCTCTGTTCTCGCTCGCTCTCTCTCCTCTGTTCTCGCTCGCTCTCTCTCCTCTGTTCTCGCTCGCTCTCTCTCTCCTCTGTTCTCGCTCGCTCTCTCTCCTGTTCTCGCTCGCTCTCTCTCTGTTCTCGCTCGCTCTCCTCTGTTCTCGCTCGCTCTCTCTCTCTCTGTTCTCGCTCGCTCTCTCTCTCTCCTCTGTTCTCGCTCGCTCTCTCTCCTCTGTTCTCGCTCGCTCTCTCTCTCTCCTCTGTTCTCGCTCGCTCTCTCTCTCCTCTGTTCTCGCTCGCTCGCTCTCTCTCCTCTGTTCTCGCTCGCTCTCTCTCTGTTCTCGCTCGCTCTCCTCTGTTCTCGCTCGCTCTCTCTCCTCTGTTCTCGCTCGCTCTCTCTCTCTCCTCTGTTCTCGCTCGCTCTCCTCTGTTCTCGCTCTCTCTCCTCTGTTCTCGCTCGCTCTCTCTCCTCTGTTCTCGCTCGCTCTCTCTCCTCTGTTCTCGCTCGCTCTCTCTCCTCTGTTCTCGCTCGCTCTCTCTCCTCTGTTCTCGCTCGCTCTCTCTCCTCTGTTCTCGCTCGCTCTCTCTCCTCTGTTCTCGCTCGCTCTCTCTCCTCTGTTCTCGCTCGCTCTCTCTCCTCTGTTCTCGCTCGCTCTCTCTCCTCTGTTCTCGCTCGCTCTCTCTCCTCTGTTCTCGCTCGCTCTCTCTCTCTGTTCTCGCTCGCTCTCTCTCTCTCTGTTCTCGCTCGCTCTCTCTCTCTCTCTCTCTTCTCGCTCGCTCTCTCTCTCTGTTCTCGCTCGCTCTCTCTCTCTCTGTTCTCGCTCGCTCTCTCTCTCTCTGTTCTCGCTCGCTCTCTCTCTCTGTTCTCGCTCGCTCTCTCTCTCTCTGTTCTCGCTCGCTCTCTCTCTCTCTGTTCTCGCTCGCTCTCTCTCTCTGTTCTCGCTCGCTCTCTCTCTCTCTGTTCTCGCTCGCTCTCTCTCTCTCTGTTCTCGCTCGCTCTCTCTCTCTCTGTTCTCGCTCGCTCTCTCTCTCTGTTCTCGCTCGCTCTCTCTCTCTCTGTTCTCGCTCGCTCTCTCTCTGTTCTCGCTCGCTCTCTCTCTGTTCTCGCTCGCTCTCTCTCTCCTCTGTTCTCGCTCGCTCTCTCTCTCCTCTGTTCTCGCTCGCTCTCTCTCTCTTCTCTGTTCTCGCTCGCTCTCTCTCTCTCCTCTGTTCTCGCTCGCTCTCTCTCCTCTGTTCTCGCTCGCTCTCTCTCCTCTGTTCTCGCTCGCTCTCTCTCTTCTCTGTTCTCGCTCGCTCTCTCTCTCCTCTGTTCTCGCTCGCTCTCCTCTGTTCTCGCTCGCTCTCTCTCCTCTGTTCTCGCTCGCTCTCTCTCCTCTGTTCTCGCTCGCTCTCTCTCCTCTGTTCTCGCTCTCTCTCTCTCTCTCTGTTCTAGCTCGCTCTCTCTCTCCTCTGTTCTCGCTCGCTCTCTCTCTGTTCTCGCTCGCTCTCTCTCTCTGTTCTCGCTCGCTCTCTCTCTCTCTGTTCTCGCTCGCTCTCTCTCTCCTCTGTTCTCGCTCGCTCTCTCTCTCTCTGTTCTCGCTCGCTCTCTCTCTCTGTTCTCGCTCGCTCTCACTCTCTCCTCTGTTCTCGCTCGCTCTCTCTCTCCTCTGTTCTCGCTCGCTCTCTCTCCTCTGTTCTCGCTCGCTCTCTCTCTCTGCTCTCGCTCGCTCTCTCTCTCTGCTCTCGCTCGCTCTCTCTCTCTGTTCTCGCTCGCTCGCTCTCTGTTCTCGCTCGCTCTCTCTCTCCTCTGTTCTCGCTCGCTCTCTCTCTCTCCTCTGTTCTCGCTCGCTCTCTCTCTCTCCTCTGATCTCGCTCCCTCTCTCTCTCCTCTGATCTCGCTCGCTCTCTCTCTCTCTGTTCTCGCTCGCTCGCTCTCTCTCTGTTCTCGCTCGCTCTCTCTCCTCTGTTCTCGCTCGCTATCTCTCTCTCCTCTGTTCTCGCTCGCTCTCTCTCTCTCCTCTGTTCTCGCTCGCTCTCTCTGTCTCCTCTGTTCTCGCTCGCTCTCTCTCCTTTCTTCTCGCTCGCTCTCTCTCTGTTCTCGCTCGCTCTCTCTCTGTTCTCGCTCGCTCTCTCTCCTCTGTTCTCGCTCGCTCTCTCTCCTCTGTTCTCGCTCGCTCTCTCTCTCCTCTGTTCTCGCTCGCTCTCTCTCTCTCCTCTGTTCTCGCTCGCTCTCTCTCTCCTCTGTTCTCGCTCGCTCTCTCTCCTCTGTTCTCGCTCGCTCTCTCTCTCTCCTCTGTTCTCGCTCGCTCTCCTCTGTTCTCGCTCTCTCTCCTCTGTTCTCGCTCTCTCTCCTCTGTTCTCGCTCGCTCTCTCTCCTCTGTTCTCGCTCGCTCTCTCTCTCCTCTGTTCTCGCTCGCTCTCTCTCTCTCCTCTGTTCTCGCTCGCTCTCTCTCTCCTCTGATCTCGCTCGCTCTCTCTCTCTCTGTTCTCGCTCGCTCTCACTCCTCTGTTCTCGCTCGCTCTCTCTCCTCTGTTCTCGCTCGCTCTCTCTCTGTTCTCGCTCTCTCTCCTCTGTTCTCGCTCGCTCTCTCTCCTCTGTTCTCGCTCGCTCTCTCTCCTCTGTTCTCGCTCTCTCTCCTCTGTTCTCGCTCGCTCTCTCTCCTCTGTTCTCGCTCGCTCTCTCTCCTCTGTTCTCGCTCGCTCTCTCTCCTCTGTTCTCGCTCGCTCTCTCTCCTCTGTTCTCGCTCGCTCTCTCTCCTCTGTTCTCGCTCGCTCTCTCTCCTCTGTTCTCGCTCGCTCTCTCTCTGTTCTCGCTCGCTCTCTCTCTGTTCTCGCTCGCTCTCTCTCCTCTGTTCTCGCTCGCTCTCTCTCCTCTGTTCTCGCTCGCTCTCTCTCCTCTGTTCTCGCTCGCTCTCTCTCCTCTCTTCTCGCTCGCTCTCTCTCCTCTGTTCTCGCTCGCTCTCTCTCCTCTGTTCTCGCTCGCTCTCTCTCCTCTGTTCTCGCTCGCTCTCTCTCCTCTGTTCTCGCTCGCTCTCTCTCCTCTGTTCTCGCTCGCTCTCTCTCTCTGTTCTCGCTCGCTCTCTCTCTCTGTTCTCGCTCGCTCTCTCTCTCTGTTCTCGCTCGCTCTCTCTCTCTCTGTTCTCGCTCGCTCTGTCTCTCTGTTCTCGCTCGCTCTCTCTCTCTCTGTTCTCGCTCGCTCTCTCTCTCTGTTCTCGCTCGCTCTCTCTCTCTGTTCTCGCTCGCTCTCTCTCTCTCTGTTCTCGCTCGCTCTCTCTCTCTGTTCTCGCTCGCTCTCTCTCTCTGTTCTCGCTCGCTCTCTCTCTCTGCTCTCGCTCGCTCTCTCTCTCTGCTCTCGCTCGCTCTCTCTCTCTGCTCTCGCTCGCTCTCTCTCTGTTCTCGCTCGCTCTCTGTTCTCGCTCGCTCGCTCTCTCCTCTGTTCTCGCTCGCTCTCTCTCCTCTGTTCTCGCTCGCTCTCTCTCTCTCCTCTGTTCTCGCTCGCTCTCTCTCTGTTCTCGCTCGCTCTCTCTCCTCTGTTCTCGCTCGCTCTCTCTCTCTCCTCTGTTCTCGCTCGCTCTCTCTCCTCTGTTCTCGCTCGCTCTCTCTCTCTGTTCTCGCTCGCTCTCTCTCTCTCTGTTCTCGCTCGCTCTCTCTCTCTCTGTTCTCGCTCGCTCTCTCTCTCTGTTCTCGCTCGCTCTCTCTCTCTCTGTTCTCGCTCGCTCTCTCTCTCCTCTGTTCTCGCTCGCTCTCTCTCTCCTCTGTTCTCGCTCGCTCTCTCTCTCTCCTCTGTTCTCGCTCGCTCTCTCTCCTCTGTTCTCGCTCGCTCTCTCTCTCTCTGTTCTCGCTCGCTCTCTCTCTCTCTGTTCTCGCTCGCTCTCTCTCTCCTCTGTTCTCGCTCGCTCTCTCTCCTGTTCTCGCTCGCTCTCTCTCCTCTGTTCTCGCTCGCTCTCTCTCTCCTCTGTTCTCGCTCGCTCTCTCTCTCCTCTGTTCTCGCTCGCTCTCTCTCTCTCCTCTGTTCTCGCTCGCTCGCTCTCTCTCCTCTGTTCTCGCTCGCTCTCTCTCCTCTGTTCTCGCTCGCTCTCTCTCCTCTGTTCTCGCTCGCTCTCTCTCTCCTCTGTTCTCGCTCGCTCTCTCTCCTCTGTTCTCGCTCGCTCTCTCTCTCTGTTCTCGCTCGCTCTCTCTCTCTGTTCTCGCTCGCTCTCTCTCCTCTGTTCTCGCTCTCCTCTGTTCTCGCTCGCTCTCCTCTGTTCTCGCTCGCTCTCTCCTCTGTTCTCGCTCGCTCTCTCTCCTCTGTTTTCGCTCGCTCTCTCTCCTCTGTTCTCGCTCGCTCTCTCTCTCTGTTCTCGCTCTCTCTCTCCTCTGTTCTCGCTCGCTCTCCTCTGTTCTCGCTCGCTCTCTCTCCTCTGTTCTCGCTCGCTCTCTCTCTCCTCTGTTCTCGCTCGCTCTCTCTCTCTCCTCTGTTCTCGCTCGCTCTCTCTCCTCTGTTCTCGCTCGCTCTCTCTCTGTTCTCGCTCGCTCTCTCTCTGTTCTCGCTCGCTCTCTCTCTGTTCTCGCTCGCTCTCCTCTGTTCTCGCTCGCTCTCCTCTGTTCTCGCTCGCTCTCTGTTCTCGCTCGCTCTCTCTCCTCTGTTCTCGCTCGCTCTCTCTCCTCTGTTCTCGCTCGCTCTCTCTCTCCTCTGTTCTCGCTCTCTCTCTACTCTGTTCTCGCTCGCTCTCCTCTGTTCTCGCTCGCTCTCCTCTGTTCTCGCTCGCTCTCCTCTGTTCTCGCTCGCTCTCTCCTCTGTTCTCGCTCGCTCGCTCTCTCTCCTCTGTTCTCCCTCGCTCTCTCTCTCCTCTGTTCTCGCTCGCTCTCTCTCTCTCTGTTCTCGCTCGCTCTCTCTCTCCTCTGTTCTCGCTCCCTCTCTCTCTCCTCTGTTCTCGCTCGCTCTCTCTCTCCTCTGTTCTCGCTCGCTCTCTCTCTGTTCTCGCTCGCTCTCTCTCCTCTGTTCTCGCTCGCTCTCTCTCTCTCCTCTGTTCTCGCTCGCTCTCTCTCTCTCCTCTGTTCTCGCTCGCTCTCTCTCCTCTGTTCTCGCTCGCTCTCTCTCCTCTGTTCTCGCTCGCTCTCTCTCCTCTGTTCTCGCTCGCTCTCTCTCCTCTGTTCTCGCTCGCTCTCTCTCTCCTCTGTTCTCGCTCGCTCTCTCTCTCTCGGCTGTTCTCGCTCGCTCTCTCTCCTCTGTTCTCGCTCGCTCGCTCTCTCTCCTCTGTTCTCGCTCGCTCGCTCTCTCTCCTGTTCTCGCTCTCTCTCCTCTGTTCTCGCTCGCTCTCTCTCTCTCTGTTCTCGCTCGCTCTCGCTCTCTCCTCTGTTCTCGCTCGCTCTCTCTCCTCTGTTCTCGCTCGCTCTCTCTCTCTCTGTTCTCGCTCGCTCTCTCTCTCCTCTGTTCTCGCTCGCTCTCTCTCTCTCTGTTCTCGCTCGCTCTCTCTCTCCTCTGTTCTCGCTCGCTCTCTCTCTCCTCTGTTCTCGCTCGCTCTCTCTCCTCTGTTCTCGCTCGCTCTCTCCTCTGTTCTCGCTCGCTCTCTCTCCTCTGTTCTCGCTCGCTCTCTCTCCTCTGTTCTCGCTCGCTCTCTCTCTCCTCTGTTCTCGCTCGCTCTCTCTCCTCTGTTCTCGCTCGCTCTCTCTCCTCTGTTCTCGCTCGCTCTCTCTCCTCTGTTCTCGCTCGCTCTCTCTCTCTCCTCTGTTCTCGCTCGCTCTCTCTCCTCTGTTCTCGCTCGCTCTCTCTCTCTCTGTTCTCGCTCGCTCTCTCTCTCTCCTCTGTTCTCGCTCGCTCTCTCTCTCTCTGTTCTCGCTCGCTCGCTCTCTCTCCTCTGTTCTCGCTCGCTCGCTCTCTCTCCTCTGTTCTCGCTCGCTCTCTCTCTCCTCTGTTCTCGCTCGCTCGCTCTCTCTCCTCTGTTCTCGCTCGCTCTCTCTCCTCTGTTCTCGCTCGCTCTCTCTCTCTCTGTTCTCGCTCGCTCTCTCTCTCTCCTCTGTTCTCGCTCGCTCTCTCTCTCTCTCCTCTGTTCTCGCTCGCTCTCTCTCCTCTGTTCTCGCTCGCTCTCTCCTCTGTTCTCGCTCGCTCTCTCTCCTCTGTTCTCGCTCGCTCTCTCTTCTCTGTTCTCGCTCGCTCTCTCTGTTCTCGCTCGCTCTCTCTCTCTGTTCTCGCTCGCTCTCTCTGTTCTCGCTCGCTCTCTCTGTTCTCGCTCGCTCTCTTTCCTCTGTTCTCGCTCGCTCTCTCTCCTCTGTTCTCGCTCGCTCTCTCTCTCTCCTCTGTTCTCGCTCGCTCTCTCTCCTCTGTTCTCGCTCGCTCTCTCTCTCTGTTCTCGCTCGCTCTCTCTCCTCTGTTCTCGCTCGCTCTCTCTGTTCTCGCTCGCTCTCTCTCCTCTGTTCTCGCTCGCTCTCTCTCCTCTGTTCTCGCTCGCTCTCTCTCTCTCCTCTGTTCTCGCTCGCTCTCTCTCTCTCCTCTGTTCTCGCTCGCTCTCTCTCCTCTGTTCTCGCTCGCTCTCTCTCCTCTGTTCTCGCTCGCTCTCTCTCTGTTCTCGCTCGCTCTCTCTCCTCTGTTCTCGCTCTCTCTCTCCTCTGTTCTCGCTCTCTCGCTCTCTCCTCTGTTCTCGCTCTCTCTCTCTCCTCTGTTCTCGCTCGCTCTCTCTCTGTTCTCGCTCGCTCGCTCCGTCTCCTCTGTTCTCGCTCTCTCTCTCCTCTGTTCTCGCTCGCTCTCCTCTGTTCTCGCTCGCTCTCTCTCCTCTGTTCTCGCTCGCTCTCTCTCCTCTGTTCTCGCTCGCTCTCTCTCTCCTCTGTTCTCGCTCGCTCTCTCTCTCCTCTGTTCTCGCTCGCTCTCTCTCTCCTCTGTTCTCGCTCGCTCTCTCTCCTCTGTTCTCGCTCGCTCTCTCTCTCCTCTGTTCTCGCTCGCTCTCTCTCTCTCTGTTCTCGCTCGCTCTCTCTCTCTCTGTTCTCGCTCGCTCTCTCTCTGTTCTCGCTCGCTCTCTCTCTCCTCTGTTCTCGCTCGCTCTCTCTCTCTCCTCTGTTCTCGCTCGCTCTCTCTCTCTCCTCTGTTCTCGCTCGCTCTCTCTCCTCTGTTCTCGCTCGCTCTCTCTCCTCTGTTCTCGCTCGCTCTCTCTCCTCTGTTCTCGCTCGCTCTCTCTCTCTGTTCTCGCTCGCTCTCTCTCTCCTCTGTTCTCGCTCGCTCGCTCTCTCTCCTCTGTTCTCGCTCGCTCTCTCTCTCCTCTGTTCTCGCTCGCTCTCTCTCTCTGTTCTCGCTCGCTCTCTCTCTCCTCTGTTCTCGCTCGCTCTCTCTCTCCCTCTGTTCTCGCTCGCTCTCTCTCTCTCCTCTGTTCTCGCTCGCTCGCTCTCTCTGTTCTCGCTCGCTCTCTGTTCTCGCTCGCTCTCTCTCTCTCCTCTGTTCTCGCTCGCTCTCTCTCTCTCCTCTGTTCTCGCTCGCTCTCTCTCTCTCCTCTGTTCTCGCTCGCTCTCTCTCTCCTCTGTTCTCGCTCGCTCTCTCTCCTCTGTTCTCGCTCGCTCTCTCTCCTCTGTTCTCGCTCGCTCTCTCTCTCTACTCTGTTCTCGCTCGCTCTCTCTCTCTCTGTTCTCGCTCGCTCGCTCTCTCTCCTCTGTTCTCGCTCGCTCGCTCTCTCTCCTCTGTTCTCGCTCGCTCTCTCTCCTCTGTTCTCGCTCGCTCTCCTCTGTTCTCGCTCGCTCTCTCTCTCTCTGTTCTCGCTCGCTCTCTCTCTCTCCTCTGTTCTCGCTCGCTCTCTCTCTCTCCTCTGTTCTCGCTCGCTCTCTCTCCTCTGTTCTCGCTCGCTCTCTCTCCTCTGTTCTCGCTCGCTCTCTCTCCTCTGTTCTCGCTCGCTCTCTCTCTCCTCTGTTCTCGCTCGCTCTCTCTCTCTCCTCTGTTCTCGCTCGCTCTCTCTCTCTCCTCTGTTCTCGCTCGCTCTCTCTCTGTTCTCGCTCGCTCGCTCTCTCTCCTCTGTTCTCGCTCGCTCGCTCTCTCTCCTCTGTTCTCGCTCGCTCTCCTCTGTTCTCGCTCGCTCTCCTCTGTTCTCGCTCGCTCTCTCTCCTCTGTTCTCGCTCGCTCTCACTCGCTCATCTGTTCTCGCTCTCTCTCTGTTCTCGCTCGCTCTCCTCTGTTCTCGCTCGCTCTCTCTCCTCTGTTCTCGCTCGCTCTCTCTCTGTTCTCGCTCGCTCTCTCTCCTCTGTTCTCGCTCGCTCTCTCTCCTCTGTTCTCGCTCGCTCTCTCTCTCCTCTGTTCTCGCTCGCTCTCTCTCTCTCTGTTCTCGCTCGCTCTCTCTCTCTGTTCTCGCTCGCTCTCTCTCTCTCTGTTCTCGCTCGCTCTCTCTCTCTCTGTTCTCGCTCGCTCTCTCTCTCTCCCTCTCTCTCTCTGTTCTCGCTCGCTCTCTCTGTTCTCGCTCGCTCTCTCTCCTCTGTTCTCGCTCGCCCTCTCTCTGTTCTCGCTCGCTCTCTCTCTCTGTTCTCGCTCGCTCTCTCTCTCTCTGTTCTCGCTCGCTCTCTCTCTCTCTGTTCTCGCTCGCTCTCTCTCTGTTCTCGCTCGCTCTCTCTCTCTGTTCTCGCTCGCTCTCTCTCTCCTCTGTTCTCGCTCGCTCTCTCTCCTCTGTTCTCGCTCGCTCTCTCTCTCTCCTCTGTTCTCGCTCGCTCTCTCTCTCTGTTCTCGCTCGCTCTCTCTCCTCTGTTCTCGCTCGCTCTCTCTCCTCTGTTCTCGCTCGCTCTCTCTCTCTCCTCTGTTCTCGCTCGCTCTCTCTCTCTCCTCTGTTCTCGCTCGCTCTCTCTCCTCTGTTCTCGCTCGCTCTCTCTCTCTCCTCTGTTCTCGCTCGCTCTCTCTGTTCTCGCTCGCTCTCTCTCTCTCCTCTGTTCTCGCTCGCTCTCTCTCTCTCCTCTGTTCTCGCTCGCTCTCTCTCTCCTCTGTTCTCGCTCGCTCTCTCTCTCTCCTCTGTTCTCGCTCGCTCTCTCTCCTCTGTTCTCGCTCGCTCTCTCTCTCTCCTCTGTTCTCGCTCGCTCTCTCTCCTCTGTTCTCGCTCGCTCTCTCTCCTCTGTTCTCGCTCGCTCTCTCTCTCCTCTGTTCTCGCTCGCTCTCTCTCTCTCCTCTGTTCTCGCTCGCTCTCTCTCTCCTCTGTTCTCGCTCGCTCTCTCTCTCCTCTGTTCTCGCTCGCTCTCTCTCTCTCCTCTGTTCTCGCTCGCTCTCTCTCTCCTCTGTTCTCGCTCGCTCGCTCTCTCTCCTCTGTTCTCGCTCGCTCTCTCTCTCTCTGTTCTCGCTCGCTCTCTCTCTCTCTGTTCTCGCTCGCTCTCTCTCTCTCTGTTCTCGCTCGCTCTCTCTCCTGTTCTCGCTCGCTCTCTCTCCTCTGTTCTCGATCGCTCTCTCTCTCCTCTGTTCTCGCTCGCTCTCTCTCTCTCTCTGTTCTCGCTCGCTCTCTCTCTCTCCTCTGTTCTCGCTCGCTCTCTCTCCTCTGTTCTCGCTCGCTCTCTCTCCTCTGTTCTCGCTCGCTCTCTCTCTCTCTGTTCTCGCTCGCTCTCTCTCTCTCTGTTCTCGCTCGCTCTCTCTCTCCTCTGTTCTCGCTCGCTCTCTCTCCTCTGTTCTCGCTCGCTCTCTCTCCTCTGTTCTCGCTCGCTCTCTCTCTCTCCTCTGTTCTCGCTCGCTCTCTCTCTCTGTTCTCGCTCGCTCTCTCTCTGTTCTCGCTCGCTCTCTCTCTCTCTGTTCTCGCTCGCTCTCTCTCTCTCTTGTTCTCGCTCGCTCTCTCTCTCTCCTGTTCTCGCTCGCTCTCTCTCTCCTCTGTTCTCGCTCGCTCTCTCTCCTCTGTTCTCGCTCGCTCGCTCTCTCCTCTGTTCTCGCTCGCTCGCTCTCTCTCTGTTCTCGCTCACTCTCCTCTGTTCTCGCTCGCTCTCTCTCTCTCCTCTGTTCTCGCTCGCTCTCTCTCTCTCCTCTGTTCTCGCTCGCTCTCTCTCTGTTCTCGCTCGCTCTCTCTCTCTCTGTTCTCGCTCGCTCTCTCTCTGTTCTCGCTCGCTCTCTCTCTCTGTTCTCGCTCGCTCTCTCTCCTCTGTTCTCGCTCGCTCTCTCTCCTCTGTTCTCGCTCGCTCTCTCTCTGTCTCGCTCGCTCTCTCTCTCTCTGTCTTGCTCGCTCTCTCTCTCTGTCTCGCTCGTTCTCTCTCTCTATCTTACTCGCTCTCTCTCTCTCTATCTCGCTCGCTCTCTCTCTCCTCTGTTCTCGCTCGCACTCACTCTCTCCTCTGTTCTCGCTCGCCTCTCTCTCTCTCCTGTTCTCGCTCGCTCTCGCTGCCTCTGCTTCTCGCTCGCTCTCTCTCTGTTCTCGCTCGCTCTCCTCTGCTTCTCGCTCGCTCTCTCTCCTCTGTATCTCGCTCGCTCTCTCTCCTCTGTTCTCGCTTCGCTCTCTCCTCTCTGTTCTTGCTCGCTCTCTCTCTCCTCTGTTCTCGCTTGCGTCTCTCTCTACTCTGTTCTCGCTCGCTCGCTCTCTCTCTGTTCTCGCTCGCTCGCTCTCCTCTGTTCACGCTCGCTCTCACTCTCTCCTCTGTTCTCGCTCGCTCTCCTCCTCTGCTTCTCACACTCTCTCCTCTTTTCTCGCTCGCTCTCTCCTCTGTTCTCCTCGCTCTCTCTCCTCTGTTCTCGCTCGCTCTCTCTCTCCTCTGTTCTCGCTCGCTCTCTCTCTCTCCTCTGTTCTCGCTCGCTCTCTCTCTCCTCTGTTCTCGCTCGCTCTCTCTCTCTCTGTTCTCGCTCGCTCTCTCTCTCCTCTGTTCTCGCTCGCTCTCCTCTGTTCTCTCTCTCTCTCCTCTGTTCTCGCTCGCTCTCTCTCCTCTGTTCTCGCTCGCTCTCTCTCCTCTGTTCTCGCTCGCTCTCTCTCCTCTGTTCACACTCGCTCTCTCTCCTCTGTTCTCGCTCGCTCACTCTCCTCTGTTCTCGCTCGCTCTCTCTCCTCTGTTCTCGCTCGCTCTCTCTCTCTGTTCTCGCTCGCTCACTCTCCTCTGTTCTCGCTCGCTCTCTCTCCTCTGTTCTCGCTCGCTCTCTCTCCTCTGTTCTCGCTCGCTCTCTCTCCTCTGTTCTCGCTCGCTCTCTCTCCTCTGTTCTCGCTCGCTCTCTCTCCTCTGTTCTCGCTCGCTCTCTCTCCTCTGTTCTCGCTCGCTCTCTCTCCTCTGTTCTCGCTCGCTCTCTCTCCTCTGTTCTCGCTCGCTCTCTCTCCTCTGTTCTCGCTCGCTCTCTCTCCTCTGTTCTCGCTCGCTCTCTCTCCTCTGTTCTCGCTCGCTCTCTCTCCTCTGTTCTCGCTCGCTCTCTCTCCTCTGTTCTCGCTCGCTCTCCTCTGTTCTCGCTCGCTCTCTCTCCTCTGTTCTCGCTCGCTCTCTCTCCTCTGTTCTCGCTCGCTCTCTCTCTCTGTTCTCGCTCGCTCTCTCTCTCTGTTCTCGCTCGCTCTCTCTCTCTGTTCTCGCTCGCTCTCTCTCTCTCTGTTCTCGCTCGCTCTCTCTCTCTCTGTTCTCGCTCGCTCTCTCTCTCTCTGTTCTCGCTCGCTCTCTCTCTCTGTTCTCGCTCGCTCTCTCTCCTCTGTTCTCGCTCGCTCTCTCTCTCTGTTCTCGCTCGCTCTCTCTCTCTGTTCTCGCTCGCTCTCTCTCTCTGTTCTCGCTCGCTCTCTCTCTCTGTTCTCGCTCGCTCTCTCTCTCTCTGTTCTCGCTCGCTCTCTCTCTCTGTTCTCGCTCGATCTCTCTCTCTCCTCTGTTCTCGCTCGCTCTCTCTCCTCTGTTCTCGCTCGCTCTCTCTCTCCTCTGTTCTCGCTCGCTCTCTCTCTCTCCTCTGTTCTCGCTCGCTCTCTCTCCTCTGTTCTCGCTCGCTCTCTCTCCTCTGTTCTCGCTCGCTCTCTCTCTGTTCTCGCTCGCTCTCTCTCTCTCTGTTCTCGCTCGCTCTCTCTCTCTCTTGTTCTCGCTCGCTCTCTCTCTCTCTTGTTCTCGCTCGCTCTCTCTCTCTCCTCTGTTCTCGCTCGCTCTCTCTCTCCTCTGTTCTCGCTCGCTCTCTCTCTCCTCTGTTCTCGCTCGCTCTCTCTCTCCTCTGTTCTCGCTCGCTCTCTCTCCTCTGTTCTCGCTCGCTCTCTCTCCTCTGTTCTCGCTCGCTCTCTCTCCTCTGTTCTCGCTCGCTCTCTCTCTCTCTGTTCTCGCTCGCTCTCTCTCTCTCTGTTCTCGCTCGATCTCTCTCCTCTGTTCTCGCTCGCTCTCTCTCCTCTGTTCTCGCTCGCTCTCTCTCCTCTGTTCTCGCTCGCTCTCTCTCCTCTGTTCTCGCTCGCTCTCTCTCTCTGTTCTCGCTCGCTCTCTCTCTCCTCTGTTCTCGCTCGCTCTCTCTCTCTCCTCTGTTCTCGCTCGCTCGCTCTCTCCTCTGTTCTCGCTCGCTCTCTCTCCTCTGTTCTCGCTCGCTCTCTCTCTCCTCTGTTCTCGCTCGCTCTCTCTCTCTCCTCTGTTCTCGCTCGCTCTCTCTCCTCTGTTCTCGCTCGCTCTCTCTCTGTTCTCGCTCGCTCTCTCTCTCTGTTCTCGCTCGCTCTCTCTCTGTTCTCGCTCGCTCTCCTCTGTTCTCGCTCGCTCTCCTCTGTTCTCGCTCGCTCTCCTCTGTTCTCGCTCGCTCTCTCTCCTCTGTTCTCGCTCGCTCTCTCTCCTCTGTTCTCGCTCGCTCTCTCTCTCCTCTGTTCTCGCTCTCTCTCTCCTCTGTTCTCGCTCGCTCTCTCCTCTGTTCTCGCTCGCTCTCTCTCCTCTGTTCTCGCTCGCTCTCTCTCCTCTGTTCTCGCTCGCTCTCTCTCTCCTGTGTTCTCGCTCGCTCTCTCTCCTCTGTTCTCGCTCGCTCTCTCTCTGTTCTCGCTCGCTCTCTCTGTTCTCGCTCGCTCTCCTCTGTTCTCGCTCGCTCTCCTCTGTTCTCGCTCGCTCTCTCTCCTCTGTTCTCGCTCGCTCTCCTCTGTTCTCGCTCGCTCTCTCTCCTCTGTTCTCGCTCGCTCTCTCTCCTCTGTTCTCGCTCGCTCGCTCTCCTCTGTTCTCGCTCGCGCTCTCTCTCCTCTGTTCTCGCTCGCTCTCTCTCCTCTGTTCTCGCTCGCTCTCTCTCCTCTGTTCTCGCTCTCTCTCTCCTCTGCTCTCCCTCGCTCTCTCTCTCTCCTCTGTTCTCGCTCTCTCTCTCTCCTCTGTTCTCGCTCGCTCTCTCCTCTGTTCTCGCTCGCTCTCTCACTCCTCTGTTCTCGCTCGCTCTCTCTCCTCTGTTCTCGCTCGCTCTCTCTCTGTTCTCGCTCGCTCTCTCTCCTCTGTTCTCGCTCGCTCTCTCTCCTCTGTTCTCGCTCGCTCTCTCTCCTCTGTTCTCGCTCGCTCTCTCTCCTCTGTTCTCGCTCGCTCGCTCTCTCCTCTGTTCTCGCTCGCTCTCTCTCCTCTGTTCTCGCTCGCTCGCTCCGTCTCCTCTGTTCTCGCTCTCTCTCTCTCTGCTCTGTTCTCGCTCGCTCTCCTCTGTTCTCGCTCGCTCTCTCTCCTCTGCTCTCCCTCGCTCTCTCTCTCTCCTCTGTTCTCGCTCGCTCTCTCTCTCTCTGTTCTCGCTCGCTCTCTCTTTCTCCTCTGATTTCGCTCGCTCTCTCTCTCTCTGTTCTCGCTCGCTCTCTCTCTCTCTGTTCTCGCTCGCTCTCTCTCCTCTGTTCTCGCTCGCTCTCTCTCTCTCCTCTGTTCTCGCTCTCACTCTCTCCTCTGTTCTCGCTCGCTCTCTCTTCTCTGTTCTCGCTCTCTCTCTCCTCTGTTCTCGCTCGCTCTCTCTCTCTCCTCTGTTCTCGCTCGCTCTCTCTCCTCTGTTCTCGCTCGCTCTCTCTCCTCTGTTCTCGCTCGCTCTCTCTCTGTTCTCGCTCGCTCTCTCTCCTCTGTTCTCGCTCGCTCTCTCTCTCTCTGTTCTCGCTCGCTCTCTCTCCTCTGTTCTCGCTCGCTCTCTCTCTGTTCTCGCTCGCTCGCTCTCTCTTCTCTGTTCTCGCTCTCTCTCTCTCCTCTGTTCTCGCTCGCTCTCTCTGTTCTCGCTCGCTCTCTCTCCTCTGTTCTCGCTCGCTCTCTCTCCTCTGTTCTCGCTCGCTCTCTCTCTCTCCTCGCTCTCTCCTCTGTTCTCGCTCGCTCTCTCTCCTCTGTTCTCGCTCGCTCTCTCTCCTCTGTTCTCGCTCGCTCTCTCTCTCCTCTGTTCTCGCTCGCTCTCTCTCTCTCTGTTCTCGCTCGCTCTCTCTCTCTCTCTGTTCTCGCTCGCTCTCTCTCTCTCTCTGTTCTCGCTCGCTCTCTCTCTGTTCTCGCTCGCTCTCTCTCTCTCTGTTCTCGCTCGCTCTCTCTCTCCTCTGTTCTCGCTCGCTCTCTCTCTCTCCTCTGTTCTCGCTCTCTCTCTCTCTCCTCTGTTCTCGCTCGCTCTCTCTCTGTTCTCGCTCGCTCTCTCTCCTCTGTTCTCGCTCGCTCTCTCTCCTCTGTTCTCGCTCGCTCTCTCTCCTCTGTTCTCGCTCGCTCTCTCTCCTCTGTTCTCGCTCGCTCTCTCTCCTCTGTTCTCGCTCGCTCTCTCTCCTCTGTTCTCGCTCGCTCTCTCTCCTCTGTTCTCGCTCGCTCTGTTCTCGCTCGCTCTGTTCTCGCTCGCTCTCTGTTCTCGCTCGCTCTCTGTTCTCGCTCTCTCTCTCTGTTCTCGCTCTCTCTCTGTTCTCGCTCGCTCTCTCTCTCCTCTGTTCTCGCTCGCTCTCTCTCCTCTGTTCTCGCTCGCTCTCTCTCTCTGTTCTCGCTCGCTCTCTCTCCTCTGTTCTCGCTCGCTCTCTCTCCTCTGTTCTCGCTCGCTCTCTCTCTCCTCTGTTCTCTCGCTCGCTCTCTCTCCTCTGTTCTCGCTCGCTCTCTCTCTCCTCTGTTCTCGCTCGCTCTCTCTCTCCTCTGTTCTCGCTCACTCTCTCTCCTCTGTTCTCGCTCGCTCTCTCTCTCTCTGTTCACGCTCGCTCTCTCTCTCCTCTGTTCTCGCTCGCTCTCTCTTCTCTGTTCTCGCTCGCTCTCTCTCCTCTGTTCTCGCTCGCTCTCTCTCTCCTCTGTTCTCGCTCGCTCTCTCTCCTCTGTTCTCGCTCGCTCTCTCTCTCTCTCTGTTCTCGCTCGCTCTCTCTCCTCTGTTCTCGCTCGCTCTCTCTCCTCTGTTCTCGCTCGCTCTCTCTCCTGTTCTCGCTCGCTCTCTCTCTCTCCTCTGTTCTCGCTCGCTCGCTCTCTCTCCTCTGTTCTCGCTCGCACTCTCTCTGCTCTCGCTCGCTCTCTCTCTCTGCTCTCGCTCGCTCTCTCTCTGTTCTCGCTCGCTCTCTCTCTCTCTGTTCTCGCTCGCTCTCGCTCTCTCCTCTGTTCTCGCTCGCTCTCTCTCTCTCCTCTGTTCTCGCTCGCTCTCTCTCCTCTGTTCTCGCTCGCTCTCTCCTCTGTTCTCGCTCGCTCTCTCTCCTCTGTTCTCGCTCGCTCTCTCTCTCTCCTCTGTTCTCGCTCGCTCTCTCTCTCTCCTCTGTTCTCGCTCGCTCTCTCTCTCTCCTCTGTTCTCGCTCGCTCTCTCTCTCTCCTCTGTTCTCGCTCGCTCTCCTCTGTTCTCGCTCGCTCGCTCTCTCTCCTCTGTTCTCGCTCTCTCTCTCCTCTGTTCTCGCTCGCTCTCTCTGTTCTCGCTCGCTCTCTCTCCTCTGTTCTCGCTCGCTCTCACTCTCCCCTCTGTTCTCGCTCGCTCTCCTCTGTTCTCGCTCGCTCTCCTCTGTTCTCGCTCGCTCTCTCCTCTGTTCTCGCTCGCTCTCTCTCTGTTCTCGCTCGCTCTCTCTCCTCTGTTCTCGCTCGCTCTCTCTCCTCTGTTCTCGCTCGCTCTCTCTCCTCTGTTCTCGCTCGCTCTCTCTCCTCTGTTCTCGCTCGCTCTCTCTCCTCTGTTCTCGCTCGCTCTCTCTCTCTGTTCTCGCTCGCTCGCTCTCTCTCTCTCGCTCGCTCTGTTCTCGCTCGCTCTCTCTCTCTCTCTTCTCGCTCGCTCTCTCTCTCTCTTCTCGCTCGCTCTCTCTCTCTCTTCTCGCTCGCTCTCTCTCCTCTCGTTCTCGCTCGCTCTCTCTCCTCTGCTTCTCGCTCGCTCTCTCTCCTCTGTTCTCGCTCGCTCTCTCTCCTCTGTTCTCGCTCGCTCTCTCTCCTCTGTTCTCGCTCGCTCTCTCTCCTCTGTTCTCGCTCGCTCTCTCTCCTCTGTTCTCGCTCGCTCTCTCTCCTCTGTTCTCGCTCGCTCTCTCTCTCTCCTCTGTTCTCGCTCGCTCTCTCTCCTCTGTTCTCGCTCGCTCTCTCTCTCTCCTCTGTTCTCGCTCGCTCTCTCTCCTCTGTTCTCGCTCGCTCTCTCTCTCTCCTCTGTTCTCGCTCGCTCTCTCTCTCCTCTGTTCTCGCTCGCTCTCACTCTCCTCTGTTCTCGCTCGCTCTCTCCTCTCTCCTCTGTTCTCGCTCGCTCTCTCTCCTCTGTTCTCGCTCGCTCTCTCTCTCCTCTGTCTCTCTCGCTCTCTCTCTCCTCTGTTCTCGCTCGCTCGCTCTCTCTCTCTGTTCTCGCTCGCTCTCCCTCTGTTCTCGCTGCTCTCTCTCCTCTGTTCTCGCTCGCTCTCTCTCCTCTGTTCTCGCTCGCTCTCTCTCCTCTGTTCTCGCTCGCTCTCTCTCTGTTCTCGCTCGCTCTCTCTCTGTTCTCGCTCGCTCTCTCTCTGTTCTCGCTCGCACTATCCTCTGTTTCTCGCTCGCTCTCTCTCCTCTGTTCTCGCTCGCTCTCTCCTCTGTTCTCGCTCGCCTCTCTCTCTCTCTGTTCTCGCTCGCTCTCTCTCCTCTGTTCTCGCTCGCTCTCTCTCCTCTGTTCTCGCTCGCTCTCTCTCCTCTGTTCACGCTCGCTCTCTCTCTCCTCTGTTCTCGCTCGCTCTCTCTCCTCTGTTCTCGCTCGCTCTCTCTCCTCTGTTCTCGCTCGCTCTCTCTCCTCTGTCTCGCTCGCTCTCTCTCCTCTGTTCTCGCTCGCTCTCTCTCTCCTCTGTTCTCGCTCGCTCTCTCTCCTCTCTGTTCTCGCTCGCTCTCTCTCTCTCTGTTCTCGCTCGCTCTCTCTCCTCTCTTCTCGCTCGCTCCTCTCTCTGTTCTCGCTCGCTCTCTCTCCTCTGTTCTCGCTCGCTCTCTCTCCTCTGTTCTCGCTCGCTCTCTCTCTCTCTCTGTTCTCGCTCGCTCTCTCCTCTCTGTTCTCGCTCGCTCTCTCTCCTCTGTTCTCGCTCGCTCTCTCTCCTCTCTTCTCGCTCGCTCTCTCTCCTCTCTTCTCGCTCGCTCTCTCTCCTCTCTTCTCGCTCGCTCTCTCCTTCTCTTCTCGCTCGTCTCTCTCTCTCTTCTCGCTCGCTCTCTCTCTGTTTCTCGCTCGCTCTCTCTCCTCTGTTCTCGCTCGCTCTCTCTCCTCTGTTCTCGCTCGCTCTCTCTCTCTCTGTTCTCGCTCGCTCTCTCTCCTCTGTTCTCGCTCGCTCTCTCTCCTCTGTTCTCGCTCGCTCTCTCTCCTCTGTTCTCGCTCGCTCTCTCTCCTCTGTTCTCGCTCGCTCTCTCTCCTCTGTTCTCGCTCGCTCTCTCTCCTCTGTTCTCGCTCGCTCTCTCCTCTGTTCTCGCTCGCTCTCTCTCTCCTCTGTTCTCGCTCGCTCTCTCTCCTCTGTTCTCGCTCGCTCTCTCTCTCTGTTCTCGCTCGCTCTCTCTCTCTCTGTTCTCGCTCGCTCTCTCTCTCCTCTGTTCTCGCTCGCTCTCTCTCTCCTCTGTTCTCGCTCGCTCTCTCTCTCTCCTCTGTTCTCGCTCACTCTCTCTCCTCTGTTCTCGCACGCTCTCTCTCCTCTGTTCTCGCTCGCTCTCTCCTCTGTTCTCGCTCGCTCTCTCTCCTCTGTTCTCGCTCTCTCTCTCTGTTCTCGCTCGCTCTCTCTCCTCTGTTCTCGCTCGCTCTCTCTCTCTCCTCTGTTCTCGCTCGCTCGCTCTCTCCTCCCTCTGTTCTCGCTCGCTCTCTCTCCTCTGTTCTCGCTCGCTCTCTCTCTCTCCTGTTCTCGCTCGCTCTCTCTCTCCTCTGTTCTCGCTCGCTCTCTCTCTCTCCTCTGTTCTCGCTCACTCTCTCTCTCCTCTGTTCTCGCTCGCTCTCTCTCTCTCTGTTCTCGCTCGCTCTCTCTCTCTGTTCTCGCTCGCTTCTCTCTCTGTTCTCGCTCGCTCTCTCTCTCTGTTCTCGCTCGCTCTCTCTCCTCTGTTCTCGCTCGCTCTCTCTCCTCTGTTCTCGCTCGCTCTCTCTCCTCCTGTTCTCGCTCGCTCTCTCTCCTCTCTGTTCTCGCTCGCTCTCTCTCTCCTCTGTTCTCGCTCGCTCTCTCTCCTCCTGTTCTCGCTCGCTCTCTCTCTCCTCTGTTCTCGCTCGCTCTCTCTCTCTCCTCTGTTCTCGCTCGCTCTCTCTCTCTCTGTTCTCGCTCGCTCTCTCTCTCACCTCTGTCTCTCGCTCGCTCTCTCTCTCCCCGCTGCTCTCCTCTGTTCTCGCTCGCTCTCTCTCCTCTGTTCTCGCTCGCTCTCTTCCTCTGTTCTCGCTCGCTCTCTCTCTCTGTTCTCGCTCGCTCTCTCTCCTCTGTTCTCGCTCGCTCGCTCTCTCTCCTCTGTTCTCGCTCGCTCTCTCTCTCCTCTGTTCTCGCTCGCTCTCTCTCCTCTGTTCTCGCTCGCTCTCTCTCCTCTGTTCTCGCTCGCTCTCTCTCCTCTCGTTCTCGCTCGCTCTCTCTCCTCTGTTCTCGCTCGCTCTCTCTCTCCTCTGTTCTCGCTCGCTCTCTCTCCTCTGTTCTCGCTCGCTCTCTCTCTCCTCTGTTCTCGCTCGCTCTCTCTCTCCTCTGTTCTCGCTCGCTCTCTCTCTCTCCTCTGTTCTCGCTCGCTCTCTCTCTCCTCTGTTCTCGCTCGCTCTCTCTCCTCTGTTCTCGCTCGCTCTCTCTCCTCTGTTCTCGCTCGCTCTCTCTCCTCTGTTCTCGCTCGCTCTCTCTCTCTCTCCTCTGTTCTCGCTCGCTCTCTCTCCTCTGTTCTCGCTCTCACTCTCTCCTCTGTTCTCGCTCGCTCTCTCTCTCGTTCTCGCTCGCTCTCTCTCCTCTGTTCTCGCTCGCTCTCTCTCCTCTGTTCTCGCTCGCTCTCTCTCCTCTCTTCTCGCTCGCTCTCTCTCCTCTGTTCTCGCTCGCTCTCTCTCCTCTGTTCTCGCTCGCTCTCTCTCTCTGTTCTCGCTCGCTCTCTCTCCCTCTGTTCTCGCTCGCTCTCTCTCCTCTGTTCTCGCTCGCTCTCTCTCCTCTGTTCTCGCTCGCTCTCTCTCTGTTCTCGCTCGCTCTCTCTCCTCTGTTCTCGCTCGCTCTCTCTCCTCTCTGTTCTCGCTCGCTCTCTCTCCCTCTGTTCTCGCTCGCTCTCTCTCTGTTCTCGCTCGCTCTCTCTCTCTGTTCTCGCTCGCTCTCTCTCCTCTGTTCTCGCTCGCTCTCTCTCTCCTCGTTCTCGCTCGCTCTCTCTCTCCTCTGTTCTCGCTCGCTCTCTCTCTCCTCTGTTCTCGCTCGCTCTCTCTCTCCTCTGTTCTCGCTCGCTCTCTCTCCTCCTGTTCTCGCTCGCTCTCTCTCTCCTCTGTTCTCGCTCGCTCTCTCTCTCCTCTGTTCTCGCTCGCTCTCTCTCCTCTGTTCTCGGTCGCTCGCTCTCTCCTCTGTTCTCGCTCGCTCTCTCTCCTCTGTTCTCGCTCGCTCTCTCTCTCCTCTGTTCTCGCTCGCTCTCTCTCTCTCTGTTCTCGCTCGCTCTCTCTCCTCTGTTCTCGCTCGCTCTCTCTCCTCTGTTCTCGCTCGCTCTCTCTCCTCCTGTTCTCGCTCGCTCTCTCTCTCTCCTCTGTTCTCGCTCGCTCTCTCTCCTCTGTTCTCGCTCGCTCTCTCTCTCCTCTGTTCTCGCTCGCTCTCTCTCCTCTGTTCTCGCTCGCTCTCTCTCTCTCCTCTGTTCTCGCTCGCTCTCCCTCTCTCTGTTCTCGCTCGCTCTCTCTCCTCTGTTCTCGCTCGCTCTCTCTCCTCTGTTCTCGCTCGCTCTCTCTCCTGTTCTCGCTCGCTCTCTCTCTCTGTTCTCGCTCGCTCTCTCTCTCTCTGTTCTCGCTCGCTCTCTCTCTCTCCTCTGTTCTCGCTCGCTCTCTCTCCTCGTTCTCGCTCGCTCTCTCTCCTCCTGTTCTCGCTCGCTCTCTCTCCTGTTCTCGCTCGCTCTCTCTCCTCGTTCTCGCTCGCTCTCTCTCCTCTGTTCTCGCTCTCTCTCTCCTCTGTTCTCCCTCGCTCTCTCTCTCCTCTGTTCTCGCTCGCTCTCTCTCCTCTGTTCTCGCTCGCTCTCTCTCCTCTGTTCTCGCTCGCTCTCTCTCCTCTGTTCTCGCTCGCTCTCTCTCTGTTCTCGCTCGCTCTCTCTCTCTGTTCTCGCTCGCTCTCTCTGTTCTCGCTCGCTCTCTCTCGCTCGCCTCTGTTCTCGCTCGCTTCTCTCGTCTCTCGCTCGCTCTCTCTCTCTCCTCTGTTCTCGCTCGCTCTCTCTCCTCTGTTCTCGCTCGCTCTCTCTCTCCTCTGTTCTCGCTCGCTCTCTCTCCTCTCGCTCTCGCTCGCTCTCTCTCCTCTGTTCTCGCTCGCTCTCTCTCCTCTGTTCTCGCTCGCTCTCTCTCCTCTGTTCTCGCTCGCTCTCTCTCCTCTGTTCTCGCTCGCTCTCTCTCCTCTGTTCTCGCTCGCTCTCTCTCCTTGTTCTCGCTCGCTCTCCCTCTGTTCTCGCTCGCTCTCTCTCCTCTGTTCTCGCTCGCTCTCTCTCCTCTGTTCTCGTCGCTCGCTCTCTCCTGTTCTCGCTCGCTCTCTCTCCTCTCTTCTCGCTCGCTCTCTCTCCTCTCTTCTCGCTCGCTCTCTCTCCTCTCTTCTCGCTCGCTCTCTCTCCTCTGTTCTCGCTCGCTCTCTCCTCTCTTCTCGCTCGCTCTCTCTCTCTGTTCTCGCTCGCTCTCTCCTCTGTTCTCGCTCGCGCTCTCTCCTCTCTTCTCGCTCGCTCTCTCTCCTCTGTTCTCGCTCGCTCTCTCTCTCCTCTGTTCTCGCTCGCTCTCTCTCTCCTCTGTTCTCGCTCGCTCTCTCTCTCTTCTCGCTCGCTCTCTCTCTCTTCTCGCTCGCTCTCTCCTCTGTTCTCGCTCGCTCTCTCTCTCCTCTGTTCTCGCTCGCTCTCTCTTCTCTGTTCTCGCTCGCTCTCTCTCCTCTGTTCTCGCTCGCTCTCTCTCTCTCCTCTTCTCCCTTGCTCTCTCTCTCCTCTGTTCTCGCTCGCTCTCTCTCTCTCCTCTGTTCTCGCTCGCTCTCTCTCCTCTGTTCTCGCTCGCTCTCTCTCCTCTCTTCTCGCTCGCTCTCTCTCCTCTCTTCTCGCTCGCTCTCTCTCCTCTCTTCTCGCTCGCTCTCTCTCCTCTCTTCTCGCTCGCTCTCTCTCCTCTCTCGCTCGCTCTCTCTCCTCTCTTCTCACTCGCTCTCTCTCCTCTGTTCTCGCTCGCTCTCTCTCCTCTGTTCTCGCTCGCTCTCTCTGTTCTCGCTCGTTCTCTCTCTCTGTTCTCGCTCGCTCTCTCTCTCTGTTCTCGCTCGCTCTCTCTCTGTTCTCGCTCGCTCTGTTCTCGCTCTCTCTCTCCTCTGTTCTCGCTCTCTCTCTCCTCTGTTCTCGCTCGCTCTCTCTCCTCTGTTCTCGCTCGCTCTCTCTCCTCTGTTCTCGCTCGCTCTCTCTCTCCTCTGTTCTCGCTCGCTCTCTCTCTCTCCTCTGTTCTCGCTCGCTCTCTCTCGCTCCTCTGTTCTCGCTCGCTCTCTCTCTCTCCTCTGTTCTCGCTCGCTCTCTCCTCTGTTCTCGCTCGCTCTCTCTCTCCCCTCTGTTCTCGCTCGCTCTCTCTCCTCTGTTCTCGCTCGCTCTCTCTCTCCTCTGTTCTCGCTCGCTCGCTCTCTCTCCTCTGTTCTCGCTCGCTCGCTCTCTCTCCTCTGTTCTCGCTCGCTCTCTCTTCTCTGTTCTCGCTCGCTCTCTCTCCTGTTCTCGCTCGCTCTCTCTCCTGTTCTCGCTCGCTCTCTCTCTCTGTTCTCGCTCTCTCTCTGTTCTCGCTCGCTCTCTCTCTGTTCTCGCTCGCTCTCTCTCCTCTGTTCTCGCTCGCTCTCTCTCTCTCCTCTGTTCTCGCTCGCTCTCTCTCTCTCCTCTCTTCTCGCTCGCTCTCTCTCCTCTCTTCTCGCTCGCTCTCTCTCCTCTCTTCTCGCTCGCTCTCTCTCCTCTCTTCTCGCTCGCTCTCTCTCCTCTCTTCTCGCTCGCTCTCTCTCCTCTCTTCTCGCTCGCTCTCTCTCTCTGTTCTCGCTCGCTCTCTCTCCTCTCTTCTCGCTCGCTCTCTCTCCTCTGTTCTCGCTCGCTCTCTCTCCTCTGTTCTCGCTCGCTCTCCTCTCTTCTCGCTCGCTCTCTCTCCTCTCTTCTCGCTCGCTCTCTCTCCTCTCTTCTCGCTCGCTCTCTCTCCTCTCTTCTCGCTCGCTCTCTCTCCTCTCTTCTCGCTCGCTCTCTCTCCTCTCTTCTCGCTCGCTCTCTCTCCTCTCTTCTCGCTCGCTCTCTCCTCTGTTCTCGCTCGCTCTCTCTCTCCTCTGTTCTCGCTCGCTCTCTCTCTCTGTTCTCGCTCGCTCTCTCTCTCTCCTCTGTTCTCGCTCGCTCTCTCTCCTCTGTTCTCGCTCGCTCTCTCTCCTCTGTTCTCGCTCGCTCTCTCTCCTCTGTTCTCGCTCGCTCTCTCTCCTCTGTTCTCGCTCGCTCTCTCTCCTCTGTTCTCGCTCGCTCTCTCTCCTCTGTTCTCGCTCGCTCTCTGTTCTCGCTCGCTCTCTGTTCTCGCTCGCTCTGTTCTCGCTCGCTCTCTGTTCTCGCTCGCTCTCTGTTCTCGCTCGCTCTCTGTTCTCGCTCGCTCTCTGTTCTCGCTCGCTCTCTGTTCTCGCTCGCTCTCTGTTCTCGCTCGCTCTCTCTCTCCTCTGTTCTCGCTCGCTCTCTCTCCTCTGTTCTCGCTCGCTCTCTCTCCTCTGTTCTCGCTCGCTCTCTCTCCTCTGTTCTCGCTCGCTCTCTCTCCTCTGTTCTCGCTCGCTCTCTCTCTCTGTTCTCGCTCGCTCTCTGTTCTCGCTTGCTCTCTCTCTCTCCTCTGTTCTCGCTCGCTCTCTCTCCTCTGTTCTCGCTCGCTCTCCTCTGTTCTCGCTCGCTCTCTCTCTCTCTCCTCTGTCCTCGCTTGCTCTCTCTCCTGTTAGCGCTAGCTCTCTCTCTCTCCTCTGTTCTCGCTCGCTCTCTCTCTCTCAGTTCTCGCTCGCTCTCTCTCTCTTCTCTGTTCTCGCTCGCTCGCTCTCTCTCTCTGTTCTCGCTCGCTCTCTCTCTCTCTCTGTTCTCGCTCGCTCTCTCTCTCTGTTCTCGCTCGCTCTCTCTCTCTGTTCTCGCTCGCTCTCTCTCTGTTCTCGCTCGCTCTCTCTCCTCCGTTCTCGCTCGCTCTCTCTCCTCCGTTCTCGCTCTCTCTCTCTCCTCCGTTCTCGCTCTCTCTCTCTCTCTCTGTTCTCGCTCGCTCTCTCTCTCTCCTCTGTTCTCGCTCGCTCTCTCTCTCTCTCCTCTGTTCTCGCTCGCTCTCTCTCTCTGTTCTCGCTCGCTCTCTCTCCTCTGTTCTCGCTCGCTCTCTCTCCTCTGTTCTCGCTCGCTCTCTCTCCTCTGTTCTCGCTCGCTCTCTCTCCTCTGTTCTCGCTCGCTCTCTCTCCTCTGTTCTCGCTCGCTCTCTCTCGCTCCTCTGTTCTCGCTCGCTCTCTCTCCTCTGTTCTCGCTCGCTCTCTCTCCTCTGTTCTCGCTCGCTCTCTCTCCTCTGTTCTCGCTCGCTCTCTCTCCTCTGTTCTCGCTCGCTCTCTCTCCTCTGTTCTCGCTCGCTCTCTCTCCTCTGTTCTCGCTCGCTCTCTCTCCTCTGTTCTCGCTCGCTCTCTCTCCTCTGTTCTCGCTCGCTCTCTCTCCTCTGTTCTCGCTCGCTCTCTCTCCTCTGTTCTCGCTCGCTCTCTCTCCTCTGTCCTCGCTCGCTCTCTCTCTTTCCTCTGTCCTCGCTCGCTCTCTCTCCTCTGTCCTCGCTCGCTCTCTCTCTCTGTTCTCGCTCGCTCTCTCTCTCTCCTCTGTTCTCGCTCGCTCTCTCCTCTGTTCTCGCTCGCTCTCTCTCTCCTCTGTTCTCGCTCTCTCTCTCTCCTCTGTTCTCGCTCGCTCTCTCTCCTCTGTTCTCGCTCGCTCTCTCTCCTCTGTTCTCGCTCGCTCTCTCCTCTGTTCTCGCTCTCACTCTCTCCTCTGTTCTCGCTCGCTCTCTCTCCTCTGTTCTCGCTCGCTCTCTCTTCTCTGTTCTCGCTCGCTCTCTCTCTCTCCTCTGTTCTCGCTCGCTCTCTCTCTCTCCTCTGTTCTCGCTCGCTCTCTCTCTCTCCTCTTCTCGCTCGCTCTCTCTCCTCTGTTCTCGCTCGCTCTCTCTCCTCTGTTCTCGCTCGCTCTCTCTCTCTCCTCTGTTCTCGCTCGCTCTCTCTCCTCTGTTCTCGCTCGCTCTCTCTCTCCTCTGTTCTCGCTCGCTCTCTCTCTCTCCTCTGTTCTCGCTCGCTCTCTCTCTCTCCTCTGTTCTCGCTCGCTCTCTCTCTCTCCTCTGTTCTCGCTCGCTCTCTCTCTCTCCTCTGTTCTCGCTCGCTCTCTCTCTCTCCTCTGTTCTCGCTCGCTCTCTCTCCTCTGTTCTCGCTCGCTCTCTCTCTCTCCTCTGTTCTCGCTCGCTCTCTCTCTCTCCTCTGTTCTCGCTCGCTCTCTCTCTCTCCTCTGTTCTCGCTCGCTCTCTCTCCTCTGTTCTCGCTCGCTCTCTCTCCTCTGTTCTCCCTCGCTCTCTCTCTCTCCTCTGTTCTCGCTCGCTCTCTCTCTCTCCTCTGTTCTCGCTCGCTCTCTCTCCTCTGTTCTCGCTCGCTCTCTCTCTCTCCTCTGTTCTCGCTCGCTCTCTCTCTCTCCTCTGTTCTCGCTCGCTCTCTCTCTCTCTGTTCTCGCTCGCTCTCTCTCTCCTCTGTTCTCGCTCGCTCTCTCTCTCTGTTCTCGCTCGCTCTCTCTCTCTCCTCTGTTCTCGCTCGCTCTCTCTCCTCTGTTCTCGCTGGCTCTCTCTCCTCTGTTCTCGCTGGCTCTCTCTCCTCTGTTCTCGCTGGCTCTCTCTCCTCTGTTCTCGCTGGCTCTCTCTCCTCTGTTCTCGCTCGCTCTCTGTTCTCGCTCGCTCTGTTCTCGCTCGCTCTCTGTTCTCGCTCGCTCTCTGTTCTCGCTCGCTCTCTGTTCTCGCTCGCTCTCTGTTCTCGCTCGCTCTCTCTCTCCTCTGTTCTCGCTCGCTCTCTCTCCTCTGTTCTCGCTCGCTCTCTCTCCTCTGTTCTCGCTCGCTCTCTCTCCTCTGTTCTCGCTCGCTCTCTCTCCTCTGTTCTCGCTCGCTCTCTCTCCTCTGTTCTCGCTCGCTCTCTCTCTGTTCTCGCTCGCTCTCTGTTCTCGCTTGCTCTCTCTCTCTCCTCTGTTCTCGCTCGCTCTCTCTCCTCTGTTCTCGCTCGCTCTCCTCTGTTCTCGCTCGCTCTCTCTCTCTCTCCTCTGTCCTCGCTTGCTCTCTCTCTCTGTCCTCGCTCGCTCTCTCTCTCCTCTGTTCTCGCTCGCTCTCTCTCTCTCAGTTCTCGCTCGCTCTCTCTCTCTCCTCTGTTCTCGCTCGCTCTCTCTCCTCTGTTCTCGCTCGCTCTCTCTCCTCTGTTCTCGCTCGCTCTCTCTCCTCTGTTCTCGCTCGCTCTCTCTCCTCTGTTCTCGCTCGCTCTCTCTCCTCTGTTCTCGCTCGCTCGCTCTCTCTCCTCTGTTCTCGCTCGCTCGCTCTCTCTCCTCTGTTCTCGGTCGCTCGCTCTCTCTCCTCTCTTCTCGCTCGCTCTCTCTCCTCTCTTCTCGCGCGCTCTCTCTCCTCTCTTCTCGCTCGCTCTCTCTCCTCTCTTCTCGCTCGCTCTCTCTCCTCTCTTCTCGCTCGCTCTCTCTCCTCTCTTCTCGCTCGCTCTCTCTCCTCTCTTCTCGCTCGCTCTCTCTCCTCTCTTCTCGCTCGCTCTCTCCTCTCATCTCGCTCGCTCTCTCCTCTCTTCTCGCTCGCTCTCTCCTCTCTTCTCGCTCGCTCTCTCCTCTGTTCTCGCTCGCTCTCTCTCCTCTGTTCTCGCTCGCTCTCTCTTCTCTGTTCTCGCTCGCTCTCTCTCTCTCCTCTCTTCTCGCTCGCTCTCTCCTCTCTTCTCGCTCGCTCTCTCCTCTCTTCTCGCTCGCTCTCTCTCTCCTCTCTTCTCGCTCGCTCTCTCTCTCCTCTGTTCTCGCTCGCTCTCTCTTCTCTGTTCTCGCTCGCTCTCTCTCTCTCTGTTCTCGCTCGCTCTCTCTCTCTCCTCTTCTCCCTTGCTCTCTCTCTCCTCTGTTCTCGCTCGCTCTCTCTCTCTCCTCTGTTCTCGCTCGCTCTCTCTCCTCTGTTCTCGCTCGCTCTCTCTATCTCCTCTGTTCTCGCTCGCTCTCTCTCCTCTCTTCTCGCTCGCTCTCTCTCCTCTCTTCTCGCTCTCTCTCCTCTCTTCTCGCTCGCTCTCTCTCCTCTCTTCTCGCTCGCTCTCTCTCCTCTCTTCTCGCTCGCTCTCTCTCCTCTCTTCTCGCTCGCTCTCTCTCCTCTCTCGCTCGCTCTCTCTCCTCTCTTCTCGCTCGCTCTCTCTCCTCTCTTCTCGCTCGCTCTCTCTCCTCTGTTCTCGCTCGCTCTCTCTCCTCTGTTCTCGCTCGCTCTCTCTCCTCTGTTCTCGCTCGCTCTCTCTGTTCTCACTCGTTCTCTCTCTCTGTTCTCGCTCGCTCTCTCTCTCTGTTCTCGCTCGCTCTCTCTCTCTGTTCTCGCTCGCTCTCTCTCTGTTCTCGCTCTCTCTCTCCTCTGTTCTCGCTCTCTCTCTCCTCTGTTCTCGCTCTCTCTCTCTCCTCTGTTCTCGCTCGCTCTCTCTCCTCTGTTCTCGCTCGCTCTCTCTCCTCTGTTCTCGCTCGCTCTCTCTCCTCTGTTCTCGCTCGCTCTCTCTCTCTCTGTTCTCGCTCGCTCTCTCTCTCCTCTGTTCTCGCTCGCTCTCTCTCTCTCCTCTGTTCTCGCTCGCTCTCTCTCTCTCCTCTGTTCTCGCTCGCTCTCTCTCTCCTCTGTTCTCGCTCGCTCTCTCTCTCCTCTGTTCTCGCTCGCTCTCTCTCTCTGTTCTCGCTCGCTCTCTCTCTCCCCTCTGTTCTCGCTCGCTCTCTCTCCTCTGTTCTCGCTCGCTCTCTCTCTCCTCTGTTCTCGCTCGCTCGCTCTCTCCTCTGTTCTCGCTCGCTCTCTCTTCTCTGTTCTCGCTCGCTCTCTCTCCTGTTCTCGCTCGCTCTCTCTCTGTTCTCGCTCTCTCTCTGTTCTCGCTCGCTCTCTCTCTCTTCTCGCTCGCTCTCTCTCCTCTGTTCTCGCTCGCTCTCTCTCCTCTGTTCTCGCTCGCTCTCTCTCCTCTGTTCTCGCTCGCTCTCTCTCCTCTGTTCTCGGTCGCTCGCTCTCTCTCTCTCTTCTCGCTCGCTCTCTCTCCTCTCTTCTCGCTCGCTCTCTCTCCTCTCTTCTCGCTCGCTCTCTCTCCTCTCTTCTCGCTCGCTCTCTCTCCTCTCTTCTCGCTCGCTCTCTCTCCTCTCTTCTCGCTCGCTCTCTCTCCTCTGTTCTCGCTCTCTCTCTCTCTCTCTCTGTTCTCGCTCGCTCTCTCTCTCCTCTGTTCTCGCTCGCTCTCTCTCTCTCCTCTGTTCTCGCTCGCTCTCTCTCGCTCCTCTGTTCTCGCTCGCTCTCTCTCTCTCCTCTGTTCTCGCTCTCTCTCTCTCCTCTGTTCTCGCTCGCTCTCTCTCTCCCCTCTGTTCTCGCTCGCTCTCTCTCCTCTGTTCTCGCTCGCTCTCTCTCCTCTGTTCTCGCTCGCTCTCTCTCTCCTCTGTTCTCGCTCGCTCTCTCTCTCCTCTGTTCTCGCTCGCTCGCTCTCTCTCCTCTGTTCTCGCTCGCTCTCTCTTCTCTGTTCTCGCTCGCTCTCTCTCCTGTTCTCGCTCGCTCTCTCTCTGTTCTCGCTCGCTCTCTCTCTGTTCTCGCTCGCTCTCTGTTCTCGCTCTCTCTCTCCTCTGTTCTCGCTCGCTCTCTCTCCTCTGTTCTCGCTCGCTCTCTCTCTCTCCTCTGTTCTCGCTCGCTCTCTCTCCTCTGTTCTCGCTCGCTCTCTCTCCTCTGTTCTCGCTCGCTCTCTCTCTCTCCTCTGTTCTCGGTCGCTCGCTCTCTCTCCTCTCTTCTCGCTCGCTCTCTCTCCTCTCTTCTCGCTCGCTCTCTCTCCTCTCTCGCTCGCTCTCTCTCCTCTCTCTCGCTCGCTCTCTCTCCTCTCTTCTCGCTCGCTCTCTCTCCTCTCGTTCTCGCTCGCTCTCTCTCCTCTCTTCTCGCTCGCTCTCTCTCCTCTCTTCTCGCTCGCCCTCTCTCCTCTCTTCTCGCTCGCCCTCTCTCCTCTCTTCTCGCTCGCTCTCTCCTCTGTTCTCGCTCGCTCGCTCTCTCTCCTCTCTTCTCGCTCGCTCTCTCTCCTCTCTTCTCGCTCGCTCTCTCTCCTCTCTTCTCGCTCGCTCTCTCTCCTCTCTTCTCGCTCGCTCTCTCTCCTCTCTTCTCGCTCGCTCTCTCCTCTCTTCTCGCTCGCTCTCTCCTCTCTTCTCGCTCGCTCTCTCTCCTCTCTTCTCGCTCGCTCTCTATGCTCTCTTCTCGCTCGCTCTCTATCCTCTCTTCTCGCTCGCTCTCTCTCCTCTCTTCTCGCTCGCTCTCTCTCCTCTCTTCTCGCTCGCTCTCTCTCCTCTCTTCTCGCTCGCTCTCTCTCTCCTCTCTTCTCGCTCTCTCTCTCTTCTCTGTTCTCGCTCGCTCTCTCTCTCTCTGTTCTCGCTCGCTCTCTCTTCTCCTCTTCTCGCTCGCTCTCTCTCTCCTCTGTTCTCGCTCGCTCTCTCTCTCTCCTCTGTTCTCGCTCGCTCTCTCTCTCTCTGTTCTCGCTCGCTCTCTCTCTCTCTGTTCTCGCTCGCTCTCTCTCCTCTCTGGCTCGCTCTCTCTCCTCTCTTCTCGCTCGCTCTCTCTCCTCTCTTCTCGCTCGCTCTCTCTCCTCTGTTCTCGCTCGCTCTCTCCTCTCTTCTCGCTCGCTCTCTCTCTCTCTCGCTCGCTCTCTCTCCTCTCTTCTCGCTCGCTCTCTCTCCTCTGTTCTCGCTCGCTCTCTCTCCTCTGTTCTCGCTCGCTCTCTCTCTCCTCTGTTCTCGCTCGCTCTCTCTCCTCTGTTCTCGCTCTCTCTCTCTCTGTTCTCGCTCGCTCTCTCTCTCTGTTCTCGCTCGCTCTCTCTCTGTTCTCGCTCGCTCTCTCTCTCTGTTCTCGCTCGCTCTCTCTCTCTGTTCTCGCTCGCTCTCTCTCTCTGTTCTCGCTCGCTCTCTCTCCTCTGTTCTCGCTCGCTCTCTCTCCTCCGTTCTCGCTCGCTCTCTCTCTCCTCGTTCTCGCTCGCTCTCTCTCTCTCCGTTCTCGCTCGCTCTCTCTCTCCTCCGTTCTCGCTCGCTCTCTCTCTCTCCTCTGTTCTCGCTCGCTCTCTCTCTCTCCTCTGTTCTCGCTCGCTCTCTCTCTCTCCTCTGTTCTCGCTCGCTCTCTCTCCTCTGTTCTCGCTCGCTCACTCTCTCCTCTGTTCTCGCTCGCTCTCTCTCCTCTGTTCTCGCTCGCTCTCTCTCTCCTCTGTTCTCGCTCGCTCTCTCTCTCTCCTCTGTTCTCGCTCGCTCACTCTCTCCTCTGTTCTCGCTCGCTCTCTCCTCTGTTCTCGCTCGCTCTCTCTCCTCTTCTCGCTCGCTCTCTCCTCTGTTCTCGCTCGCTCTCTCTCCTCTGTTCTCGCTCGCTCTCTCTCCTCTGTTCTCGCTCGCTCAGTCTCCTCTGTTCTCGCTCGCTCTCTCTCCTCTGTTCTCGCTCGCTCTCTCTCCTCTGTTCTCGCTCGCTCTCTCTCCTCTGTTCTCGCTCGCTCTCTCTCCTCTGTTCTCGCTCGCTCTCTCTCCTCTGTTCTCGCTCGCTCTCTCTCCTCTGTTCTCGCTCGCTCTCTCTCCTCTGTTCTCGCTCGCTCTCTCCCTCTGTTCTCGCTCGCACTCTCTCCTCTGTTCTCGCTCGCTCTCTCTCTCTCTCTGTTCTCGCTCGCTCTCTCTCTCTGTTCTCGCTCGCTCTCTGTTCTCGCTCGCTCTCTCTCCTCTCTTCTCGCTCGCTCTCTCCCCTCTGTTCTCGCTCGCTCTCTCTCCTCTGTTCTCGCTCGCTCTCTCTCCTCTGTTCTCGCTCGCTCTCTCTCTCCTCTGTTCTCGCTCGCTCTCTCTCCTCTGTTCTCGCTCGCTCTCTCTCTGTTCTCGCTTGCTCTCTCTCCTCTGTTCTCGCTCGCTCTCTCTCCTCTGTTCTCGCTCGCTCTCTCTCTCCTCTGTTCTCGCTCGCTCTCTCTCCTCTGTTCTCGCTCGCTCTCTCTCTGTTCTCGCTCGCTCTCTCTCCTCTGTTCTCGCTCGCTCTCTCTCCTCTGTTCTCGCTCGCTGTCTCTCCTCTGCTCTCGCTCGCTCTCTCTCCTCTGTTCTCGCTCGCTCTCTCTCCTCTGTTCTCGCTCGCTCTTCCTCTGTTCTCGCTCGCTCTCTCCCCTCTGTTCTCGCTCGCTCTCCTCTTCTCGCTCGCTCTCTCTTGTTCTCGCTCGCTCTCTCTCTGTTCTCGCTCGCTCTCTCTCTGTTCTCGCTCGCTCTCTGTTCTCGCTCGCTCTCTCTCCTCTCTTCTCGCTCGCTCTCTCTCTCTTCTCGCTCGCTCTCTCGCCTCTCTTCTCGCTCGCTCTCTCGCCTCTCTTCTCGCTCGCTCTCTCTCTCCTCTGTTCTCGCTCGCTCTCTCTCTCTCCTCTGTTCTCGCTCTCTCTCTGTTCTCGCTCTCTCTCTGTTCTCGCTCGCTCTCTGTTCTCGCTCGCTCTCTGTTCTCGCTCGCTCTCTGTTCTCGCTCGCTCTCTCTCTGTTCTCGCTCGCTCTCTCTCTGTTCTCGCTCGCTCTCTCTCCTCTGTTCTCGCTCGCTCTCTCTCCTCTGTTCTCGCTCGCTCTCTCTCTCTCTGTTCTCGCTCGCTCTCTCTCTGTTCTCGCTCGCTCTCTCTCTGAACTCGCTCGCTCTCTCTCTGTTCTCGCTCGCTCTCTCTCTCTGTTCTCGCTCTCTCTCTCCTCTGTTCTCGCTCTCTCTCTCCTCTGTTCTCGCTCGTTCTCTCTCTCTCCTCTCTTCTCGCTCGCTCTCTCTCCTCTCTTCTCGCTCGCTCTCTCTCCTCTCTTCTCGCTCGCTCTCTCTCCTCTCTTCTCGCTCGCTCTCTCCTCTGTTCTCGCTCACTCTCTCTCTCTCCTGTTATCGCTCGCTCTCTCTCTCTCCTCTGTTCTCGCTCGCTCTCTCTTCTCTGTTCTCGCTCGCTCTCTCTTCTCTGTTCTCGCTCGCTCTCTCTCTCTCCTCTGTTCTTGCTCGCTCTCTCTCCTCTGTTCTCGCTCTCTCTCTCTCTGTTCTCGCTCGCTCTCTCTCTCTGTTCTCGCTCGCTCTCTCTCTCTGTTCTCGCTCGCTCTCTCTCTCTGTTCTCGCTCGCTCTCTCTCTCTGTTCTCGCTCGCTCTCTCTCTCTGTTCTCGCTCGCTCTCTCTCTCTGTTCTCGCTCGCTCTCTCTCCTCCGTTCTCGCTCGCTCTCTCTCCTCCGTTCTCGCTCGCTCTCTCTCCTCCGTTCTCGCTCGCTCTCTCTCTCCTCCGTTCTCGCTCGCTCTCTCTCTCCTCCGTTCTCGCTCGCTCTCTCTCTCTCCTCTGTTCTCGCTCGCTCTCTCTCTCTCTCCTCTGTTCTCGCTCGCTCTCTCTCCTCTGTTCTCGCTCGCTCTCTCTCCTCTGTTCTCGCTCGCTCTCTCTCCTCTGTTCTCGTTCGCTCTCTCTCCTCTGTTCTCGCTCGCTCTCTCTCGCTCCTCTGTTCTCGCTCGCTCTCTCTCGCTCCTCTGTTCTCGCTCGCTCTCTCTCTGTTCTCGCTCGCTCTCTCTCCTCTTCTCGCTCGCTCTCTCTCCTCTGTTCTCGCTCGCTCTCTCTCCTCTGTTCTCGCTCGCTCTCTCTCCTCTGTTCTCGCTCGCTCAGTCTCCTCTGTTCTCGCTCGCTCTCTCTCCTCTGTTCTCGCTCGCTCTCTCTCCTCTGTTCTCGCTCGCTCTCTCTCCTCTGTTCTCGCTCGCTCTCTCTCCTCTGTTCTCGCTCGCTCTCTCTCCTCTGTTCTCGCTCGCTCTCTCTCCTCTGTTCTCGCTCGCTCTCTCTCCTCTGTTCTCGCTCGCTCTCTCCCCTCTGTTCTCGCTCGCTCTCTCTCCTCTGTTCTCGCTCGCTCTCCTCTTCTCGCTCGCTCTCTCTCTGTTCTCGCTCGCTCTCTCTCTGTTCTCGCTCGCTCTCTGTTCTCGCTCGCTCTCTCTCCTCTCTTCTCGCTCGCTCTCTCTCCTCTCTTCTCGCTCGCTCTCTCGCCTCTCTTCTCGCTCGCTCTCTCTCCTCTGTTCTCGCTCGCTCTCTCTCTCCTCTGTTCTCGCTCGCTCTCTCTCCTCTGTTCTCGCTCGCTCTCTCTCTGTTCTCGCTTGCTCTCTCTCCTCTGTTCTCGCTCGCTCTCTCTCCTCTGTTCTCGCTCGCTCTCTCTCTCCTCTGTTCTCGCTCGCTCTCTCTCCTCTGTTCTCGCTCGCTCTCTCTCTGTTCTCGCTCGCTCTCTCTCCTCTGTTCTCGCTCGCTCTCTCTCCTCTGTTCTCGCTCGCTGTCTCTCCTCTGCTCTCGCTCGCTCTCTCTCCTCTGTTCTCGCTCGCTCTCTCTCCTCTGTTCTCGCTCGCTCTCTCCTCTGTTCTCGCTCGCTCTCTCCCCTCTGTTCTCGCTCGCTCTCCTCTTCTCGCTCGCTCTCTCTCTGTTCTCGCTCGCTCTCTCTCTGTTCTCGCTCGCTCTCTCTCTGTTCTCGCTCGCTCTCTGTTCTCGCTCGCTCTCTCTCCTCTCTTCTCGCTCGCTCTCTCTCTCTTCTCGCTCGCTCTCTCGCCTCTCTTCTCGCTCGCTCTCTCGCCTCTCTTCTCGCTCGCTCTCTCTCTCCTCTGTTCTCGCTCGCTCTCTCTCTCTCCTCTGTTCTCGCTCTCTCTCTGTTCTCGCTCTCTCTCTGTTCTCGCTCGCTCTCTGTTCTCGCTCGCTCTCTGTTCTCGCTCGCTCTCTCTCTGTTCTCGCTCGCTCTCTCTCTGTTCTCGCTCGCTCTCTCTCTGTTCTCGCTCGCTCTCTCTCCTCTGTTCTCGCTCGCTCTCTCTCCTCTGTTCTCGCTCGCTCTCTCTCCTCTGTTCTCGCTCGCTCTCTCTCCTCTGTTCTCGCTCGCTCTCTCCTCTGTTCTCGCTCGCTCTCTCTCCTCCGTTCTCGCTCGCTCTCTCTCCTCCGTTCTCGCTCGCTCTCTCTCCTCCGTTCTCGCTCGCTCTCTCGCCTCCGTTCTCGCTCGCTCTCTCTCTCGCCTCCGTTCTCGCTCGCTCTCTCTCTCCTCAGTTCTCGCTCGCTCTCTCTCTCTCCTCCGTTCTCGCTCGCTCTCTATCTCTCCTCCGTTCTCGCTCGCTCTCTCTCTCTCCTCCGTTCTCGCTCGCTCGCTCTCTCTCCTCTGTTCTCGCTCGCTCGCTCTCTCTCCTCTGTTCTCGCTCGCTCTCACTCTCTCTGTTCTCGCTCGCTCTCACTCTGTTCTCGCTCGCTCTCTCTCGCTCCTCTGTTCTCGCTCGCTCTCTCTCGCTCCTCTGTTCTCGCTCGCTCTCTCCTCTGTTCTCGCTCGCTCTCCTCTGTTCTCGCTCTCTCTCCTCTGTTCTCGCTCTCTCTCTCTCCTCTCTTCTCGCTCGCTCTCTCTCTCCTCTGTTCTCGCTCTCTCTCTCTCCTCTGTTCTCGCTCGCTCTCTCTCTCTCCTCTGTTCTCGCTCGCTCTCTCTTCTCTGTTCTCGCTCGCTCTCTCCTCTGTTCTCGCTCTCTCTCTCTCCTCTGTTCTCGCTCGCTCTCTCTCTGTTCTCGCTCGCTCTCTCTCTCCTCTGTTCTCGCTCGCTCTCTCTCCTCTGTTCTTGCTCGCTCTCTCTCCTCTGTTCTCGCTCGCTCTCTCTCCTCTGTTCTCGCTCGCTCTCTCTCTGTTCTCGCTCGCTCGCTCTCTCTCCTCTGTTCTCGCTCGCTCTCTCCTGTTCTCGCTCGCTCTCTCCTCTGTTCTCGCTCGCTCTCTCTCTCCTCTGTCCTCGCTCGCTCTCTCTCTCCTCTGTCCTCGCTCGCTCTCTCTCTCCTCTGTCCTCGCTCTCTCTCTCTCCTCTGTTCTCGCTCGCTCGCTCTCTCTCCTCTGTTCTCGCTCGCTCTCTCTCCTCTGTTCTCGCTCGCTCTCTCTCTCTGTTCTCGCTCGCTCTCTCTCCTCTGTTCTCGCTCGCTCTCTCTCTCTATCTCCTGTGTTCTCGCTCGCTCTCTCTCCTCTCTTCTCGCTTGCTCTCTCTCCTCTCTTCTCACTCGCTCTCTCTCCTCTCTTCTCGCTCGCTCTCTCTCCTCTCTTCTCGCTCGCTCTCTCTCCTCTCTTCTCGCTCGCTCTCTCTCCTCTCTTCTCGCTCGCTCTCTCTCCTCTCTTCTCGCTCGCTCTCCTCTCTTCTCGCTCGCTCGCTCTCCTCTCTTCTCGCTCGCTCGCTCTCCTCTCTTCTCGCTCGCTCGCTCTCTCTCCTCTGTTCTCGCTCGCTCTCTCTCCTCTGTTCTCGCTCGCTCTCTCTCCTCTGTTCTCGCTCGCTCTCTCTCCTCTGTTCTCGCTCGCTCTCTCTCCTCTGTTCTCGCTCGCTCTCTCTCTCTCCTCTGTTCTCGCTCGCTCTCTTCTCTGTTCTCGCTCGCTCTCTCTCTCTCCTCTGTTCTCGCTCGCTCTCTCTCCTCTGTTCTTGCTCTCTCTCTCTCTGTTCTCGCTCGCTCTCTCTCTCCTCTGTTCTCGCTCGCTCTCTCTCCTCCGTTCTCGCTCGCTCTCTCTCCTCCGTTCTCGCTCGCTCTCTCTCTCTCTGTTCTCGCTCGCTCTCTCTTTCCTCTGTTCTCGCTCGCTCTCTCTCTCTCCTCTGTTCTCGCTCGCTCTCTCTCCTCTGTTCTCGCTCGCTCTCTCTCTGTTCTCGCTCGCTCTCTCTCTGTTCTCGCTCGCTCTCTCTCTGTTCTCGCTCGCTCTCTCTCTGTTCTCGCTCGCTCTCTCTCTCTCTGTTCTCGCTCGCTCTCTCTCTCTCTGTACTCGCTCGCTCTCTCTCTCTCCTCTGTTCTCGCTCGCTCTCTCTCTCTCCTCTGTTCTCGCTCGCTCTCTCTCTCTCCTCTGTTCTCGCTCGCTCTCTCTCTCTCCTCTGTTCTCGCTCGCTCTCTCTCTCTCCTCTGTTCTCGCTCGCTCTCTCTCTCCTCTGTTCTCGCTCGCTCTCTCTCTCCTCTGTTCTCGCTCGCTCTCTCTCTCCTCTGTTCTCGCTCGCTCTCTCTCTCCTCTGTTCTCGCTCGCTCTCTCTCCTCTGTTCTCGCTCGCTCTCTCTCTGTTCTCGCTCGCTCTCTCTCTGTTCTCGCTCGCTCTCTCTCTGTTCTCGCTCGCTCTCTCTCTGTTCTCGCTCGCTCTCTCTCTCTCTGTTCTCGCTCGCTCTCTCTCTCTCCTCTGTTCTCGCTCGCTCTCTCTCTCTCCTCTGTTCTCGCTCGCTCTCTCTCTCTCCTCTTCTCGCTCGCTCTCTCTCTCTCCTCTGTTCTCGCTCGCTCTCTCTCTCTCCTCTGTTCTCGCTCGCTCTCTCTCTCCTCTGTTCTCGCTCGCTCTCACTCTCTCCTCTGTTCTCGCTCGCTCTCACTCTCTCCTCTGTTCTCGCTCGCTCTCACTCTCTCCTCTGTTCTCGCTCGCTCTCACTCTCTCCTCTGTTCTCGCTCGCTCTCTCTCTCTCCTCTGTTCTCGCTCGCTCTCTCTCTCTCCTCTGTTCTCGCGCGCTCTCTCTCTCCTCTGTTCTCGCTCGCTCTCTCTCCTCTGTTCTCGCTCGCTCTCTCTCCTCTGTTCTCGCTCGCTCTCTCTCCTCTGTTCTCGCTCGCTCTCTCTCCTCTGTTCTCGCTCGCTCTCTCTCCTCTGTTCTCGCTCGCTCTCTCTCCTCTGTTCTCGCTCGCTTTCTCCTCTGTTCTCGCTCGCTCTCTCTCCTCTGTTCTCGCTCGCTCTCTCTCCTCTGTTCTCGCTCGCTCTCTCTCCTCTGTTCTCGCTCGCTCTCTCTCTCTCTGTTCTCGCTCGCTCTCTCTCTGTTCTCGCTCGCTCTCTCTCTGAACTCGCTCGCTCTCTCTCTGTTCTCGCTCGCTCTCTCTCTCTGTTCTCGCTCTCTCTCTCCTCTGTTCTCGCTCTCTCTCTCCTCTGTTCTCGCTCGTTCTCTCTCTCTCCTCTGTTCTCGCTCGCTCTCTCCTCTGTTCTCGCTCGCTCTCTCTCCTCTGTCCTCGCTCGCTCTCTCTCCTCTGTCCTCGCTCGCTCTCTCTCTCTCTCCTCTGTCCTCGCTCGCTCTCTCTCCTCTGTCCTCGCTCGCTCTCTCTCTCCTCTGTTCTCGCTCGCTCTCTCTCTCTCCTCTGTTCTCGCTCGCTCTCTCTCTCTCCTCTGTTCTCGCTCGCTCTCTCTCTCTCCTCTGTTCTCGCTCGCTCTCTCTCCTCTGTTCTCGCTCGCTCTCTCTCCTCTGTTCTCGCTCGCTCTCTCTCCTCTGTTCTCGCTCGCTCTCTCTCCTCTGTTCTCGCTCGCTCTCTCTCCTCTGTTCTCGCTCGCTCTCTCTCCTCTGTTCTCGCTCGCTCTCTCTCCTCTGTTCTCGCTCGCTCTCTCTCCTCTGTTCTCGCTCGCTCTCTCTCCTCTGTTCTCGCTCGCTCTCTCTCCTCTGTTCTCGCTCGCTCGCTCTCTCTCCTCTGTTCTCGCTCGCTCTCTCCTCTGTTCTCGCTCGCTCTCTCTCTCCTGTTCTCGCTCGCTCGCTCTCCTCTGTTCTCGCTCGCTCGCTCTCTCTATCTCCTGTGTTCTCGCTCGCTCTCTCTCCTCTCTTCTCGCTCGCTCTCTCTCCTCTCTTCTCGCTCGCTCTCTCTCCTCTCTTCTCGCTCGCTCTCTCTCCTCTCTTCTCGCTCGCTCTCTCTCCTCTCTTCTCGCTCGCTCTCTCTCCTCTCTTCTCGCTCGCTCTCTCTCCTCTCTTCTCGCTCGCTCTCTCTCCTCTCTTCTCGCTCGCTCTCTCTCCTCTCTTCTCGCTCGCTCTCTCTCCTCTCTTCTCGCTCGCTCTCTCTCCTCTCTTCTCGCTCGCTCTCTCTCCTCTCTTCTCGCTCGCTCTCTCTCCTCTCTTCTCGCTCGCTCTCTCTCCTCTCTTCTCGCTCGCTCTCTCTCCTCTGTTCTCGCTCGCTCTCTCTCCTCTGTTCTCGCTCGCTCTCTCTCCTCTGTTCTCGCTCGCTCTCTCTCCTCTGTTCTCGCTCGCTCTCTCTCTCTGTTCTCGCTCTCTCTCCTTTCCCACCCTGTCTCTCTCTCCTTTCCCACTCTGTGTCACTCTCTCTCCTTTCCCACTCTGTCACTCTCTCTCCTTTCCCACTCTGTCAATCTCTCTCTTTTCCCACTCTGTCACTCTGTCTCCTTTCCCACTCTGTGTCACTGTCTCTCCTTTCCCATTCTGTGTCACTCTCTCTCCTTTCCCACTGTGTCACTCTCTCTCCTTTCCCACTCTGTGTGTGTCTCTCTCTCTCTATCCTTTCCCACTCTGTGTCACTCTCCTTTCCCATTCTGTGTCACTCTCTCTCCGTTCCCACCCTGTCTCTATCTCCCCCTTCCCACCCTGTCCCTCTCTCTCCAATCCCACCCTGTCCCTCTCTCTCCACTCCCACCCTGTCTCTCTCTCTCTCCTTTCCCACCCTGTCTCTCTCTCTCTCCTTTCCCACCCTGTCTCTCTCTCTCTCCTTTCCCACCCTGTCTCTCTCTCTCTCCTTTCCCACCCTGTCTCTCTCTCTCTCCTTTCCCACCCTGTCTCTCTCTCTCTCCTTTCCCACCCTGTCTCTCTCTCTCTCCTTTCCCACCCTGTCTCTCTCTCTCTCTCCTTTCCCACCCTGTCTCTCTCTCTCTCCTTTCCCACCCTGTCTCTCTCTCTCTCCTTTCCCACCCTGTCTCTCTCTCTCTCCTTTCCCACCCTGTCTCTCTCTCTCTCCTTTCCCACCCTGTCTCTCTCTCTCTCCTTTCCCACCCTGTCTCTCTCTCTCTCCTTTCCCACCCTGTCTCTCTCTCTCTCCTTTCCCACCCTGTCTCTCTCTCTCTCCTTTCCCACCCTGTCTCCCTCTCTCTCCTTTCCCACCCTGTCTCTCTCTCTCTCCTTTCCCACCCTGTCTCTCTCTCTCTCCTTTCCCACCCTGTCTCTCTCTCTCTCCTTTCCCACCCTGTCTCTCTCTCTCTCCTTTCCCACCCTGTCTCTCTCTCTCTCCTTTCCCACCCTGTCTCTCTCTCTCTCCTTTCCCACCCTGTCTCTCTCTCTCTCCTTTCCCACCCTGTCTCTCTCTCTCTCCTTTCCCACCCTGTCTCTCTCTCTCTCCTTTCCCACCCTGTCTCTCTCTCTCCTTTCCCACCCTGTCTCTCTCTCTCCTTTCCCACCCTGTCTCTCTCTCTCCTTTCCCACCCTGTCTCTCTCTCTCCTTTCCCACCCTGTCTCTCTCTCTCCTTTCCCACCCTGTCTCTCTCTCTCCTTTCCCACCCTGTCTCTCTCTCTCCTTTCCCGCCCTGTCTCTCTCTCTCCTTTCCCGCCCTGTCTCTCTCTCTCCTTTCCCGCTCTGCGTCACTCTCTCTCCTTTACCGCTCTGCGTCACTCTCTCTCCTTTACCGCCCTGCGTCACTCTCTCTCCTTTCCCGCCCTGCGTCACTCTCTCTCCTTTCCCGCCCTGCGTCACTCTCTCTCCTTTCCCGCCCTGCGTCACTCTCTCTCCTTTCCCGCCCTGCGTCACTCTCTCTCCTTTCCCGCCCTGCGTCACTCTCTCTCCTTTCCCGCCCTGCGTCACTCTCTCTCCTTGCCCGCCCTGCGTCACTCTCTCTCCTTTCCCGCCCTGCGTCACTCTCTCTCCTTGCCCGCCCTGCGTCACTCACTCTCCTTGCCCGCCCTGCGTCACTCTCTCTCCTTGCCCGCCCTGCGTCACTCTCTCTCCTTGCCCGCCCTGCGTCACTCTCTCTCCTTGCCCGCCCTGCGTCACTCTCTCTCCTTGCCCGCCCTGCGTCACTCTCTCTCCTTGCCCGCCCTGCGTCACTCTCTCTCCTTGCCCGCCCTGCGTCACTCTCTCTCCTTGCCCGCCCTGCGTCACTCTCTCTCCTTGCCCGCCCTGCGTCACTCTCTCTCCTTGCCCGCCCTGCGTCACTCTCTCTCCTTGCCCGCCCTGCGTCACTCTCTCTCCTTGCCCGCCCTGCGTCACTCTCTCTCCTTGCCCGCCCTGCGTCACTCTCTCTCCTTGCCCGCCCTGCGTCACTCTCTCTCCTTTCCCGCCCTGCGTCACTCTCTCTCCTTTCCCGCCCTGCGTCACTCTCTCTCCTTTCCCGCCCTGCGTCACTCTCTCTCCTTTCCCGCCCTGCGTCACTCTCTCTCCTTTCCCGCCCTGCGTCACTCTCTCTCCTTTCCCGCCCTGCGTCACTCTCTCTCCTTTCCCGCCCTGCGTCACTCTCTCTCCTTTCCCGCCCTGCGTCACTCTCTCTCCTTTCCCGCCCTGCGTCACTCTCTCTCCTTTCCCGCCCTGCGTCACTCTCTCTCCTTTCCCGCCCTGCGTCACTCTCTCTCCTTTCCCGCCCTGCGTCACTCTCTCTCCTTTCCCGCCCTGCGTCACTCTCTCTCCTTTCCCGCCCTGCGTCACTCTCTCTCCTTTCCCGCCCTGCGTCACTCTCTCTCCTTTCCCGCCCTGCGTCACTCTCTCTCCTTTCCCGCCCTGCGTCACTCTCTCTCCTTTCCCGCCCTGCGTCACTCTCTCTCCTTTCCCGCCCTGCGTCACTCTCTCTCCTTTCCCGCCCTGCGTCACTCTCTCTCCTTTCCCGCCCTGCGTCACTCTCTCTCCTTTCCCGCCCTGCGTCACTCTCTCTCCTTTCCCGCCCTGCGTCACTCTCTCTCCTTTCCCGCCCTGCGTCACTCTCTCTCCTTTCCCGCCCTGCGTCACTCTCTCTCCTTTCCCGCCCTGCGTCACTCTCTCTCCTTTCCCGCCCTGCGTCACTCTCTCTCCTTTCCCGCCCTGCGTCACTCTCTCTCCTTTCCCGCCCTGCGTCACTCTCTCTCCTTTCCCGCCCTGCGTCACTCTCTCTCCTTTCCCGCCCTGCGTCACTCTCTCTCCTTTCCCGCCCTGCGTCACTCTCTCTCCTTTCCCGCCCTGCGTCACTCTCTCTCCTTTCCCGCCCTGCGTCACTCTCTCTCCTTTCCCGCCCTGCGTCACTCTCTCTCCTTTCCCGCCCTGCGTCACTCTCTCTCCTTTCCCGCCCTGCGTCACTCTCTCTCCTTTCCCGCCCTGCGTCACTCTCTCTCCTTTCCCGCCCTGCGTCACTCTCTCTCCTTTCCCGCCCTGCGTCACTCTCTCTCCTTTCCCGCCCTGCGTCACTCTCTCTCCTTTCCCGCCCTGCGTCACTCTCTCTCCTTTCCCGCCCTGCGTCACTCTCTCTCCTTTCCCGCCCTGCGTCACTCTCTCTCCTTTCCCGCCCTGCGTCACTCTCTCTCCTTTCCCGCCCTGCGTCACTCTCTCTCCTTTCCCGCCCTGCGTCACTCTCTCTCCTTTCCCGCCCTGCGTCACTCTCTCTCCTTTCCCGCCCTGCGTCACTCTCTCTCCTTTCCCGCCCTGCGTCACTCTCTCTCCTTTCCCGCCCTGCGTCACTCTCTCTCCTTTCCCGCCCTGCGTCACTCTCTCTCCTTTCCCGCCCTGCGTCACTCTCTCTCCTTTCCCGCCCTGCGTCACTCTCTCTCCTTTCCCGCCCTGCGTCACTCTCTCTCCTTTCCCGCCCTGCGTCACTCTCTCTCCTTTCCCGCCCTGCGTCACTCTCTCTCCTTTCCCGCCCTGCGTCACTCTCTCTCCTTTCCCGCCCTGCGTCACTCTCTCTCCTTTCCCGCCCTGCGTCACTCTCTCTCCTTTCCCGCCCTGCGTCACTCTCTCTCCTTTCCCGCCCTGCGTCACTCTCTCTCCTTTCCCGCCCTGCGTCACTCTCTCTCCTTTCCCGCCCTGCGTCACTCTCTCTCCTTTCCCGCCCTGCGTCACTCTCTCTCCTTTCCCGCCCTGCGTCACTCTCTCTCCTTTCCCGCCCTGCGTCACTCTCTCTCCTTTCCCGCCCTGCGTCACTCTCTCTCCTTTCCCGCCCTGCGTCACTCTCTCTCCTTTCCCGCCCTGCGTCACTCTCTCTCCTTTCCCGCCCTGCGTCACTCTCTCTCCTTTCCCGCCCTGCGTCACTCTCTCTCCTTTCCCGCCCTGCGTCACTCTCTCTCCTTTCCCGCCCTGCGTCACTCTCTCTCCTTTCCCGCCCTGCGTCACTCTCTCTCCTTTCCCGCCCTGCGTCACTCTCTCTCCTTTCCCGCCCTGCGTCACTCTCTCTCCTTTCCCACCCTGCGTCACTCTCTCTCCTTTCCCACCCTGCGTCACTCTCTCTCCTTTCCCACCCTGCGTCACTCTCTCTCCTTTCCCACCCTGCGTCACTCTCTCTCCTTTCCCACCCTGCGTCACTCTCTCTCCTTTCCCACCCTGCGTCACTCTCTCTCCTTTCCCACCCTGCGTCACTCTCTCTCCTTTCCCACCCTGCGTCACTCTCTCTCCTTTCCCACCCTGCGTCACTCTCTCTCCTTTCCCACCCTGCGTCACTCTCTCTCCTTTCCCACCCTGCGTCACTCTCTCTCCTTTCCCACCCTGCGTCACTCTCTCTCCTTTCCCACCCTGCGTCACTCTCTCTCCTTTCCCACCCTGCGTCACTCTCTCTCCTTTCCCACCCTGCGTCACTCTCTCTCCTTTCCCACCCCTGCGTCACTCTCTCTCCTTTCCCACCCTGCGTCACTCTCTCTCCTTTCCCACCCTGCGTCACTCTCTCTCCTTTCCCACCCTGCGTCACTCTCTCTCCTTTCCCACCCTGCGTCACTCTCTCTCCTTTCCCACCCTGCGTCACTCTCTCTCCTTTCCCACCCTGCGTCACTCTCTCTCCTTTCCCACCCCTGCGTCACTCTCTCTCCTTTCCCACCCTGCGTCACTCTCTCTCCTTTCCCACCCTGCGTCACTCTCTCTCCTTTCCCACCCTGCGTCACTCTCTCTCCTTTCCCACCCTGCGTCACTCTCCTCTCCTTTCCCACCCTGCGTCACTCTCTCTCCTTTCCCACCCTGCGTCACTCTCTCTCCTTTCCCACCCTGCGTCACTCTCTCTCCTTTCCCACCCTGCGTCACTCTCTCTCCTTTCCCACCCTGCGTCACTCTCTCTCCTTTCCCACCTGCGTCACTCTCTCTCCTTTCCCACCCTGCGTCACTCTCTCTCCTTTGCCCACCCTGCGTCACTCTCTCTCCTTTCCCACCCTGCGTCACTCTCTCTCCTTTCCCACCCTGCGTCACTCTCTCTCCTTTCCCACCCTGCGTCACTCTCTCTCCTTTCCCACCCTGGCGTCACTCTCTCTCCCTTTCCCCCCCTGCGTCACTCTCTCTCCTTTCCCACCCTGCGTCACTCTCTCTCCTTTCCCACCCTGCGTCACTCTCTCTCCTTTCCCACCCTGCGTCACTCTCTCTCCTTTCCCACCCTGCGTCACTCTCTCTCCTTTCCCACTCTGCGTCACTCTCTCTCCTTTCCCACTCTGCGTCACTCTCCTTTCCGATCCTGTGTCGCAATCTCTCTCTCCTTTCCCACCCTGTGTCACTCTCTCTCCTTTCCCACTCTGTGTCTCACTCTCTCTCCTTTCCCACCTCAGGCGTCACTCTCTCTCCTTTCCCACTCTGTGTCACTCTCTCTCCTTTCCCACTCGGTGTCACTCTCTCTCCTTTCCCACTCTGTGTCACTCTCTCTCCTTTCCCACTCTGTGTCACTCTCTCTCCTTTCCCACTCTGTGTCACTCTCTCTCCTTTCCCACTCTGTGTCACTCTCTCTCCTTTCCCACTCTGTGTCACTCTCTCTCCTTTCCCACTCGGCGTCACTCTCTCTCCTTTCCCACTCTGGCGTCACTCTCTCTCCTTTCCCACTCTGCGTCACTCTCTCTCCTTTCCCACTCGGCGTCACTCTCTCTCCTTTCCCACTCGGCGTCACTCTCTCTCCTTTCCCACTCGGCGTCACTCTCTCTCCTTTCCCACTCGGCGTCACTCTCTCTCCTTTCCCACTCGGCGTCACTCTCTCTCCTTTCCACTCGGCGTCACTCTCTCTCCTTCCCACTCTGGCGTCACTCTCTCTCCTTTCCCACCTCTGAGTCACTCTCTCCTCTTTCCCACTCTGGCGTCACTCTCTCTCCTTTCCCACTCGGCGTCACTCTCTCTTCCTTTCCCACTCTGCGTCACTCTCTCTCCTTTCCCACCTGGCGCTCCTCTCACTCTCTCTCCTTTCCCACTCCGGCGTCACTCTCTCCTCTCTTTCCCACTCTGCGTCACTCTCTCTCCTTTCCCACCTGCGTCACTCTCTCTCCTTTCCCACTCGGCGTCACTCTCTCTCCTTTCCCACTCGGCGTCACTCTCTCTCCTTTCCCACTCGCCGTCACTCTCTCTCCTTTCCCACTCGGCGTCACTCTCTCTCCTTTCCCACTCGGCGTCACTCTCTCTCCTTTCCCACTCGGCGTCACTCTCTCTCCTTTCCCACTCGGCGTACTCTCTCTCCTTTCCCACTCGGCGTCACTCTCTCTCCTTTCCCACTCGGCGTCACTCTCTCTCCTTTCCCACTCGGCGTCACTCTCTCTCCTTTCCCACTCGGCGTCACTCTCTCTCCTTTCCCACTCGGCGTCACTCTCTCTCCTTTCCCACTCGGCGTCACTCTCTCTCCTTTCCCACTCGGCGTCACTCTCTCTCCTTTCCCACTCGGCGTCACTCTCTCTCCTTTCCCACTCGGCGTCACTCTCTCTCCTTTCCCACTCGGCGTCACTCTCTCTCCTTCCCACTCGGCGTCACTCTCTCTCCTTTCCACTCGGCGTCACTCTCTCTCCTTTCCCACTCGGCGTCACTCTCTCTCCTTTCCCACTCGGCGTCACTCTCTCTCCTTTCCCACTCGGCGTCACTCTCTCTCCTTTCCCACTCGGCGTCACTCTCTCTCCTTTCCCACTCCGGCGTCACTCTCTCTCCTTTCCCACTCTGCGTCACTCTCTCTCCTTTCCCACTCGGCGTCACTCTCTCTCCTTTCCCACTCGGCGTCACTCTCTCTCCTTTCCCACTCGGCGTCACTCTCTCTCCTTTCCCACTCGGCGTCACTCTCTCTCCTTTCCCACTCGGCGTCACTCTCTCTCCTTTCCCACTCGGCGTCACTCTCTCTCCTTTCCCACTCGGCGTCACTCTCTCTCCTTTCCCACTCGGCGTCACTCTCTCTCCTTTCCCACTCGGCGTCACTCTCTCTCCTTTCCCACTCGGCGTCACTCTCTCTCCTTTCCCACTCGGCGTCACTCTCTCTCCTTTCCCACTCGGCGTCACTCTCTCTCCTTTCCCACTCGGCGTCACTCTCTCTCCTTTCCCACTCGGCGTCACTCTCTCTCCTTTCCCACTCGGCGTCACTCTCTCTCCTTTCCCACTCGGCGTCACTCTCTCTCCTTTCCCACTCGGCGTCACTCTCTCTCCTTTCCCACTCGGCGTCACTCTCTCTCCTTTCCCACTCGGCGTCACTCTCTCTCCTTTCCCACTCGGCGTCACTCTCTCTCCTTTCCCACTCGGCGTCACTCTCTCTCCTTTCCCACTCGGCGTCACTCTCTCTCCTTTCCCACTCGGCGTCACTCTCTCTCCTTTCCCACTCGGCGTCACTCTCTCTCCTTTCCACTCGGCGTCACTCTCTCTCCTTTCCCACTCGGCGTCACTCTCTCTCCTTTCCCACTCGGCGTCACTCTCTCTCCTTTCCCACTCGGCGTCACTCTCTCTCCTTTCCCACTCGGCGTCACTCTCTCTCCTTTCCCACTCGGCGTCACTCTCTCTCCTTTCCCACTCGGCGTCACTCTCTCTCCTTTCCCACTCGGCGTCACTCTCTCTCCTTTCCCACTCGGCGTCACTCTCTCTCCTTTCCCACTCGGCGTCACTCTCTCTCCTTTCCCACTCGGCGTCACTCTCTCTCCTTTCCCACTCGGCGTCACTCTCTCTCCTTTCCCACTCGGCGTCACTCTCTCTCCTTTCCCACTCGGCGTCACTCTCTCTCCTTTCCCACTCTGCCTGTCACTCTCTCTCCTTTCCCACTCTGCTGTCACTCTCTCATCCTATTCCCACTCTGCTGTCACTCTCTCTCCTTTCCCACGCTGCTGTCACTCTCTCTCCTTTCCCACTCTGTGTCACTCTCTCTCCTTTCCCCACTCTGGCGTCACTCTCTCTCCTTTCCCACTCTGCTGTCACTCTCTCTCCTTTCCCACTCTGCGTCACTCTCTCTCCTTTCCCACTCTGCTGTCACTCTCTCTCCTTTCCCACTCTGCTGTCACTCTCTCTCCTTTCCCACTCTGGCGTCACTCTCTCTCCTTTCCCACTCTGGCGTCACTCTCTCTCCTTTCCCACTCGGCGTCACTCTCTCTCCTTTCCCACTCGGCGTCACTCTCTCTCCTTTCCCACTCGGCGTCACTCTCTCTCCTTTCCCACTCGGCCGTCACTCTCTCTCTTTCCACTCGGCGTCACTCTCTCTCCTTTCCACTCGGCGTCACTCTCTCTCCTTTCCACTCGGCGTCACTCTCTCTCCTTTCCCACTCGGCGTCACTCTCTCTCCTTTCCCACTCGGCGTCACTCTCTCTCCTTTCCCACTCGGCGTCACTCTCTCTCCTTTCCCACTCGGCGTCACTCTCTCTCCTTTCCCACTCGGCGTCACTCTCTCTCCTTTCCCACTCGGCGTCACTCTCTCTCCTTTCCCACTCGGCGTCACTCTCTCTCCTTTCCCACCGGCGTCACTCTCTCTCCTTTCCCACTCGGCGTCACTCTCTCTCCTTTCCCACTCGGCGTCACTCTCTCTCCTTTCCCACTCGGCGTCACTCTCTCTCCTTTCCCACCGGCGTCACTCTCTCTCCTTTCCCACTCGGTGTACTCTCTCTCCTTTCCCCACTCGGCGTCACTCTCTCTCCTTTCCCACTCGGCGTTCTCTCCTCTCTCCTTTCCCACGTGGCGTCACTCTCTCCTCCTTCCCTCCCACTCGGCGTCACCTCTCTCTCCTTTCCCACTCGGCGTCACTCTCTCTCCTTTCCCACTCGGCGTCACTCTCTCTCCTTTCCCACTCGGCGTCACTCTCTCTCCTTTCCACTCGGCGTCACTCTCTCTCCTTTCCCACTCGGCGTCACTCTCTCTCCTTTCCACTCGGCGTCACTCTCTCTCCTTTCCCACTCGGCGTCACGCTCTCTCCTTTCCCACTCGGCGTCACTCTCTCTCCTTTCCCACTCGCGTCACTCTCTCTCCATTCCACTCGGCGTCACTCTCTCTCCTTTCCCACTCGGCGTCACTCTCTCTCCTTTCCCACTCGGCGTCACTCTCTCTCCTTTCCCACTCGGCCCGTCACTCTCTCTCCTTTCCCACTCGGCGTCACTCTCTCTCCTTTCCCACTCGCTCGGTCACTCTCTCTCCTTTCCCACTCGCCGTCACTCTCTCTCCTTTCCCACTCGCGTCACTCTCTCTCCTTTCCCACTCGCGTCACTCTCTCTCCTTTCCCACTCGGCGTCACTCTCTCTCCTTTCCCACTCGGCGTTCACTCTCTCTCCTTTCCCACTCGGCGTCACTCTCTCTCCTTTCCCACTCGGCGTCACTCTCTCTCCTTTCCCACTCGGCGTCACTCTCTCTCCTTTCCCACTCGGCCGTCACTCTCTCTCCTTTCCCACTCGGCGTCACTCTCTCTCCTTTCCCACTCGGCGTCACTCTCTCTCCTTTCCCACTCGGCGTCACTCTCTCTCCTTTCCCACTCGGCGTCACTCTCTCTCCTTTCCCACTCGGCGTCACTCTCTCTCCTTTCCCACTCGGCGTCACTCTCTCTCCTTTCCCACTCGGCGTCACTCTCTCTCCTTTCCCACTCGGCGTCACTCTCTCTCCTTTCCCACTCGGCGTCACTCTCTCTCCTTTCCCACTCGGCGTCACTCTCTCTCCTTTCCCACTCGGCGTCACTCTCTCTCCTTTCCCACTCGGCGTCACTCTCTCTCCTTTCCCACTCGGCGTCACTCTCTCTCCTTTCCCACTCGGCGTCACTCTCTCTCCTTTCCCACTCGGCGTCACTCTCTCTCCTTTCCCACTCGGCGTCACTCTCTCTCCTTTCCCACTCGGCGTCACTCTCTCTCCTTTCCCACTCGGCGTCACTCTCTCTCCTTTCCACTCGGCGTCACTCTCTCTCCTTTCCCACTCGGCGTCACTCTCTCTCCTTTCCCACTCGCGTCACTCTCTCTCCTTTTCCCACTCGGCGTCACTCTCTCTCCTTTCCCACTCGGCGTCACTCTCATCCTTTCCCACTCGTCGTCACTCTCTCTCCTTTCCACTCGGCGTCACTCTCTCTCCTTTCCCACTCGGCGTCACTCTCTCTCCCTTCCACTCGGCGTCACTCTCTCTCCTTTCCCACTCGGCGTCACTCTCTCTCCTTCCCACTCGGCGTCACTCTCTCTCCTTTCCCACCGGCGTCACTCTCTCTCCTTTCCCACTCCCGTCACTCTCTCTCCTTTCCCACTCGCCGTCACTCTCTCTCCTTTCCACTCGCCGTCACTCTCTCTCCTTTCCCACTCGCCGTCACTCTCTCTCCTTTCCCACTCGCCGTCACTCTCTCTCCTTTCCCACTCGCCGTCACTCTCTCTCCTTTCCCACTCGGCGTCACTCTCTCTCCTTTCCCACTCGGCGTCACTCTCTCTCCTTTCCCACTCGGCGTCACTCTCTCTCCTTTCTCTCTCTCTCCCACTCGGCGTCACTCTCTCTCCTTTCCCACTCGGCGTCACTCTCTCTCCTTTCCCACTCGGCGTCACTCTCTCTCCTTTCCCACTCGGCGTCACTCTCTCTCCTTTCCCACTCGGCGTCACTCTCTCTCCATTCCCACCCTGCGTCACACTCTCTCCTTTCCCACTCGGCGTCACTCTCTCTCCTTTCCCACCCTGCGTCACACTCTCTCCTTTCCCACTCGGCGTCACTCTCTCTCCTTTCCCACTCGGCGTCACTCTCTCTCCTTTCCCACTCGGCGTCACTCTCTCTCCTTTCCCACTCGGCGTCACTCTCTCTCCTTTCCCACTCGGCGTCACTCTCTCTCCTTTCCCACTCGGCGTCACTCTCTCTCCTTTCCCACTCGGCGTCACTCTCCTTTCCCACTCGGCGTCACTCTCTCTCCTTTCCCACCCTGCGTCACACTCTCTCCTTTCCCACTCGGCGTCACTCTCTCTCCTTTCCCACCCTGCGTCACGCTCTCTCCTTTCCCACTCGGCGTCACACTCTCTCATTTCCCACTCGGCGTCACTCTCTCTCCTTTCCCACTCGGCGTCACTCTCTCTCCTTTCCCACTCGGCGTCACTCTCTCTCCTTTCCCACTCGGCGTCACTCTCTCTCCTTTCCCACTCGGCGTCACTCTCTCTCCTTTCCCACTCGGCGTCACTCTCTCTCCTTTCCCACTCGGCGTCACTCTCTCTCCTTTCCCACTCGGCGTCACTCTCTCTCCTTTCCCACTCGGCGTCACTCTCTCTCCTTTCCCACTCGGCGTCACTCTCTCTCCTTTCCCACCCTGCGTCACTCTCTCTCCTTTCCCACTCGGCGTCACTCTCTCTCCTTTCCCACTCGGCGTCACTCTCTCTCCTTTCCCACTCGGCGTCACTCTCTCTCCTTTCCCACTCGGCGTCACTCTCTCTCCTTTCCCACTCGGCGTCACTCTCTCTCCTTTCCCACCCTGCGTCACACTCTCTCCTTTCCCACTCGGCGTCACTCTCTCTCCTTTCCCACTCGGCGTCACTCTCTCTCCTTTCCCACTCGGCGTCACTCTCTCTCCTTTCCCACTCGGCGTCACTCTCTCTCCTTTCCCACTCGGCGTCACTCTCTCTCCTTTCCCACTCGGCGTCACTCTCTCTCCTTTCCCACTCAGCGTCACTCTCTCTCCTTTCCCACTCGGCGTCACTCTCTCTCCTTTCCCACTCGGCGTCACTCTCTCTCCTTTCCCACCCTGCGTCACTCTCTCTCCTTTCCCACTCTGTGTCACTCTCTCTCCTTTCCCACTCGGCGTCACTCTCTCTCCTTTCCCACTCGGCGTCACTCTCACTCCTTTCCCACTCGGCGTCACTCTCTCTCCTTTCCCACTCGGCGTCACTCTCTCTCCTTTCCCACCCTGTGTCACTCTCTCTCCTTTCCCACTCGGCGTCACTCTCTCTCCTTTCCCACTCGGCGTCACTCTCTCTCCTTTCCCACTCGGCGTCACTCTCTCTCCTTTCCCACTCGGCGTCACTCTCTCTCCTTTCCCACTCGGCGTCACTCTCTCTCCTTTCCCACTCGGCGTCACTCTCTCTCCTTTCCCACTCGGCGTCACTCTCTCTCCTTTCCCACTCGGCGTCACTCTCTCTCCTTTCCCACTCGGCGTCACTCTCTCTCCTTTCCCACTCGGCGTCACTCTCTCTCCTTTCCCACTCGGCGTCACTCTCTCTCCTTTCCCACTCGGCGTCACTCTCTCTCCTTTCCCACTCGGCGTCACTCTCTCTCCTTTCCCACTCGGCGTCACTCTCTCTCCTTTCCCACCCTGCGTCACTCTCTCTCCTTTCCCACTCTGTGTCACTCTCTCTCCTTTCCCACTCGGCGTCACTCTCTCTCCTTTCCCACTCGGCGTCACTCTCACTCCTTTCCCACTCGGCGTCACTCTCACTCCTTTCCCACTCGGCGTCACTCTCTCTCCTTTCCCACTCGGCGTCACTCTCTCTCCTTTCCCACTCGGCGTCACTCTCTCTCCTTTCCCACTCGGCGTCACTCTCTCTCCTTTCCCACTCGGCGTCACTCTCTCTCCTTTCCCACTCGGCGTCACTCTCTCTCCTTTCCCACTCGCCGTCACTCTCTCTCCTTTCCCACTCGCCGTCACTCTCTCTCCTTTCCCACTCGCCGTCACTCTCTCTCCTTTCCCACTCGGCGTCACTCTCTCTCCTTTCCCACTCGGCGTCACTCTCTCGCCTTTCCCACTCTGTGCCACTCTCTCGCCTTTCCCACTCTGTGCCACTCTCTCTCCTTTCCCACTCGGCGTCACTCTCTCTCCTTTCCCACTCTGTGTCACTCTCTCTCCTTTCCCACTCTGTTCCACTCTCTCTCCTTTCCCACTCGGCGTCACTCTCTCTCCTTTCCCACTCTGTGCCACTCTCTCTCCTTTCCCACTCTGCGCCACTCTCTCGCCGTTCCCACTCTGTGTCACTCTCTCGCCTTTCCCACTCTGTGCCACTCTCTCGCCTTTCCCACTCTGTGCCACTCTCTCGCCTTTCCCACTGCCACTCTCTCTCCTTTCCCACTCTGTGTCACTCTCTCGCCTTTCCCACTCTGTGTCACTCTCTCGCCTTTCCCACTCTGTGCCACTCTCTCGCCTTTCCCACTCTGTGCCACTCTCTCGCCTTTCCCACTGCCACTCTCTCGCCTTTCCCACTGCCACTCTCTCTCCTTTCCCACTCGGCGTCACTCTCTCTCCTTTCCCACTCTGTGCCACTCTCTCTCCTTTCCCACTCTGCGCCACTCTCTCGCCGTTCCCACTCTGTGTCACTCTCTCGCCTTTCCCACTCTGTGCCACTCTCTCGCCTTTCCCACTCTGTGCCACTCTCTCGCCTTTCCCACTCTGTGCCACTCTCTCGCCTTTCCCACTCTGTCTCTCTCTCTCCTTTCCCACTCTGTGCCACTCTCTCGCCATTCCCACTCTGTGCCACTCTCTCGCCTTTCCCACTCTGTGTCACTCTCTCGCCTTTCCCACTCTGTGTCACTCTCTCGCCTTTCCCACTCTGTGCCACTCTCTCGCCATTCCCACTCTGTGCCACTCTCTCGCCTTTCCCACTGCCACTCTCTCCTTTCCCACCCTGTCACTCTCTCTCCTTTCCCACCCTGTCAAATCTCTCTCCTCTCTCACCCTATCTCTCTATCTCCTCTCTCACCCTGTCTCTCTCTCTCCTCTCTCACCCTGTCTCTCTATCTCCTCTCTCACCCTGTCTCTCTATCTCCTCTCTCACCCTGTCTCTCTCTCTCCTCTCTCACCCTGTCTCTCTCTCTCCTCTCTCACCCTGTCTCTCTCACTCTCCTCTCTCACCCTGTCTCTCACTCTCCTCTCTCACCCTGTCTCTCACTCTCCTCTCTCACCCTGTCTCTCACTCTCCTCTCTCACCCTGTCTCTCACTCTCCTCTCTCACCCTGTCTCTCACTCTCCTCTCTCACCCTGTCTCTCACTCTCCTCTCTCACCCTGTCTCTCACTCTCCTCTCTCACCCTGTCTCTCTCTCTCCTCTCTCACCCTGTCTCTCTCTCTCCTCTCTCACCCTGTCTCTCTCTCTCCTCTCTCACCCTGTCTCTCTCTCTCCTCTCTCACCCTGTCTCTCTCTCTCCTCTCTCACCCTGTCTCTCTCTCTCCTCTCTCACCCTGTCTCCTCTCTCTCCTCTCTCACCCTGTCTCTCTCTCTCCTCTCTCACCCTGTCTCTCTCTCTCCTCTCTCACCCTGTCTCTCTCTCTCCTCTCTCACCCTGTCTCTCTCTCTCCTCTCTCACCCTGTCTCTCTCTCTCCTCTCTCACCCTGTCTCTCTCTCTCCTCTCTCACCCTGTCTCTCTCTCTCCTCTCTCAACCTGTCTCTCTCTCTCCTCTCTCAACCTGTCTCTCTCTCTCCTCTCTCAACCCATGTCTCTCTCTCTCCTCTCTCACCCTGTCTCTCTCTCTCCTCTCTCAACCCCGTCTCTCTCCCTCCTCTCTCACCCTGTCTCTTTCTCTCCTCTCTCACCCTGTCTCTCTCTCTCCTCTCTCACCCTGTCTCTCTCTCTCCTCTCTCACCCTGTCTCTCTCTCTCCTCTCTCACCCTGTCTCTCTCTCTCCTCTCTCACCCTGTCTCTCTCTCTCCTCTCTCACCCTGTCTCTCTCTCTCCTCTCTCACCCTGTCTCTCTCTCTCCTCTCTCACCCTGTCTCTCTCTCTCCTCTCTCACCCTGTCTCTCTCTCTCCTCTCTCACCCTGTCTCTCTCTCTCCTCTCTCACCCTGTCTCTCTCTCTCCTCTCTCAGCCTGTCTCTCTCTCCTCTCTCAACCCCTGTCTCTCTCTCTCTTCTCTCACCCTGTCTCTCTCTCTCCTCTCACCCTGTCTCTCCCTCTCCTCTCTCACCCTGTCTCTCTCTCTCCTCTCTCACCCTGTCTCTCTCTCTCCTCTCTCACCGTCTCTCTCTCTCCTTTCCCACCCTGTCTCTCTCTCCTTTCCCACCCTGTCTCTCTCTCTCTCCTCCCCCACCCTGTGTATCTCAATCCTTCCCCACCGTGTCTCTCTCTTGCTCCTTTCCAACACTCTCTCTCTCTCACTCTCATCTAACCCACCGTGTGTATCTCACTCATTTCCTAACCAATGTCTCTCTCTCTCCTTTGTGTGTGTGTGGCTCTCTCTCTCCCTCTCCTTTCCCACCCTGTCTCTCTCTCTCTCTCCTTTCCCACTCGGCGTCACTCTCTCTCCTTTCCCACTCTGTGTCACTCTCTCTCCTTTCCCACTCTGTGTCACTCTCTCTCCTTTCCCACTCTGTGTCACTCTCTCTCCTTTCCCACTCTGTGTCACTCTCTCTCCTTTCCCACTCTGTGTCACTCTATCTCCTTTCCCACTCTGTGTCACTCTCTCTCCTCTCTCACCCTGTCTCTCTCTCTCCTCTCTCACCCTGTCTCTCTCTCTCCTCTCTCACCCTGTCACTCTCTCTCCTCTCTCACCCTGTCTCTCTCTCTCTCCTCTCTCACCCTGTCTCTCTCTCTCCTTTGTGTGTGTGTGGCTCTCTCTCTCCCTCTCCTTTCCCACCCTGTCGCTCTCTATCTCTTTTCCCACCCTGTCCCTCTCTCTCTCTCCGTTCCCACCCTGCGTCACTCTCTCTCCTTTCCCACTCGGCGTCACTCTCTCTCCTTTCCCACTCGGCGTCACTCTCTCTCCTTTCCCACTCTGCGTCACTCTCTCTCCTTTCCCACTCTGTGTCACTCTCTCTCCTTTCCCACTCTGTGTCACTCTCTCTCCTTTCCCACTCTGTGTCACTCTCTCTCCTTTCCCACTCTGTCACTCTCTCTCCTTTCCCACTCTGTGTCACTCTCTCTCCTTTCCCACTCTGTGTCACTCTCTCTCATTTCCCACTCTGTGTCACTCTCTCTCCTTTCCCACTCGGCGTCACTCTCTCTCCTTTCCCACTCTGTGTCACTCTCTCTCCTTTCCCACTCTGTGTCACTCTCTCTCCTTTCCCACTCTGTGTCACTCTCTCTCATTTCCCACTCTGTGTCACTCTCTCTCCTTTCCCACTCTGTGTCACTCTCTCTCCTTTCCCACTCTGTGTCACTCTCTCTCCTTTCCCACTCGGCGTCACTCTCTCTCCTTTCCCACTCTGTGTCACTCTCTCTCCTTTCCCACTCGGCGTCACTCTCTCTCCTTTCCCACTCGGCGTCACTCTCTCTCCTTTCCCACTCGGCGTCACTCTCTCTCCTTTCCCACTCGGCGTCACTCTCTCTCCTTTCCCACTCGGCGTCACTCTCTCTCCTTTCCCACTCTGTGTCACTCTCTCTCCTTTCCCACTCTGTCTCTCTCTCTCCTTTCCCACCCTGTCACTGTCTCTCCTTTCCCACCCTGTCACTGTCTCTCCTTTCCCACCCTGTCTCTCTCTCTCCTTTCCCACCCTGTCTCTCTCTCTCCTTTCCCACCCTGTCTCTCTCTCTCCTTTCCCACCCTGTCTCTCTCTCTCCTTTCCCACCCTGTCTCTCTCTCTCCTTTCCCACCCTGTCTCTCTCTCTCCTTTCCCACCCTGTCTCTCTCTCTCCTTTCCCACCCTGTCTCTCTCTCTCCTTTCCCACCCTGTCTCTCTCTCTCCTTTCCCACCCTGTCTCTCTCTCTCCTTTCCCACCCTGTCTCTCTCTCTCCTTTCCCACCCTGTCTCTCTCTCTCCTTTCCCACTCTGTGTCACTCTCTCTCCTTTCCCACCCTGTCTCTCTCTCTCCTTTCCCACCCTGTCTCTCTCTCTCCTTTCCCACCCTGTCACTGTCTCTCCTTTCCCACCCTGTCACTGTCTCTCCTTTCCCACCCTGTCTCTCTCTCTCCTTTCCCACCCTGTCTCTCTCTCTCCTTTCCCACCCTGTCTCTCTCTCTCCTTTCCCACCCTGTCTCTCTCTCTCCTTTCCCACCCTGTCTCTCTCTCTCCTTTCCCACCCTGTCTCTCTCTCTCCTTTCCCACCCTGTCTCTCTCTCTCCTCTCTCACCCTGTCTCTCTCTCTCCTCTCTCACCCTGTCTCTCTCTCTCCTCTCTCACCCTGTCTCTCTCTCTCCTCTCTCACCCTGTCTCTCTCTCTCCTCTCTCACCCTGTCTCTCTCTCTCCTCTCTCACCCTGTCTCTCTCTCTCCTCTCTCAACCTGTCTCTCTCTCTCCTCTCTCAACCCATGTCTCTCTCTCTCCTCTCTCACCCTGTCTCTCTCTCTCCTCTCTCAACCCCGTCTCTCTCCCTCCTCTCTCACCCTGTCTCTTTCTCTCCTCTCTCACCCTGTCTCTCTCTCTCCTCTCTCACCCTGTCTCTCTCTCTCCTCTCTCACCCTGTCTCTCTCTCTCCTCTCTCACCCTGTCTCTCTCTCTCCTCTCTCACCCTGTCTCTCTCTCTCCTCTCTCACCCTGTCTCTCTCTCTCCTCTCTCACCCTGTCTCTCTCTCTCCTCTCTCACCCTGTCTCTCTCTCTCCTCTCTCACCCTGTCTCTCTCTCTCCTCTCTCACCCTGTCTCTCTCTCTCCTCTCTCAGCCTGTCTCTCTCTCCTCTCTCAACCCCTGTCTCTCTCTCTCTTCTCTCACCCTGTCTCTCTCTCTCCTCTCACCCTGTCTCTCCCTCTCCTCTCTCACCCTGTCTCTCTCTCTCCTCTCTCACCCTGTCTCTCTCTCTCCTCTCTCACCGTCTCTCTCTCTCCTTTCCCACCCTGTCTCTCTCTCCTTTCCCACCCTGTCTCTCTCTCTCTCCTCCCCCACCCTGTGTATCTCAATCCTTCCCCACCGTGTCTCTCTCTTGCTCCTTTCCAACACTCACTCTCTCACTCTCATCTAACCCACCGTGTGTATCTCACTCATTTCCTAACCAATGTCTCTCTCTCTCCTTTGTGTGTGTGTGGCTCTCTCTCTCCCTCTCCTTTCCCACCCTGTCTCTCTCTCTCTCTCCTTTCCCACTCGGCGTCACTCTCTCTCCTTTCCCACTCTGTGTCACTCTCTCTCCTTTCCCACTCTGTGTCACTCTCTCTCCTTTCCCACTCTGTGTCACTCTCTCTCCTTTCCCACTCTGTGTCACTCTCTCTCCTTTCCCACTCTGTCACTCTCTCCTTCCCACTCTGTGTCACTCTCTCTCCTTTCCCACTCTGTGTCACTCTCTCTCCTCTCTCACCCTGTCTCTCTCTCTCCTCTCTCACCCTGTCTCTCTCTCTCCTCTCTCACCCTGTCACTCTCTCTCCTCTCTCACCCTGTCTCTCTCTCTCCTCTCTCACCCTGTCTCTCTCTCTCCTCTCTCACCCTGTCTCTCTCTCTCTCCTCTCTCACCCTGTCTCTCTCTCTCCTTTGTGTGTGTGTGGCTCTCTCTCTCCCTCTCCTTTCCCACCCTGTCGCTCTCTATCTCTTTTCCCACCCTGTCCCTCTCTCTCTCTCCGTTCCCACTCTGTGTCACTCTCTCTCCTTTCCCACTCTGTGTCACTCTCTCTCCTTTCCCACTCTGCGCCACTCTCTCTCCTTTCCCACTCTGCGTCACTCTCTCTCCTTTCCCACCCTGCGTCACTCTCTCTCCTTTCCCACTCTGTGTCACTCTCTCTCCTTTCCCACTCTGCGTCACTCTCTCTCCTTTCCCACTCTGCGTCACTCTCTCTCCTTTCCCACTCTGCGTCACTCTCTCTCCTTTCCCACTCTGTGTCACTCTCTCTCCTTTCCCACTCTGTGTCACTCTCTCTCCTTTCCCACTCGGCGTCACTCTCTCTCCTTTCCCACTCGGCGTCACTCTCTCTCCTTTCCCACTCGGCGTCACTCTCTCTCCTTTCCCACTCGGCGTCACTCTCTCTCCTTTCCCACTCGGCGTCACTCTCTCTCCTTTCCCACTCTGTGTCACTCTCTCTCCTTTCCCACCCTGTCACTGTCTCTCCTTTCCCACCCTGTCTCTCTCTCTCCTTTCCCACCCTGTCTCTCTCTCTCCTTTCCCACCCTGTCTCTCTCTCTCCTTTCCCACCCTGTCTCTCTCTCTCCTTTCCCACCCTGTCTCTCTCTCTCCTTTCCCACCCTGTCTCTCTCTCTCCTTTCCCACCCTGTCTCTCTCTCTCCTTTCCCACCCTGTCTCTCTCTCTCCTTTCCCACCCTGTCTCTCTCTCTCCTTTCCCACCCTGTCTCTCTCTCTCCTTTCCCACTCTGTGTCACTCTCTCTCCTTTCCCACCCTGTCTCTCTCTCTCCTTTCCCACCCTGTCTCTCTCTCTCCTTTCCCACCCTGTCACTGTCTCTCCTTTCCCACCCTGTCACTGTCTCTCCTTTCCCACCCTGTCTCTCTCTCTCCTTTCCCACCCTGTCTCTCTCTCTCCTTTCCCACCCTGTCTCTCTCTCTCCTTTCCCACCCTGTCTCTCTCTCTCCTTTCCCACCCTGTCTCTCTCTCTCCTTTCCCACCCTGTCTCTCTCTCTCCTTTCCCACCCTGTCTCTCTCTCTCCTTTCCCACCCTGTCTACCTCTCTCCTTTCCCACCCTGTCTCTCTCTCTCCTTTCCCACCCTGTCTCTCTCTCTCCTTTCCCACCCTGTCTCTCTCTCTCCTTTCCCACCCTGTCTCTCTCTCTCCTTTCCCACCCTGTCTCTCTCTCTCCTTTCCCACCCTGTCTCTCTCTCTCCTTTCCCACCCTGTCTCTCTCTCTCCTTTCCCACCCTGTCTCTCACTCTCCTTTCCCACCCTGTCTCTCTCTCTCCTCTCTCACCCTGTCTCTCTCTCTCCTCTCTCACCCTGTCTCTCTCTCTCCTCTCTCACCCTGTCTCTCTCTCTCCTCTCTCACCCTGTCTCTCTCACTCTCCTCTCTCACCCTGTCTCTCTCTCTCCTCTCTCACCCTGTCTCTCTCTCTCCTCTCTCAGCCTGTCTCTCTCTCTCCTCTCTCACCCTGTCTCTCTCTCTCCTCTCTCACCCTGTCTCTCTCTCTCCTCTCTCAACCTGTCTCTCTCTCTCCTCTCTCACCCTGTCTCTCTCTCTCCTCTCTCACCCTGTCTCTCTCTCTCCTCTCTCAACCTGTCTCTCTCTCTCCTCTCTCACCCTGTCTCTCTCTCTCCTCTCTCAACCTGTCTCTCTCTCTCCTCTCTCACCCTGTCTCTCTCTCTCCTCTCTCACCCTGTCTCTCTCTCTCCTCTCAACCTGTCTCTCTCTCCTCTCTCAACCCCTATCTCTCTCTCTCCTCTCTCACCCTGTCTCTCTCTCTCCTCTCTCAACCCCTGTCTCTCTCTCTCCTCTCTCACCCTGTCTCTTTCTCTCCTCTCTCACCCTGTCTCTCTCTCTCCTCTCTCACCCTGTCTCTCTCTCTCCTCTCTCACCCTGTCTCTCTCTCTCCTCTCTCACCCTGTCTCTCCCTCTCCTCTCTCACCCTGTCTCTCTCTCTCCTCTCTCACCCTGTCTCTCTCTCTCCTCTCTCACCCTGTCTCTCTCTCTCCTCTCTCACCCTGTCTCTCTCTCTCCTCTCTCACCCTGTCTCTCTCTCTCCTCTCTCACCCTGTCTCTCTCTCTCCTCTTTCACCCTGTCTCTCTCTCCTCTCTCACCCTGTCTCTCTCTCTCCTCTCTCACCCTGTCTCTCTCTCTCCTCTCTCACCCTGTCTCTCTCTCTCCTCTCTCAACCCCTGTCTCTCTCTCTCTTCTCTCACCCTGTCTCTCTCTCTCCTCTCACCCTGTCTCTCTCTCTCCTCTCTCACCCTGTCTCTCTCTCTCCTCTCTCACCCTGTCTCTCTCTCTCCTCTCTCACCCTGTCTCTCTCTCTCCTCTCTCACCCTGTCTCTCTCTCTCCTCTCTCACCGTCTCTCTCTCTCCTTTCCCACCCTGTCTCTCTCTCCTTTCCCACCCTGTCTCTCTCTCTCTCCTCCCCCACCCTGTGTATCTCAATCCTTCCCCACCGTGTCTCTCTCTTGCTCCTTTCCAACACTCTCTCTCTCTCACTCTCATCTAACCCACCGTGTGTATCTCCTTTCCTAACCAATGTCTCTCTCTCTCCTTTGTGTGTGTGTGGCTCTCTCTCTCCCTCTCCTTTCCCACCCTGTCTCTCTCTATCTCTTTTCCCACCCTGTCCCTCTCTCTCTCTCCGTTCCCACTCTGTGCCACTCTCTCGCCTTTCCCACTGTCACTCTCTCTCCTTTCCCACCCTGTCACTCTCTCTCCTTTCCCACCCTGTCACTCTCTCTCCTTTCCCACCCTGTCACTCTCTCTCCTCTCTCACCCTGTCTCTCTCTCTCCTCTCTCACCCTGTCTCTCTCTCTCCTCTCTCACCCTGTCTCTCTCTCTCCTCTCTCACCCTGTCTCTCTCACTCTCCTCTCTCACCCTGTCTCTCTCACTCTCCTCTCTCACCCTGTCTCTCTCACTCTCCTCTCTCACCCTGTCTCTCTCACTCTCCTCTCTCACCCTGTCTCTCACTCTCCTCTCTCACCCTGTCTCTCTCCTCTCTCAGCCTGTCTCTCTCTCTCCTCTCTCACCCTGTCTCTCTCTCTCCTCTCTCACCCTGTCTCTCTCTCTCCTCTCTCACCCTGTCTCTCTCTCTCCTCTCTCACCCTGTCTCTCTCTCTCCTCTCTCACCCTGTCTCTCTCTCTCCTCTCTCAACCCCTGTCTCTCTCTCTCCTCTCTCACCCTGTCTCTTTCTCTCCTCTCTCACCCTGTCTCTCTCTCTCCTCTCTCACCCTGTCTCTCTCTCTCCTCTCTCACCCTGTCTCTCTCTCTCCTCTCTCACCCTGTCTCTCCCTCTCCTCTCTCACCCTGTCTCTCTCTCTCCTCTCTCACCCTGTCTCTCTCTCTCCTCTCTCACCCTGTCTCTCTCTCTCCTCTCTCACCCTGTCTCTCTCTCCTCTCTCACCCTGTCTCTCTCTCTCCTCTCTCACCCTGTCTCTCTCTCTCCTCTCTCACCCTGTCTCTCTCTCTCCTCTCTCACCCTGTCTCTCTCTCTCCTCTCTCACCCTGTCTCTCTCTCTCCTCTCTCACCCTGTCTCTCTCTCTCCTCTCTCACCCTGTCTCTCTCTCTCCTCTCTCACCCTGTCTCTCTCTCTCCTCTCTCACCCTGTCTCTCTCTCTCCTCTCTCACCCTGTCTCTCTCTCTCCTCTCTCACCCTGTCTCTCTCTCTCCTCTCTCACCCTGTCTCTCTCTCTCCTCTCTCACCCTGTCTCTCTCTCTCCTCTCTCACCCTGTCTCTCTCTCTCCTCTCTCACCCTGTCTCTCTCTCTCCTCTCTCACCCTGTCTCTCTCTCTCCTCTCTCACCCTGTCTCTCTCTCTCCTCTCTCACCCTGTCTCTCTCTCTCCTCTCTCACCCTGTCTCTCTCTCTCCTCTCTCACCCTGTCTCTCTCTCTCCTCTCTCACCCTGTCTCTCTCTCTCCTCTCTCAACCCCTGTCTCTCTCTCTCTTCTCTCACCCTGTCTCTCTCTCTCCTCTCACCCTGTCTCTCTCTCTCCTCTCTCAACCTGTCTCTCTCTCTCCTCTCTCACCCTGTCTCTCTCTCTCCTCTCTCACCCTGTCTCTCTCTCTTCTCTGTCACCGTCTCTCTCTCTCCTTTCCCACCCTGTCTCTCTCTCTCTCCTCCCCCACCCTGTGTATCTCAATCCTTCCCCACCGTGTCTCTCTCTTGCTCCTTTCCAACACTCTCTCTCTCTCACTCTCATCTAACCCACCGTGTGTATCTCACTCCTTTCCTAACCAACGTCTCTCTCTCTCCTTTGTGTGTGTGTGGCTCTCTCTCTCCCTCTCCTTTCCCACCCTGTCTCTCTCTATCTCTTTTCCCACCCTGTCCCTCTCTCTCTCTCCGTTCCCACTCTGTGTCACTCTCTCTCCTTTCCCACTGTCACTCTCTCTCCTTTCCCACCCTGTCACTCTCTCTCCTTTCCCACCCTGTCACTCTCTCTCCTTTCCCACTCTGTGCCACTCTCTCTCCTTTCCCACTCTGCGTCACTCTCTCTCCTTTCCCACTCTGCGTCACTCTCTCTCCTTTCCCACTCTGTGTCACTCTCTCTCCTTTCCCACTCTGTGTCACTCTCTCTCCGTTCCCACTCTGCGTCACTCTCTCTCCTTTCCCACTCTGTGTCACTCTCTCTCCTTTCCCACCCTGCGTCACTCTCTCTCCTTTCCCACTCTGTGTCACTCTCTCTCCGTTCCCACTCTGTGTCACTCTCTCTCCTTTCCCACCCTGTGTCACTCTCTCTCCTTTCCCACCCTGTCTCTCTCTCTCCTCTCTCACCCTGTCTCTCTCTCTCACCCTGTCTCTCTCTCTCACCCTGTCTCTCTCTCTCCTCTCTCACCCTGTCTCTCTCTCTCCTCTCTCACCCTGTCTCTCTCTCTCCTCTCTCACCCTGTCTCTCTCTCTCCTCTCTCACCCTGTCTCTCTCTCTCCTCTCTCACCCTGTCTCTCTCTCTCCTCTCTCACCCTGTCTCTCTCTCTCCTCTCTCACCCTGTCTCTCTCTCTCCTCTCTCACCCTGTCTCTCTCTCTCCTCTCTCACCCTGTCTCTCTCTCTCTCCTCTCTCACCCTGTCTCTCTCTCTCTCCTCTCTCACCCTGTCTCTCTCTCTCTCCTCTCTCACCCTGTCTCTCTCTCTCTCCTCTCTCACCCTGTCTCTCTCTCTCTCCTCTCTCACCCTGTCTCTCTCTCTCTCCTCTCTCACCCTGTCTCTCTCTCTCTCCTCTCTCACCCTGTCTCTCTCTCTCTCCTCTCTCACCCTGTCTCTCTCTCTCTCCTCTCTCACCCTGTCTCTCTCTCTCTCCTCTCTCACCCTGTCTCTCTCTCTCTCCTCTCTCACCCTGTCTCTCTCTCTCTCCTCTCTCACCCTGTCTCTCTCTCTCTCCTCTCTCACCCTGTCTCTCTCTCTCTCCTCTCTCACCCTGTCTCTCTCTCTCTCCTCTCTCACCCTGTCTCTCTCTCTCTCCTCTCTCACCCTGTCTCTCTCTCTCTCCTCTCTCACCCTGTCTCTCTCTCTCTCCTCTCTCACCCTGTCTCTCTCTCTCTCCTCTCTCACCCTGTCTCTCTCTCTCTCCTCTCTCACCCTGTCTCTCTCTCTCTCCTCTCTCACCCTGTCTCTCTCTCTCTCCTCTCTCACCCTGTCTCTCTCTCTCTCCTCTCTCACCCTGTCTCTCTCTCTCTCCTCTCTCACCCTGTCTCTCTCTCTCTCCTCTCTCACCCTGTCTCTCTCTCTCTCCTCTCTCACCCTGTCTCTCTCTCTCTCCTCTCTCACCCTGTCTCTCTCTCTCTCCTCTCTCACCCTGTCTCTCTCTCTCTCCTCTCTCACCCTGTCTCTCTCTCTCCTCTCTCACCCTGTCTCTCTCTCTCCTCTCTCACCCTGTCTCTCTCTCTCCTCTCTCACCCTGTCTCTCTCTCTCCTCTCTCACCTTGTCTCTCTCTCTCCTCTCTCACCCTGTCTCTCTCTCTCCTCTCTCACCCTGTCTCTCTCTCTCCTCTCTCACCCTGTCTCTCTCTCTCCTCTCTCACCCTGTCTCTCTCTCTCCTCTCTCACCCTGTCTCTCTCTCTCCTCTCTCACCCTGTCTCTCTCCTCTCTCACCCTGTCTCTCTCTCTCCTCTCTCAACCTGTCTCTCTCTCTCCTCTCTCAACCTGTCTCTCTCTCTCCTCTCTCACCCTGTCTCTCTCTCTCCTCTCTCACCCTGTCTCTCTCTCTCTCCTCTCTCACCCTTTCTCTCTCTCTCTCCTCTCTCACCCTTTCTCTCTCTCTCCTCTCTCACCCTGTCTCTCTCTCTCTCCTCTCTCACCCTGTCTCTCTCTCTCTCTCCTCTCTCACCCTGTCTCTCTCTCTCTCTCCTCTCTCACCCTGTCTCTCTCTCTCTCTCCTCTCTCACCCTGTCTCTCTCTCTCTCCTCTCTCACCCTGTCTCTCTCTCTCTCCTCTCTCACCCTGTCTCTCTCTCTCCTCTCTCACCCTGTCTCTCTCTCTCCTCTCTCACCCTGTCTCTCTCTCTCCTCTCTCACCCTGTCTCTCTCTCTCCTTCCCCAACTTGTGTCTCTCTCCTTTCTCACACTGTCTCTCTCTCTCTCCTTTCCCAGCTTCTCTCTCCTTTTCCACCACGTCCCCGTCTCTCCCTCTCTCTCCTTCTTCACCCTGTCCCCGTCTCTCCCTCTCTTTCCTTCTCCACGCTGGCCCCGTCTCTCCCTCTGTATCTCTCCTTCTCATCCCCATCCCTCCCTCTCTCCTTCCCGTCCCCGTCTCTCCCACCCTCCCTCGCTCCTGTCCCACACTCCCTCGCTCCTGTCCCACTCTTTCCCCTTCAATGAACATTCACTCCCCCTACCACCGATGCAGATTAGCAGCAGTGTCTATCATCTCCAAGCTACACTTCAGAAAGGCTCCTTAGACAGCACCTTCCAAACCCACGACCCCTGCCACCTAGAAGGACAAGGGCAGCAGATAGATGGGAACACCACCACCTGGAAGTTCCCCTCCAAATCACCCACCATTCTGACTTGGAAATAGATCACCGTTCCTTCACTGTAGCTGGGTCAAAATCCTGGAGATCCCTCCCTAACAGCACTGTGGGTCTACCTACACCACATGAGCTGCAGTGGTTGAAGAAGGAAGTTCACCACCTCCTTCTCAAGGGCAACTAGGGATGGGCAATAAATGCTGGCCCAGCCAGTGAAGCCCGCATCCCGTGAATGAATAAAATAAACATGGCGGCAGCTGGCCCAGAATGCAGCGCAGGGGAGGTGTGGCCAGATGCAGATGACAGAAATTGGAAAAAAAGGTCCTAATGAGTAAACAATGTTAAAAGCAAAATGACTTATACTGAAGACTTACTGTATTTGAACAGTTAAACATTGATTGCCACTTCTGATGCAGCAGTCCAAATTCTGAGATGAATAAATTTGGTAATTTGTGAATTAGAACCAGAAAAAAATGATCATGAAATCTGCTCGGTTTGTCATAAAGCTTTAACTGATTCACTAAGTTACATCCGGTAAAGGACATGCCACAACATATCAAGCCTGGCTGCTATGAATCCAATCTCTCTTCATGTATTTCTCCTCACCGTATATTTCAGTCCCGGTCTATTCCGGTGTGTGCAGCAGGTACAGTTACAGCATTCTCACCTTGTTGAAGTCACAGAGTTTCCAGAAGAGAACCAGCAGCTCCTGATGGAACTGAATTTTCTTGGTAGAGTTGGGTAGGTAGGTCTGGAGCAGTGGGTTATTTAGCAGACGAGCCAGTCCCTTCAGAATGAACTGGAAATCCTAGGCAACCAATGATAAAAAGAAATCACGTTAATTTTTCTGAAATACACACTGAGTTGGTCAGAGTAGTTTTAAGATAGCCTCCCTGCCACAGCACAATTTATTGCAACATTACAGCATATACCCTTTTTAGCTCTGAAGATGTCATATGGACTCAAAACATCAACTCTGCTTCTCTCTCCATAAATGCTGCCAGACCTGCTGAGTTTTTCCACCATTTTCTGTTTTTATTACACCATCTTATTCAAACCAGACAGCTCCAGTATAAAGCAAATTGAACAGTGGTGTTCATAATCTGCGTAGTTCCACATTCATGCTTTTCTTGGTCCCCATTCCTGGTTCTGGTGTCCAGCACAGCCCCTGTGCAATATCATCCATAATGGTATCCAGCACAGTTCCCTATGCGATAGTACCTGTACTGGTGTCCAGCAATGAGCCCTGTGCAATATCACCCATACTGGTGTCCAACACTAACCCCTGTGTGATATCGTCTATGGTATCCAGCATTGTCCTCTGTGCGATATCACCCATACTGGTATGCAGCACTGAGCCCAGGGTGCTATCACCCACACTGACATGAGCACTGTTTGCTCTCACTTCCTTCTCCGGTGTACAAAATAAGAGGTAACTACGCTCCAGCATCCTTATAGCAAATGACGGTGTTCTATTACAACTAGGAGATATGTCATTTGAACTGTAGCGTGACTGACATCTTTCTCCTATCCGAATTTGATCTTGAGCAAAGCCTTTTTGAAAACAAATAAATGGTCATGTGCCGAACACAGGTACAAAAAGGTGTCTTCTTGTTTGTGTGTAATGGTGAACTCACCTTCCTCATCGACTACGATGGTATGAGACGCGAGTTGGCTATGATGGATTGGGAAAAGTTACTTAAAGGGATGATGGTGGATAGGCAATGGCAAACATTCAAAGAGCACATGGGTGAACTGCAACAATTGTTTATTCCTGCCTGACGCAAAAGTAAAACAGGAAAGGTGGCCAAACTATGGCTTACAAGAGAAATTAGAGATAGTATTATATCCAAGGAAGAGGCATACAAATTAGCCAGAAAAAACAACATACCTAAGGATTTGGAGCAGTTTAGAATTCAGCAAAGGAGGACCAAGGGATTGATTAAGAAGGGGGAAATAGAGTATGAGAGTAAGCTTGCAGGGAACATAAAAACTGAGTGTAAAAGTTTCTATCGGTATGTGAAGAAAAAAAGACTGGTGAAGGCAAATGTAGATCCCTTTCAGTCTGAAACAAGGGAATTTATAATGGGGAACAAACAAATGGCTGACCAACTAAATATATACTTTGGTTCTGTCTTCACAAAGGAGGACACAAATAACATACCAGAAATGTTGGGGAACACAGGGTTCAGTGAGAGCGAGGAAGAAATCAATATTAGTAGGGAAATGGTATTGGGGAAACTGACGGGATTGAAGGCCGATAAATCCCCGGGGTTTGATAATCTATATCCCAGAGTACTTAAGGAAGTGTCTCTAGAAATAGTGGTTGCATTGGTGGTCATCTTCCGAGATGCTATAGACTCTGGAACAGTTCCAACAGATTGGACGGTAGCTAATGTAACCCCACTATTTAAAAAGGGAGGCAGAGAGAAAACAGGGAATTATAGACCAGTCAGCTTGACGTCAGACGTGGGTAAAACTCTAGAGTCCATTGTAAAAGATTTAATAGCTGAGCACTTGGAAAACAGTGGCAACATCAGACAGAGTCATCATGGATTTATGAAAGGGAAATCATACTTGACAAATCTACTGGAATTTTTCAAGTATGTAACTAGTAGAGTTGATGAGGGGGAGCCAGTGGATGTGATTTATTTGGACTTTCAGAAGGCTTTCAACAAAGTCCCACATAAGAGATTAGCGTGTAAAATTAAAGCGCATGGGATTGGGGGTAGTGTATTGAGATGGATAGAAAACTGGTTGGAAGACAGGAAACAAAGAGTCAGAATAAACGGGTCTTTGTCCGAACGGCAGGCAGTGACTGGTGGGGTACTGCAGGGATCGGTGCTGGGACCCCAGTTATTCACAATATATATTAATGATTTAGATGAGGGAATTAAATGTAATATCTCCAAATTTGCAGATGACACAAAGCTGGGTGGGAGGGTGAGCTGTGAGGAGGATGCAGAGATGCTTCTGTGTTATTTGGACAAGCTGAGTGAGTGGACAAATGCATGGCAGATGCAGTATAATGTGGATAAATGTGAGATTATCCACTTTGGTAGCAAAAACATGAAGGCAGATTATTATCTGAATGGCTATAAATTGAGAGAGGGGAATGTGCAACGAGACCTGGGTGTCCTTGTACACCAGTTGCTGAAGTTAAGCATGCAGGTACAGCAGACGGTAAAGAAGGCAAATGGTATGTTGGCCTTCATAGTCAGAGGATTCGAGTACAGGAATAAGGATATCTTGCTGCAATTGTACAGGGCCTTGGTGAGACCACACCTGGAATAATGTCTGCAGTTTTGGTCTCCTTATCTGAGGAAGGATGTACTTGCTATAGAGGGAGTGCAGTGAAGGTTTACCAGACTGATTTCTGGGATGGTGGGATTGACATATGAGGAGAGATTGAGTCGATTAGGATTATATTTGCTGGAGTTCAGAAGAATGAAGAAGGATCTCATAGAAACCTATAAAATTCTAACAGGACTAGACGGGGTAGATGCAGGAAGGATGTTCCCGATGACGGGGGAGTCCAGAACCAGGGGTCACAGTCTGAGGATATGGGGTAGACCATTTAGGACTGAGACGAGGAGAAATTTCTTCACTCAGAGAGTAGTGAGCCTGTGGAATTCGTTACCACAGAAAGTAGTTGAGACCAAAACACTATATGATTTCAAGAAGGAGTTAGATATAGCTCTTGGGGCAAAAGGGATCAAAGGGTATGGGGGAGAAAGCAGGAGCAAGCTATTGAGTTGGATGATCAGCCAAGATCATAATGTCATAATGCATGGCGGAGCAGGCTCGAAGGGCCGAACGGCCTACTCCTGCTCCTAGTTTCTATTAACTCCCCAAACAGAGGCAATATTCTGTCCCCAGTCATTGTGAAAACCCTTCAGAATTATAAAAAAACTTCATTAAATTTGCTCTTATCTATTTCTGCTCCACTGGAAACATTCCCACCATCTCAAGTCTCTCCTCAAAAATAGAGCCATTACTTTAGCTTCCCATCTCTGTCATCATCTGGTAATCTTTACTGTACATTAACTATAACATTAATGTGCTTTATAATAGGCATCAGGTTCTATTCCTGTCATGCCCTTAAGTAACAAAATAGATAATTAACTGTTTAAATAAAACCTTACTTTCTGCTTATTTAAAAAATAGACTTTGTTGGACCAAAAACATGGCTGCTACAGGTCACATGATTTGCAAGTTGGCTACAATTACGGAAACTTCCGACATTAACTACAGGACAAAGATCAACCCTTATCCTTGTGGAATTTCACACCTATCACTGTGTGTACCCATTACAATCAACAAAACAAGGGAGCAGCAGTTTGTCTCCCCAGCCTGGACTTATAACAAAAGGAGAGCCATCAAAACTCGTTATACCTGCAGAGGCACTAATAGCCACCATTTATCTCCCAAGATGAACAATGGATTTTGACCAGAGACAAAGAAACTGTTGTTTACCTGAAACTGAGTCATCACTGGGAAACAGTACACGACCTAAGCTCCTACAGCCTTTGCAAAGTTTTACTGTTACATTCCTGGACTGCCAGGGCAGTCTGCTGTTAATATCCAGCCTGTCAACACCAAAGCCGGATTCCAGACTGACAACTAAGCCTGCCTCAAGTCTAAAACTCCTTGAAGCCCAGTTCTCAAGAAGATTCCTGCCATTGCCTGTAAAGCGGAGCAAGTCTCTGGATACCTGCTTCCTGTAAGGACTCCATCCCATTCTCTCAGTTCCTTCACCTCCGTCGTATCTGTTCTGATGATGCCACTTTCAAAATCAGTTCTTCTGACATGTCTTCCTTCTTCCTTAACCAAGGTTTTCCACCCACGGTGGTTGACAGGGCCCTCAACATTGACCGTCCCATCTCCCGTGCATTCGCCCTCACACCTTCCTCTCCCTCCCAGAACCATGATAGAGTCCCCCTTGTCCTCAATTATCACCCCAACAGCCTCCGCATTCAAAGGATCATCCTCTGCCATTTCCACCAACTCCAGCATAACGCCACCACCAAATACATCTTCCCTTCACCTCCTATCAGCATTCCATAGGGACCGTTCCCTCCGGGACACCCTGGTCCACTCCTCCATCACCCCCTGCAGCTCAACCCCCTCCCACGGCACCTTCCCATGCAACCACAGAAAGTGCAACACCTGCCCCTTTACTTCCCCCCTCCTCACTGTTCAAGGGCCCAAATACTCCTTTCAAGTGAAGCAGCATTTCAATTGCACTTCCCTCAGTTTAGTCAACGGCATTCGCTGTTCCCAATGCAGTCTCCTCTGCATTGGAGAGACCAAACGCAGACTAGGTGACCGCTTTGCGGAACACCTTCGGTCTGTCCGCAAGCATCTAGCCTGTCAACACCAAAGCCGGATTCCAGGCTGAAAACTAAGCCTGCCTCAAGTCTAAAACTCCTTGAAGCCAGGTTCTCGACCTACCTGTTGCTTACCATTTCAACACACCACCCTGCTCTCATGCCCACATGTCCGTCCTTTGCCTGGTGCAACGTTCCAGTGAAGCTCAATGCAAACTGGAGGAACAGCACCTCATCTTCCGATTAGGCACTTCCGGACTTAACATTGAGTTCAACAACTTCAAATCGTGAACTCTCTCCTCCATCCCATCCCTTTTCCGATCCCCTTTTTTCTAATAATTATGATATATTTTTTAATATATTTTTCTTTTCCCACCTATTTCTATTATTATTTTAAAATTTATTTCCATCCGTTGTTTTATCTCCACCTTCCAGCCTATTTTGATCCCTTCCACCCACCCCACCCCCACTAGAGCTATCTGTCACTTGCTCGTCCTGCTTTCTACCCTTAATGTCACCATTAGCACATCCTTTAGCTAATATCACCACCGTCAACACCCCTTTGTCCTGTTGTCTATGACATCTTTGGCAATTTCTCCTTTGCCTCCACCTATCACTGGCCCTCTATCCAGTTCCACCTATCCCACCCCCCTTAAACAGCTTATATTTCACCTCATTTCTATTTCTCTTCAGTTCTGATGAAGAGTCATACAGACTCAAAACGTTAACTCTGTCTTCCTCTCCACAGATGCTGTCAGACTGCTGAGTTTTTCCAGCTATTTTTGTTTTTGTTTCAGATTTCCAGCATCCGCAGTATTTTGCTTTTATCTCTGGATACCAACCTCATCTTCTGTGTCATCACCAACTTTAAAGGAATGCTGCAGCTCCTGCTTTCAGCTAGCTTAGCCCGCCTCAATCTTAACTCCTATGTGAAGGAACCCTCACTGAACTCTGACATTCATGTGAATTGGTATTCTTACCTTCGTTTTTTTTTTCTGTTTTAAGTTATTCCTGGTTATAAACCTCTTTTCTTTTCCATCTCCTTCTTGTGTGCTTGTGTTTATGTAGTTGGAACGACCATTCCCCAGGTTTGCATGTATGAATAAACAATACTGCTGATATAACCCTAAAGACAGTTTGCTGTGAGTCATTTTAAAATTGACTTCACAAATTTGAAAAGGGTTTGGGCAAACATGCCACAGCCTATTTCAAAAATTAAAACACCTCTGCTTATGGACAGCCAGCGAGAAAAATAAAGGAGTTAGTTTGCCTCTCTCCCCTGTCCTGTTCTTTAACTCATTTCTGAACTCACTGACCTATATAGGTTTTTGATATCTCAATGTCTGATTTAAAGTTCTAATCCTTAAGCTCAAATCCCTCAAAATCCTTGATTCATATCTCTGCTACCTCCTCTAGCCCCACAACCCTCTGCGGGCTCGGCTTGCCTCCAATTCTGGCTTCTTACACATTCTTGACTTCCTTCACTGCAACACTGGCATTTGTCTTTAGCCGTATAGGCCCTAAGCTCTGGAACTCCCTCCATAAACCTCTTTGCTTCCCCCTCTCCTCCTTTAAGGCCCTCTTTAACACCTACCTCTTTGGTCCAGTTTTTAGTCACCTGTTGTAGTACCTCCTTCTTTGGCTTGGTGCCAATTTCTGCCTGATTGCAATCCTTTTGTTGTTATTATGGGCAACCAAAACTGCACACTTCCAAATGCTCATGGATTTTAGCTTGAATTTTATCCACAGCTGGTTCTAGTCTAACTCGCATGTTGTTAGTTGGTTTATCCTTCTCTCCCAGTGTTACTTTAACTGAGCTTCAGTCTCATCTCATAACTTGCAATAAGCATTCCCCAGAATTTAAACAAAATGTTGCTGTAAAAGATTTAAGGGACTTACCTCTTCTCTATGTATTCTAGACAAGTAGTTGACAAACAGATTCTCAGGACCAGGAGGCTGTAAGTGACAAACAACAAAGTTTGGAACCTGAACCCTGTACTTGGGGATATTTAACATTATTTCCAACGTGTTAAAGTTAATCTTCCTCTCCTGAAGGCCTGTGAGTTAGTACTGACCAACATGGTGCTGATTCATGATATTGTAGATGGTTCCCGAGGGAAACTGACTGGACTTGACCCCAACCAGCGCACAACTCACTTCCACGTTCCTGGGTTAGGGGGGAGGAAACCTAAAATCTTTCAACCAGTATAGAAACAAAAGTAGACCATTCATCCCTTCAAGCTTACTCCAGCATTCTATTAGACCATGCCCGATCTGTACTTTGCCCCTCCACATGTCAGGTACCTGCTGAGACTCACAGTTGAGGCTCAAGGTAAAACACTGGCCACTCAGGTGAGCTGCAAGAAAATAACTCATATTGATGGAATCTTCTCCAACACAATATGTGCTTTTGAGATGGGCAAGGGGTTTGGGGAGGTGGCAGGTTGGCGCAGAATCCTGCTCTGGTCCCTGTGACAGAAACAGCAGTCACTAGCTAGGATAGTTTGATATGAAGCCTAATACTCTGTGCATGTTGAAAGCACCAAGTCAGCAGTGAAGAGGTTGATTTTAGCAGGGGCTTGTGTCTTGCGGCCTCACCTCTGTGTCGTCCATGGCAGTGCTCGTTGTGGTCCCATCCACAGAAGGGCTCAGGCTGGTGGATGCATCGTGGTCCAGGGTGGCAATGAGGACCTGGGCAGCCACCTCCACCAGGGGCTCCCGGTAGTCGGAGAAGAGGAGGTGGTTGTATGGGATGCCGTATCCCACAGGGTCATACGCACACACAATGTTCAACAGTGACGTAAACAGCGGCAGCGCATGCCTGAAACACAGCAGTCAACTACGAGTGAGTGAGAGAGCTTACAAAGCAACTAATTGTACAAACAGTGAATTTCTAATTGAGAACTAATACAACATTCGGGAAGGAAGGACAGGTAGAATCCACATAGAGTGGATTCTATCTCACCAATAACCTGCTCAGCAATTCACAGACCTCTTCACAGCTTTGAACCAGACAAGGACACAGCAGCTAAATATCAGAGGAGAGTTGAGGGTAGCTGCCTTCAACAGCAAGGCAGAATTTGACCAAGTATGGCACCAAGCAGCCCTGACATCAGAGGTCAGTAGGGGCTCAGGAGAAAATTCTCCAGTGGCTGGAGTTCATGAGATATGAACATCACTGGCAAGGCCAGTATTTATTGCCCATTCCTCATCTGACTGATGGCATCTCCAACAGTACAGCCGTCTCTCGGTACCGCACTGATGTGTCAGCCTGGATTATGGGCTTAAGTCTCGTATAGACAAGACAGCCATGGCTAACAGCTCAAAATATCCTAATGGATTAAACCCTTGTTGATTACCACCTCCTCATTTTGGGCAGGAAGGGTAGCGGGGTGTGCAGGTCATAACAGTCCATCACACCTGCTCCTAAACATAGTCGTGTCTCGCAATTCCAAAAATAGAGACTTCAGAGAAGGGACAGGGAGCGGGGACAGTGGAACTGTACCACAAAAACCCATAATATCCAGGAATATCACGCCATTCTCACAATGCTTGGAATCTCGTTTTTCCTGCCTGCGCCCCACCTGTTTTCTGTTGAGCAGAAGAATTGGACCCAGGGATTGAGAACGTTCCCCTCCGAGGTGGGTGGGAGGTATACAGCCTCGGAGAAACATGTCAGCAGCAGCTTCAGGAGCTCCGTCCTGTGGGAACAAGAGAAACGCTGGGTGAGGGAGGGAGAGAAATGCCAAACTTTAAAACTGCAGCAAATCCAACTCACCCTTCACTCCATCAGTGTTTAATTGGCTCAAACCTCTGATCCGAGCACTTAATTTACAGCACGGCAAGAGGCCATTCAGCCCACAGGTCCGTGCTGGTATTTATACCCCATAATTCCCATTTTGCTTATTTCTTCCCACCCTGTCCCCTATTCCCTCCCCCCTCTTGTAGGCTCTGGCCTCCACCAGGTCTTCTCTTTTCCAAAGAACTACTGTCTCCTCAATCCTTCCCAATAGATGCATCCTCCCAATCTTGGCAACATCCTTGTAAATCACTCTCTCCAATATTCAGTCAGCTTTTGTAGTCAGGAGACCGGAATGGAGAAGACAGTGGATGCTTTTTGTTATATAATGAATCTTTCAAATTGTAGCAAATACTAACTGATAATCCAGAGAGTGTGATTTCAAATTCCACTATGGGAGTTTAAGAATTTAAATCCAGTTTCAAAGGCAAATCTTGAAATGGAAACCTGAATTAGTAAAAGTGAGTATGAAGCTTTTAAATTGTTGTAAAAACCGATCTGAATCATTAGGGAAGGAAACCTGCCATTTTTACCCATGCTGGTTCTATATGTAACTCCAGCAACAATGTGCTTGACTCTTAACGGCCCTGTGAAATGGCTTAGCACTCAGTTTATCAAACTACCCCCAATGGTTCAAGAACATGGCCCATCTGCAACCTCTCAGTACAAGCAGATGGTCAATAAAAGTTGATTTGTTAACAACACCCACATCCCAAAATAGATGACAAAAAATAAAGACTCATCACAGACTCTGCTCTGCACAAGTTTCGTTTTATTGAAATGACCTTTGCATTACCAAAAATACCAAGTTAGCTGACCCCAGCCAGAGCAAGAAAATGGGGTGTGGCCAACAGCTGATTTCATCTCTGAACACTGTCCTCCTTAGTCATGTCCGTTCTCTGCCAGCCCCAGTCAAGTCTGGTCATTGCCTGTTCTGACCGGCCACTACCCGCTCTGGGCACTGCCTGGAGGAGATTCCAAGAACACGTGGATGATGGGCCACAATCAAACCAATCCTACACCTGTACATCAAGCAGCACTGCAGCTATGCCCTCACCTATTCAGGTCATGAATGTAGTTGTGCGGTGGAGAGTGGGCAAAACCCACCCCAGCCTCCCAGATGTATTCACAGCTGTCGATACAGTGAAGGTCCTCAGCAGTCTCCTGAAAAGAGGTGAATAAGATCAGTGAGTCAGGAGTGAAATCCTACATGAAATCCACCAAACTCCACTCCCCCTCCCTCCATCATCATTAATCAGAAATGTACTTGTATTCAGCAGTCAGTGAGGTAACATCAGTGCTAGGAATTTTTCAAAATTCGTTCATGGGATGTGGCGTCGCTGGCTCGGCCAGCATTTAATGGGGCACATTGCAAAACAGGCACCCAGTGCCAGCATCAAACGCCAGCAGCACAGGCTAGATACAGAGTAAATTCCTCTACACTGTCTCATCAAATACACTTGGTATCAAGATTTACAGATGACAGCAAAATAGGAAGTACAGTTCATTCTCAGAGGACTGCGTGTGTGGGTGCTGGGAGAGCTAGGAGTCTCAGTGGGCAAGTAGTCTGCCACCATTAATAGACTCACATATGATGAAAGACCAGTGGTCAGCTGATGTGAGTGACTCCATCCACCAGGAGTCAGTGCGTTGGCAAGAGGAGAAACAAACACAGGGTCACGATGCTGCAGCGAGCTGACTCTCAACAAAGCCCTACAATATGGCAAGCACAAGCTCCCCAACACTCTCTCTCAACTCGACCTCTAAGATGTTTATTAAGGAAGAGGATGCCAACAAAATGTTGGTCAGAGGCACAGATCATAGAAGTAATGGATGGGTGAAAATTAATAGGCAGGATGCACTGGGAAGGCTGGCTACGCTTGGATAAGTCACTTGGTCCAGATGGCTTGCATCCAGATCGCTGTAGGAAGTGGGGATGGAGATAGATGCCATGATCTTTCAATCTTCCCCAGATAGGGGAAGTTACCAGAGGATTGGAGAGTGTCAAATGTGACACCCTTATTCAACAAAGGGTGCAAGGACGTTCCTAGTAATTAAGACCGGTCAGTGTAACTTCAGTGGTGGTTAGGGTTTAAGAGACAATAATCCCAGGAAACAAAATCCACAAGCATTTGGAGAGGTTCCAGTTAATTACAGGGAGCCAGCACAGATTTGTAAAAGGCAAATCGCTCTTGACTAATCTAACTGAAATTTTTGATGAAATAACAGAGAAGGCTGATGAAGGGAATGCAGTGGATGTTGTCTATATGGATTTTAAGAAAGAGTTTGACTACTTAAAAGGCTGGTTAATAAAATTCAGGCTCATGTCAACTTGGATGAAATGTTGACTTAAGAACAAAAAAGCTGTGACTGGAGGACGGTCGACAGTTAAGTTCCCCTAGGGTTGATGCTAGGACAACAGGATAACATTTCCAGTGCCCGGGGCCAGCACGTGTCTCCAGCTGCAGCTCCTGGAAGCCCGGGTTTCAGAGCTGGAGCGGCAGCTGGGGACATTGTAGAACATCCACGAGGCGGAGAGTATCGTGGATAGCACACATAGCCTGTGGTGTGACCGCCGCTCTAAGAGTCCACAGGTAGGAAGGGAATGGGTGACCACCAGGCAGAGCAAGAGGACTAGGCAGGCAGTGCAGGAATCTCCTGTGGCTATTCCCCTGCAAAAGAGACATACCGCTTTGGATACTGTTGGGGGGAATGGCCTCTCAGGGGAAAGCAGCAACAGCCAAATTTGTTGCACCATAGTTGGCTCTGCTGCACAGGGGAGGAGTAAAAAGTGTGGGAACGCAATAGTTATAGGGGATTCAATTGTAAGGGGTCAAGGATGTGCTCTTTGAATGTTTGCCATTGTCTATCCACCGTCATCCCTTTAAGTAACGTTTCCCAATCCATCATAGACAACTCGCGCCTCATACTATCGTACTTTCCTTTATTAAGATTCAGGACCCTAGTCTCAGAATCAACTATGTCACTCTCCATCTTGGTAAAGAATTCTATTATATTATGGTCGCTCATCACCAAGGGGCCTCGCACAACTAGATTGCCAATTATTCTTTCTCGTTACACAATTAGCAGCTACAGGACATTTTGAAAGGGGAGGGTGAACAGCCAGTGGTCGTGGTACACATTGGTACAAACGACATAGGTAAAAAAAAAGGGATGAGGCTCTAAACGCAGAATATTGGGAGTTAGGAAGTAAGTTGAAAAGTAGGACCTCAAAGGTAGTGATATCAGGATTACTATCAGTGCCAGTGCTAGTCAGTGTAGAAATAGCAGGATATATCGCATGAATACGTGGCTGAAGAGATGGTGTGAGGGAGAGGGTTTCAGATTCCTGGGATATTGGGACCGGTTCTGGGGGAGGTGGGACCAGTACAAACTGGATGGGTTACACCTGGGCAGACTGGGACTGATGTCCGAGGGGGAATATTTGCGAGAGTAGTTGGGGAGGGTTTAAACTAAAATGGCAGGGGGGTGGGAACCTATGCAAGGAGTCAGAGGAAGGGGAATCAAGGACAAGAACAAAAGACAGAAAGGGGAATAAGAAACGTGATAGACTGAGAAATCAAGGGCAAGAATCAAACAGGGCCTCAGTGAAAAATAGTGGGAACGGTACAAGAAATGTTAAAAAGACAAGCCTTATGGCTTTGTGCCTTAAGGCGAGGAGCATTCACAATAAAGTGGATCAATTAACCGCGCAAATAGATGTAAACAGGTATGATATAGTCTGGATTAAGGAGACATGGCTGCAGGTTGAACAGGAATGGGAACTGAACATCCAGGGGTATTCAGTGTTTAGGAAGGACGAACAAAAAGGAAAAGGTGGTGCAGTTGCATTGCTGGTTAAAGAGGAAATTAACACAATAGTGAGGAAAGATATTAGCTCCGACGATGTGGAGTCTGTATGGGTAGAGCTGAGAAACACTAAGGGGCAAAAAACATTAGTGGGGGTTGTATATAGATCCCCAAACTGTAGTGGTGATGTTGGGAATGGTATTAAACAGGAAATTAGAGATGCATGCAATAAAGGAACATCTGTAATTATGGGTGACTTTAATCTGTATATAGATTGGGCAAATCAAATTGGTAACAATACCGTAGAGAAGGAATTCCTGGAGTGTATAAGGGTTTTCTGGACCAATACAAGTGAACAGGCCATCCTGGACAGGGTATTGTGTAATGAGAAGGGAATAATTGGCAATCTAGTTGTGCGAGGCCCCTTGGGGATGAGCGACCATAATATGATAGAATTCTTCACCAAGATGGAGAGTGACGTAGTTGATTCTGAGACTATGGTCCTGAATCTTAATAAAGGAAACTACGATGGTATGAGGCGCGAGTTGGCTATGATGGATTGGGAAATATTACTTAAAGGGATGATGGTGAATAGGCAATGGCAAACAATCAAAGAGCACATGGGTGAACTGCAACAATTATTTATTCCTGCCTGGTGCAAAAGTAAAACAGGAAGGTTGGCCAAATCATGCCTTACAAGGGAAATTAGAGATAGTATTATATCCAAGGAAGAGGCATACAAATTGGCCAGAAAAAACAACAGACCTGGGGATTGGAAGCACTTTAGAATTCAGCAAAGGAGGACCAAGGGATTGATTAAGAAGGGGGAAATAGAGTAGGAGAGTGAGCTTGTGGAGAACATAAAAACTAACAGTTTTTATACATATGTGAAGAGAAAAAGATTGGTGAAGACAAATTTAGGTCCCTTACAGTCAGAAACAGGGGAATTTATAATGGGGAACAAAGAAATGGCTGACCAACTAAATACATACTTTGGTTCTGTCTTCACAAAGGAAGACACAAATAACATACCAGAAATGTTGGGGAACACAGGGTTCAGTGGGAGCAAGGAACTGAAAGAAATCAGTATTAGTAGGGAAATGGTGTTGGGGAAATTGATGGGATTGAAGGTCGATAAATCCCCAGGGCCTGATAATCTACATCCCAGAATACTTAAGGAAGTGGTCCTAGAAATAGTGGTTGCATTGGTGGTCATCTTCCAAGATTCTATAGACAGTTCCTACAGATTGGGGGTAGCTAATGTAACCCCACTATTTAAAAAGGGAGATAGAGAGAAAACAGGGAATCATAGGCCAGTCAGCTTGACGCCGGTGGTGGGTAAAATTCTAGAGTCCATTATAAAAGGTTTAATAGCTGAGCACTTGGAAAACAGTAGCAGAATCGGACAGAGTCAGCAAAGATTTATGAAAGGGAAATCATGCTTGACATATCTACTGGAATTTTTCGAGGATGTAACTAGTAGAGTTGATGAGGGGGAGCCAGTGGATGTGATTTATTTGGACTTTCAGAAGGCTTTCAACAAAGTCCCACATAAGAGATTAGCGTGTAAAATTAAAGCACATGGGATTGGGGGTACTGCATTGAGATGGATAGAAAACTGGTTGGCAGACAAGAAACAAAGATTAGGAATAAACGGGTCTTTTTCCGAATGGCAGGCAGTGACTAGAGGGGTACCGCAGGGATCGGTGCTGGGACCCCAACTATTCACAATATATATATTAATGATTTAGATGAGGGAACTGAATGTAATATCTCCAAATTTGCAGATGACACAAAGCTGGGTGGGAGGGTGAGCTGCGAGGAGCATGCAGAGATGCTTCAGTGTGATTTGGACAAGCTGAGTGAGTGACAAACGCATGGCAGGTGCAGTATAATGTGGAAAAATGTGAGGTTATCCACTTTGGTAGCAAAAACATGAAGGCAGATTATTATCTGAAAGGCTATAAATTGAAAGAGGGGAATGTGCAACGAGACCTGGGTGTCCCTGTACACCAGTCGCTGAAGGTAATCATGCAGTGCAGCAAGCGGTGAAGAAGGCAAAAGGTATGTTGGCCTTCATAGCCAGAGGATTCAAGTACAGGAGCAGGGATGTCTTGCTGCAATTATATAGAGCCTTGGTGAGACCACGTCTGGAATATTGGGTGCAGTTTTGGTCTCCTTATCTGAGGAAGGATATTCTTGCTGTAGAGGGAGTGCAGCGAAGGTTTATCAGACTGATTCCTGGGATGGTGGGACTGACATATAAAGAGATTGAGTCGGTTAGGATTATATTCACTGGAGTTCAGAAGAATGAGGGGGGATCTTATAGAAACCTACAAAATTCTAACAGGGCTAGACAGGGTAGTTGCAGGAAGGATGTTCCCGATGGTGGGGGAGTCCAGAACCAGGGGTCACAGTCTAGGATACTGGGTAGACCATTTAGGACTGAGACGAGGAAAAATTTCTTCACCCAGAGAATGGTGAGCCTGTGGAATTCGTTACCACAGAAAGTAGTTGAGACCAAAACATTGTATGTTTTCAAGAAGGAGTTAGATATAGCTCTTGGGGCGAAAGGGATCAAAGGGTACGGGGAGAAAGCGGGAGCAGGCTATTGAGTTGGATGATCAGCCATGTTCATAATGAATGGCGGAGCAGGCTCGAAGGGCCGAATGGCCTACCCCTGCTCCTATTTTCTATGTATCTATGTAACAGCTTTATTTGAAACATATAAATGATTTAGATATTGGAATATTGAGCAAAATTTCAAAATTTGATGAGAATACCAAACTTGGTGGTGTGGCAATCAGTGGGGCTGATACCAATTGATTACAACAGGACATAGGTAGGCTAGGGGACAAGTGGCAAATGGAAATTAGTACATAGAAAATGTAGGTTGATGCATTGTGGCTTAGGGGCCTAGGCAACGGAAGACGTAGCCACTAATGGTGGAGCGATTAGAATCGGGATGCTCAAGAGGCCAGATTTAAAAGAGCAAAGAAAGCTTGGACAGTTGTGGGCCTGGAGGAGATTAGAGATGGGGGGGGCGGGGAACAAGACCATGGAAGGATTTGAAAACAAGGATAAGAATTTTAAAATCAAGACATTGCTTGACCGGGAGACAAAGTAGGTCAACAAGCACAGGGGTGATAGACAACTGAGACTTGGTGTGAGTTCGGACATGGGCAGCAGGTGTGAGCTCAAGTTTACAGAGGGGAGAATATGTGAGACCAGGTAGGAGTGCATTGGAATAGTCAAGTCTAAGGTAAGAAAGGCTTGAATGAGGGTTTCAGCAGCAGCTGACACAGGGTGAAGCCAGGCATTGTTACAGAAGTGGAAATAGGTCTTAGTGATGGTGCGAACATGTTGTCCGAAACTCATCTCAGGATCAAATGTGGCACCAAGATTGCAAACAGACTGGCTTAATCTCAGACTGTTGTCAGGGAGAGGGATGGAGTTGACAGCTAGGGTATGGGCTTTGGAGTGGGGACAGATAACAATGGCCTCAGTCTTCCAAATACTGTATTTAATCCCAGACATCACCATCACCATCCCTGGGTGTGTCCTATCCCACCGGCAGGACAGACCCAGCAGAGGTGGCGGCAGTGGTATACAGATGGGAAGGAGTTGCTCTGTTAGTCCTCAACATCGACTCCGGACCCCTTGAAGTCTCATGGCACCAGGTCAAACATGGGCAAGGATATCTCCTGCTGATTACTACGTACCCACCCACCTGCCTCAGCTGATGAATCAGTACTCCTCCATTTTGAACACCACTTGGAGGAAGCATGGAGGATGGCAAGGCTGCAGGATGTACTCTGGGTGGGAGACTTCAATGTCCATCACCAAGAGTGGCTCGGTAGCATCACTACTGACCCAGCTGGCCAAGTCCTAAAGGACACGGCTAATAGACTGGGTCTGTGGCAGGTGGTAAGGGAACCAACATGAGGGAAAAACATTTCAGCTCACCAACCTGCCTGCTACAGATGCATTTGTCCATGACAGTATCAGTAAGAATGACCACCGCACAGTCGTTGTGGAGACAAAGTCCTGCCTTCATATTGAGGATACCCTCCATCATGTTGTGTGGCACTACCACCATGCTAAATGGGATAGTTTTCTAGCAATCTAGCAACTTAAGACTGGGCATCCATGAGGCGCTGTGGGCCACCAGCAGCAGCAGAATTGTACTTGACCACAATCTGTAACCTCATGGCCCATAACCCCCCACTCTCTGATAACCATCAAGCCAGGGGATCAACCCTGGTTCAATGAAGAGTGCAGGTAGGCATGCCAGGAGCAGCACCAGGCATACTTAAAAGAATGAGGCACTGTGAGCCACCAGCAGCAGCAGAATTGTACTTGACCACAATCTGTAACCTCATGGCCCGGCATGTCCCCCACTCTCTGATAACCATCAAGCCAGGGGTGAACCTGGTGAAGCTACAACATAGGACTACTTGCATGTCAAACAGCATTAGCAACAAGTAATAGACAGGGCTAAGCGATTCCACGGCCAACTGATCAGACCTAAGCTCTGCAGTCCTGCCACATTCAATCATGATTGGTGGTGGACAATTAAACAACTCACTGGAGGAGGAAGGTCCACAAATATCCCCATCCTCAATGATCAGGCATCCCAGCACATCAGTGCAAAAGATAAGGCTGGGGCATTTGCAACAATCTGCAGCCAGAAGTGCCGAGCTTTTGATCCATCTCGGCCTCCTCTGGAGGTCCCCAGCATCACAGATGCCAGGTTTCAGCCGATTCAATTCACGCCACGTGGTATCAAGAAATGGCTGAAGGCACTGGACACTGCAAAGACTGACAATATTCCAACAATAGTATCACAGAATCACAATGCAGAAGAGGCCCTTCGGCCCATCGAGTCTGCACTGACATGTGAGAGGCACCTGACCTGCCTACCTAATCCCATTTACTAGCACTTGGCCCATAGCCTTGAATGTTATGATGTGCCAAGTGCTCATCCAGGTACTTTTTAAAGGATGTGAGGCAATCCGCCTCCACCACCCTCCCAGGCAGTGCATTCCAGACCGTCACCACCCTCTGGGTAAAAAAGCTTTTCCTCACATCCCTCCTAAACCTCCTGCCCCTCACTTTGAACGTATGTACCCTTATGACTGACCCTTCAACTAAGGGGAACAGCTGCTCCTTATCCACCCTGTCCATGCCCCTCATAATCTTGTACACCTCGATCAGGTTGCCCCTCAGTCTTCTATGCTCCAACGAAAATAACCCAAGTCTATCCAACCTCTCTTCATAACTTAAATGTTTCATCCCAGGCAACATCCTGGTGAATCTCCTCTGCACCCCCTCCAGTGCAATCACATCCTTCCTATAATGTGGCGACCAGAACTGCACACAGTACTCCAGCTGTGGCCTCACTAAGGTTCTATACAACTCCAACATGACCTCCCTACTTTTGTAATGTATGCCTCGACTGATAAAGGCAAGTGCCCCATTTGCCTTTTTCACCACCCCACTAACGTGCCCCTCTGCCTTCAGAGATCTATGGACACACACAACAAGGTCCCTTTGTTCCTCACAACTTCCTAGTGCCATGCCTTTCATTAAATACTTCCTTGTCAAATTACTCCTTCCAAAGTGTATTACCTCACACTTTTCAGGATTAAATTCCATCTGCCACTTACCTGCCCATTTGACCATCCCGTCTATATCTTCCTGTAACCCAAGACACTCAACCTCACTCTTAACCACCCAGCCAATCTTTGTGTCATCCACAAACTTACTAATCCAAACCCCCACATAGTCATCTATGTTGTTTATATAAATGACAAATAATAGGGAACCCAACACAGATCTCTGTGGTATGCCACTGGACACTGGTTTCCAGTCACTAAAGCATCCTTCTGTCATCACCCTCTGCCTCCTACAACTAAGCCAATTTTGAATCCACCTGATCAAATTACCCTGTATCCTATGGGCATTTGCCTTCTTTATAAGTCTCCCATGTAGGACCTTGTCAAAGACTTTGCTGAAATCTATATAAACTACATCAACTGCACTACCCTCAACTACACCGCTGGTCCCCTCCTCAAAAAATTCAATCAAATTTGTTAGGCATGACCTCCCTCTGACAAAGCCATGCTGACTATCCCTGATCAAACCTTGCCTTTCCAAGTGGAGATAGTTACTCTCCTTCAGAACTTTCTCCAATAGTTTCCCTACCATTGACGTGAGACTCACTGGCCTGTAGTTCCCTGGCTTATCTCTACAACCCTTCTTGAATAGCAGAACCACATTAGCTGTTCTCCAGTCCTCTGGCACCTCCCCGTGTACTGAAGACTCGTGCTCCAGAACTTGCCACACCCCTAGCTGTTCCAGTATAGCTACAACACCGGCATCTACCCAACAATGTGGAAAATTGCCCAGGTATATCCTGTACACAAAAAGCAGGACAAATCCAACCCGGACATTGAATAATCAGTCTTATAACCTTACTGGTAAGGATGTGGTCATTGGGTCCTCTCCTAAAGGGCTCTCCACTTAGCACCAACCCCCAGCCTTTGCTCAGACATTTCAAACATTTTGCCTGAAAATTCCTATCCCTTTAAAAGTTATTTTTGGATTCTACTTTCTCCGCTGTTTCTACTCAGGTATGCCACATCATAAACTTCTACAAAAGATAAAATTATTCAAACCATTCTCTTCGTCCCTTTGGTGATGTTTTAATTGATGCCCTTTGTTTCCAACTCACTAACCAGACAAAATAGTTTTGCCCTATTTACCTTATCAAAGCCCCTCATAATCTGTAACATCTCAAGTCTATTAGACTTTCCCATTGAATGAAAAGAGTTTCCCCCAGTCTCTCCTTACAATTAAAGCCTCTCATCCCAAGGATCATCCCAATGATTCCCTCCTGAACCCTCTCCTTCCTAATGCAAGGAATCTAAAATCGGGTCTAATATTCTAACTGGGACTGATTCAATGATTTGTGCAGGCTTAACATCATCTCTTGATTTTTCACACAATGCCTCTATGTGTAAAAGCTAGGGTCCCCAGTTTTGTTTCACAGTTTTATTAACTTGCTGACCCACTTTAAAGATTTGTAAATTTGAATCCCTCAGTTCCTCTACTTCCTGCCCAATTACTGCACATTTCCTCAGCTTAAAACTTACGAACTCACAAACCTTTGCCTAAAATTTCACCTGACATCTACCCAACCAACCCCTGTACATTAACACTCTGGATGCACAAAGTCCTTTTTATTAACTGTGAGTCTTGTTTTTGTGTCATCTGCAACTTTTAATCCTGTGCTTCCAAAACCCATTGATCTACACTGAGAAGAGCAATGACTTAACAGTGTCCCCAGGGACATTGTTTATATCCTTCCAGTCCAAAAGCATTCATTAACCAGAACTTTCTGCTTCCTGCTCTTTAATCAGCTTTCTCACTTTGGAGCTGCATGCCCTTTAACGCCATAAACCTTTCAACAAGCCTCCTATTCAGATTTATTTGATTCAGTTTGACAACTTGCCATGATCAGGATTGAATTTGGGTTGCTCATCTACTACCACGCCCTCAGTGCCAAACTGGTGATCTGTCCTATTAAAGGAATAAATAAAAGGGATGTCTTGGTCTCAACCCTGAGATTCAATCCAAGCAAAACAGTCACAGTCATCACTTATTTCATTCAATCTATCAAACAGGCGGGGCTATCAGTAAAGTGAATTGTGAAGAGGACAATAGGTAAAGTGAATAGGCAAAAATTTGGCAGATGGAGTATAATGAGAGAAAATGTGAACTTGTCCAATTTGGCAGGAAGAATAGAAAAGCAGCATATTGTTTAAATGGAGAGAGGTTGCAACTCTCTGAGGTACAGAGGGACCTGGGTGCCCTGGTATATCAATCACACAAAGTTAGTATGCAGGTCAGCAAGTGACTGGAGGCAAATGGAATGTTGGCGTTTATTGTAAGGGGAATGGAATGTAAAAGTAGGGAACATCTGCTCCAGTTGATGAGAACACATCTGGAATACTGTACAGTTTTGGTCTCCTTATTTAAGAAAGGATATAAATGCATTAGAAACAGTTCAAAGGTTCACTCGACTGATTCATGGAATGGTGGAGTGGGGGGGTTATCTTATGAAGAAAAGCGGAACAGGCTGGGCCTGTATCCATTAGAGTTCAGAAGAATGAATCTTATTGAAACATAAAAGATCCTGAGGGGAGTTGATAAGGTGGATGCTGAAAGAATGTTTTTCTTTGTGAGAGAGACTAGAACTAGGGGACACAGTTTAAAAATAAGGGGTCTCCCATTTAAGATGGAGGTGAGGAGAAAATTTTTCTCTGAGTGTCATGAATCATTGGAACTCTCTCCCCCAGAGAACAGTGGAGGCAGGGTCATTGAATATTTTTAAGGCAGAGGGTGATAAGATTCTTGACTAACAACAGGAAAGAGCTGCAGGAAACGTTTTGCATGCCTATCAGACACTGCCTACTTTACACACTTTGCATTGCAATTGCCTGCATTTAGTGCTCATTTGATAAAGGATATCAGGAGCAGGCAGTTTGTGGAGCTGAGGCCACAATCAGTTCAGCCACAATCTTATTAAATGCGAAGCATACTTGAGGGAGCAAATCGCCTGCTCCTGCTCTTGATTCATATGTTCCGACGCATCCAATATTCTGCAACATTCCCCGACAACCGTCGTTCCGACAGGAGAGCGCTCCCCGAGAGCCGTCTTTCCGACGGGGGCTGCGCTCCCCGAGAGCCGTCTTTCTGACGGGGGCTGCGCTCCCCGAGAGCCGTCTTTCCGACGGGGGCTGCGCTCCCCGAGAGCCGTCCTTCCGACGGGGGAGCGCTCCCCGAGAGCCGTCCTTCCGACGGGGGCTGCGCTCCCCGAGAGCCGTCCTTCCGACGGGGGAGCGCTCCCCGAGAGCCGTCCTTCCGACGGGGGGAGCGCTCCCCGAGAGCCGTCCTTCCGACGGGGGAGCGCTCCCCGAGAGCCGTCCTTCCGACGGGGGAGCGCTCCCCGAGAGCCGTCCTTCCGACGGGGGAGCGCTCCCCGAGAGCCGTCCTTCCGACGGGGGAGCGCTCCCCGAGAGCCGTCCTTCCGACGGGGGAGCGCTCCCCGAGAGCCGTCCTTCCGACGGGGGCTGCGCTCCCCGAGAGCCGTCCTTCCGACGGGGCTGCGCTGCCCGAGAGCCGTCTTTCCGACGGGGCTGCGCTGCCCGAGAGCCGTCTTTCCGACGGGGCTGCGCTCCCCGAGAGCCGTCTTTCCGACGGGGCTGCGCTCCCCGAGAGCCGTCTTTCCGACAGGGGAGCGCTCCCCGAGAGCCGTCTTTCCGACAGGGGAGCGCTCCCCGAGAGCCGTCTTTCCGACAGGGGAGCGCTCCCCGAGAGCCGTCTTTCCGACAGGGGAGCGCTCCCCGAGAGCCGTCTTCCCGACAGGAGAGCGCTCCCCGAGAGACGTCTTTCCGACAGGAGAGCGCTCCCCGAGAGACGCCTTCCCGACAGGAGAGCGCTCCCCGAGAGACGCCTTTCCGACAGGAGAGCGCTCCCCGAGAGACGCCTTCCCGACAGGAGAGCGCTCCCCGAGAGACGCCTTTCCGACAGGAGAGCGCTCCCCGAGAGACGCCTTCCCGACAGGAGAGCGCTCCCCGAGAGACGCCTTTCCGACAGGAGAGCGCTCCCCGAGAGACGCCTTTCCGACAGGAGAGCGCTCCCAGAGAGACGCCTTTCCGACAGGAGAGCGCTCCCAGAGAGACGTCTTTCCGACAGGAGAGCGCTCTCCGAGAGCCGTCTTTCCGACTGGGCAGCGCCCCCTTGGGGGATCAGGGAGGAAGAGATGGTTCGGGGAAAGTGAGAGGGCTCAACCAAGGATTGCCCCACCATGATTGATAGGGCTTCCTACTATGTCTGCCATATTTCCTGTACTTCTGCTCTCATCCCTTTCCCTCCTTCTAGAGCAACGATAGGATTCCCCTTCTCCTCACCTTCCACCCTACCTGCTTCCATGTTCAACGAATCATCTTCCATCATCTCTGGCACTTCTAGGGTCATGCCATCACCAAACACATCTTCCCCTCCCCTTTCTGCATTCTGAAGGGACCGCTCCCTCCCTCCGTGATACCCTGGTTCGCTCCTCAATCACCCTTCTTCCCATGGCACTTTACAATGCAAATGCAGGAGATGTAACACCTGCTCTTTTACCTCCTCTCTCCTCATTTTTTAGTTTTGCTTTTATTTTTTGCCTTCAGACAGCAGCACCAGGCAGAGCTTTTGTTTCCTTTCTTGCCCCTTCACAGTTCTCTCTTGGTCCTGGAAGACTAATTCTTCTGTCATTCAATCTCTCCCATCTTTCACCCTATCACAGACCTTCCTTTGTCCTTGTCCCACCCATCCTTTGCTCAAAACCTACTATATCTCTAACTTTTTCCAGTTCTGATGAAAGGACGTCAACCTGAAACATGAACGTTAACACTCCACAGATGCTGCCTGAACTGCTGAGTATTTCCAGCATTTTCTGATTTTATTTCAAGAAATTCTAATGCCTGTGTCCACGTAACAAGAACTCAACCCTGGACTAGTCAGCCATGACTCAGTAGTCGCGCTCTCTGCTCAGTCACAAGGTTATGGCTTCAAGACCCATTCCAGAGTCCCAAACCCATACTCCAGGCTGACACTTCCATGCAATACCTGAGGGAGTGCTGTGCTGTCAGAGATGCCATTAACTAGATGCATCATTAAAGTGAAGCCCATCTCAGCTATAAATGATCCCATTGCACATTTCAAAGAGCAGTGGAGCTCTCTTCTGTTTCACAGCCAATGTCCGTCCTTCAACCAACACTACTGAAGAAACACATTAACTGATCGCTTATCTAACTGCTGTTTGTGGGAGCTGGCGGTGCAAAATTGGCTGCCACATTTCCTACATTACAAGTGACTACATTTCAAATACATAATTTTCTAAAAAGTGCTCAGGGGCATCAACTTTTGTGAAAGATGATATACAAATGCAAGTTGTTTCTTTTCTTTCTTTGCCAATCATCTACTGACCAACTGGTGGCTGGGAGCAGCAGGGTGGGGTGGAGGGTGCAGAGCAGCTAACTGGGTCTTTTTGGAGTAAAGCTGTCTCTGACAATACATTGGCATTGAGAGATTACAATCATCAATCCTCGGCAGTAGATTCCATTGCCCTATAACCTGTTGGGCAGGTCAGGAATACTCCAGGGGAGGCAGTGGCATAGTGGTAATGGGCTGGTAATCTAGAGATCCAGACTAAAGTTCAAACCCCACCATGGCAGCTGGTGGAATTTGAATTCAGTTCATAAATCCAGAACATAAAGCTCATCTCAGTAATGGTGACAATCAAACTATCACTGATTGTTGTAAAAATTCACTTGGTTCACTAATGTCCTTTAGGGAAGAAAATCTGCTGTCCTTGACTGGTCTGGCCTACGTGTGACTCCAGACCCACAGCAATGTGGTTGCCTCTTAGTTGTCTCTGAAATGGCCTAGCAAACCACTCAGTTTCAAGGGCAATTAGGGCTGGGCAACAAATGTTAGCATGCCAGTGATGCCCATATCCTGTGAATGACGATGTTAACTGTCTCCACAAATGATGCCCGATCTGAGTATTTCCAGCAGTTCTTGTTTTTGCAAAATTTTGTTGCTGCTCCTGTCATAACCTGGATGATTATTCATTACATTCTAAAGTCAGCTTGTGAAATAAAGGAGGCAGGAGGCGCACCAAAGAACATCTCAGAACATGACAGCACATCCCAGCACAGCCAGCAGCAAACAAAAATGCTGCGGGCACTGGATGCCATTTTACTCTGGCCCATTGATAAGGTCTCAGTTTGCCCATATAGACCGCATTTGTGATTTTCCTGCAGGCCTTCAGCTAGGATTACCAACCCTCCAGGGTTACCCTGCAGTTTCTGCGGATTAAAGATTAATCACTAGGGCACTGCTGTAATCTACCCAGGAGAAAAGAAATCTTAGGCATATTTAAAAACATTTTTTTGTTTTTCCATTTTCTTTGCACAAGTTTGTTTATCAGAAGTTAGAAAAATGATATTTGTTTAGTAGAAGTTAGAAAAATTTCAAAGATAGAATTAAAATCACATACAGGATACAGCACAGAAGTGGGCTATTCGACCCACACGGCCTATACTGGTGCCTATTCTAGTCTCCTCTAAATCTATATATCTCACCTCAGCCTATCAGTGTATCTTCCTATTCCTTTTTCTGTCATGTACTCACCTAGTTTCTTTTCAGGACCATCAAAGCTATTTGCCTTGACCATTTGTTGTGGTAGCAAGCTCCACATTCCAACCACTCTCTTAAGAAAAGACATCCAATGAAACAGTAATTCACAAGATATTTGCCTATGATAATGTATTAGGCTGGATTGATGTGTGGTTGAAAGGTAAAAAGTACAGGGCGAGCTGTGGGGGCTTATCACACTGGAAACATGTTGCCAGTGGAATTCCACAGATGTCAGTGTTTGAGCTGTGCTGTTCATAATTTACATATAAATGACTCAGAGGACAGGATACAGTCCAAGACATCTACATTTTGAATAATAATAAGTTGAGTACAATGTTCAATTATACTAACGATTTAAAAGGAACTTGACAGGTTATGTCAATGGACAAAGAGGTGGCACGGTTCAGCACAGCAAGTGAAAGTAAATCATGAGAAATTCATGAGAAAGAAGTGAAAAGCTTGTAAAACAGATTAAATGATGACATGCCTGAAACAAGGAAAAAGATTCCTAGCTTTTGATAGACAAGTGATTAAAATAATTGGATCAGCATTCCTTGGTAATGAAAGCAAATGAAATACTGGTATATAAAGTTAAGGATGTGACCCATAAGCCTAAGGCTGTGACGTTGAAGTTGTCTCTGGCATATTGCAATCAACTTTGATCTTTGCATTACAAGAAAGCTGCAGAATGATTGGGTGAATCCAGAGATTACAAAGCTCATTTCTGAGTTGTCGAGGGCAAAGTTATTAGAAAAGATAATTCATTCTTGGACATCACTTAATGAGAAAGAGAAGGATAAAGGAAGGTCTTGAGATATTCACCATTTAAGTTAAAGGGGTCAAAAGAACAGGAAATTTAGGCAAGAGATTTTTTAATAAGAGCATGATAGAATTGCAGAATAGGCTTCCAGCAGGGGTGGGGAAACAGAAAGACAAAGTAGTTTTTTTTTAAAGAAAAAGACAGGTTGAATTCTGCTTAGGAAAAAGGATAAAGGACCATCATTTGGAAAGCCATGGTAAGCATGGGGGAATTTGCAAGGGAAAAAGGAGGAAGGAAGGAGTTTGACTGACAGTCCAGAATCATTCAATCGGGAACAAAGAGCCTTTTCACTTTCCAATTGACATAGCAAGGTGGGGAACCAGGGGGGTGGATGTATTGGGAAGCTGATGGTTAGTGAGTGGAGGGGGACAGGGGCGTTGGAGGTTGGAGATCATGTCATGAACCTTCAAGACGACTTCCAACAAGAGTTACCGCCTTCAGACCAACATTTGGGGAAATGAGCCCACCAGCGAAGTCCAGAGTGTGAGTTTTGAGCAAATGCAGGTACCAGGTGTGTTTTTTTTAAGTAACATAGAGGTTTTAGAGTCACATAAGCAGCACCAAGCAGCATACTCAGTAGTTTAGAGAGACTCAGGGCTGCACCCAAAATAAACAGAGGAAAGAGCTGCAGGAAATGCTTTGCATACCCATCACACACATGCTCTTTTAATTCAACAACACTTTGCATTGCAATTGCCTGCCTTCAGTGCTCATTTGCACGGTACCCAAATCATCTGAGTTTTCTATTCCACTTATTCTGTACATAAACAGCATCACTAACATATCATGTCTTGTGTGAACTTGTTTTTTTTAACCACAAGCTCACCAGTGTCCCAGCTGATCAGTGAACTGTCCAGTGCATCAATAAAGACATTTGGAATACAACAATCCAGGATTCATCACAGCTCTGTGCTGAATTAACTGACCTCAACAACAGTGGTAGTCCCCTATATGGCTTCACCAACCCAGATAGAGAAGCCTATCGCTAACTATCAATGGGGTACAATAGTGGTGGGTGCAGGTCGGTCACTGTATAACACTGGAGTACAGTATTAGTGGGTACAGGTCTGCCACTGTATAACAGGTACAAATACCAGTGGCTGGACTAGAAAGCCCTAGAAGCCTCACTGAATTGTTCAGAATTTACTGATCTCAGCCAGTACAGGAGTAACTCATACACAGGCTAGGAAATCAGGCTGGTCTTTGATAGCACACTAGAGGGAGCTTTATTCAGTATGTAAACTGTGCTCTACCTGCCCATGCGGTGCTTTTGATGCTCACAATAGGAGCCTAAAACGAAGAATGCTGCATTCCCCAGCACAAATGTTCCTCGCCCTGAAAAACAGAAAACAACCCCAACTATTAAACAGCAGGAAGCTGCCAGGAGAGACATACCGGTCCGGTCTTCCTGTGACTCTGGACGGTGAAGTCAGGACAGAAGAGCAGGTCAGCGATGGCCAGTAAGAGAGATTCAGCGAGAGGCCGGGCAGTCTCATCATCTCCTTCATCAGCCTGAACACGAGAGAGAGAGAGAGGAGAAAAACATTTATTACAGGCTGCATCACAAACCTTCCCCATCCCCATCAAGGGCAAAGAAGCCAACAGCCACATGAATTCCTCAACAATACATACCAACCAATGACAAGTGTTTAGAGGGAGATCCTGAAACTGAGTCTCGCTGTGCACAGGGGGAGATTCTGAGACTGAGTCTCGCTGTGCACAGGGGGAGATCCTGAGACTGAGTCTCGCTGTGCACAGGGGGAGATCCTGAGACTGAGTCTCGCTGTGCACAGGAGGAGATCCTGAGACTGAGTCTCGCCGTGTTCAGGAGGAGATCCTGAGACTGAGTCTCGCTGTGCACAGGGGGAGATCCTGAGACCGAGTCTCGCTGTGCACAGGGGGAGATCCTGAGACTGAGTCTCGCCATGTTCAGAGGAAGGTCCTGAGACTGAGTCTCATCATGCTTAGGGGGAGATCCTCAGCGAGTCTCTTTGTGTTTAGAAGGAGACACCTGGACTGAGTCTTTGAGATTGTTCTTGGGTCATAATCTCTGACTGCTCCACAGATTTGTTTAGAGAAGGAAACCTGCTGTACTGTCTTGGATCTGTCTTTGACTCCAGTCCCACACCAAAGCGATTGACGCTTAACTGCCCTCTGAAAGGGCCTAGCAAGCCATCACTTGAATCAGGGCAACTAGAGATAGTCATTAAATGCCAGCTTTACTATCAATGTCCGCATTTTGGGAATTAATTTTAAAAATCTGCTCAGTTGGGGACAAGCCGGGCTGGGGAGGCTTCTTTTTTTATTCATTCACTGAATGTGGGCTTTGCTGGCTGGGCCATCATTTATTGCCCATCCCTAGTTGCCCTTGAGAAGGTGGTGGTGAGCTGCTTTCTTGAACCGCTGCAGTCCATGTGGTGTAGGTACACCCACAGTGCTGTTAGGGTGGGAGTTCCAGGATTTTGACCTAGCGACAGTGAAGGAAAGGTGATATATTTCCAAGTCAGGATAGTGAGTGACTTGGAAGGGAACTTCTAGGTCTTCCATGAGTCTGCTGCCCTTGTCATTCTAGGTGGTAGTGGTCATGAGTTTGGAAGGTACTGTCTAAGGAGCCTTGGTGAATTCCTGCAGTGCATCTCGTAGATGGTACACACTGCTGCTACTGTGTGTCAGTGGTGGAGGGAGTGAATGTTTGTGGGTGTGGTGCTAATCAAGCGGGCTGCTTTGTCTTGGATGGTATCCAGCTTCTTCAGTGTTGTAGGCAAATGGGGAGTATTCCATCACACTCCTGACTTGTGCCTTGCAGATGGTGGACAGGCTTTGGAGAGTCAGGAGGTGAGTTACTCGTTGCATGATTCCTAGCCTCTGACCTGCTTTTGTAGCCACAGTATTGATACGGCTAGTCCAGTTCAGTTTCTGGTCAATGGTAACTCCCAGGATGTTGATGGTGGGGGATTCAGTGATGGTAATGCCATTGAACATCAAGGGACGATGGTTGGATTCTCTCTTGTTGGAGACAGTCATTGCCTGACACTTGTGTGGCGCAAATGTTACTTGCCACTTGTCAGCCCAAGCCTGGATATTGTCCAGGTCTTGATGCACATGGATATGGACTGCTTCAATTTGCAGGCTTCAATCCCTTCTTATTCATCTATCTCTACTACCTGTCTGTTGCTTGAATTAGCCATGCCGCAGAAAAACTGACTATTTTATCACAGCTCAGGTTGTAGTATTCTCCTCTCTGAGTAACAAGATTCCAGGTTCAAATCTCACTCCAGGATTTGAGCACAAAAATTAAGTGTGATGCTTCAGTGCAATACTGAGGGAGTACTGCACTTTTTGGTCTGCCCTATGAAATGGCCATAAAAGATCCCACTGCACTGGATCAAAGATGAAAATATTGCCATGGCCAATATTTATCCCTCAATCAACATCACAAAAACAGATTATCTGTTCATTATCACATTGCTGTTTGTGAAAGTTTAATGTGCACAAATTGGTTGTTGTGTTTCCTTTATGTTACAATAATGACCACACTCCAAAAAACTACTTTAGCAAACTACTGCATATGCTGGGAATCTGAAGTAAAAATGGAAAATGTTAGAAATACTCAGGTCAGGCAGCATCTGCAGGGAGAAAAAGAGTTAACATTTCTGACGAAAGGTCACAGACTGGAAATGTTAACTCTTTCTCTTTTTCTCTTTTTACAGATGTTGCCTGACCTGCTGACTATTTCCAGCATTTTGTTTTCATTGAAAAAAAACTTCATTGCTGCAAGTCACTTTGACAGGTCCAGTGGTCATGAAAAGCGCTATATAAATGCAAGTCTTTTTTTCTACTATTCAATTAGAGGAAAACACAATATCCACATTTCTCTGTAACATGCTGTCTAAGGTAGATAGCAGATCCACTGCAATTACTGGTAAGCTGCTCATACCAACTGGACACATCTCGTCCTGTAGGTTGAAGCTCTGAGCCTCCAGTCTCCACACTCTCCAAACAGGAAAATGCTGTGATCATTCTTGCCAGCTTTTCTTAATCTCCTACCAAAGTAACTGTAAATAGATCTGCAGTCAAACATTCAAAACTGTGGAAAATCTGATTGACTCATTTGACAAGTGTCTTTCAATCGTAAAGCTGAAAACATGTAACAGAAAACCCTTGGAATTGTTCTTGGTATGAATTTTAAGCCAATAAGCTGGCAGTGTAAGAGGTCAGACACACTCCAGCTGTGTCCTCAAACCATACAGGATGTGTGGTTCTTGTGGGTTGGGTTTTTCCTTGGTTAATGAACAACTCCAAATGGCTTTGTGCCCACATGCAATTGAGAGCTAATAACATGGACTATCTGTTAGGGAAATATTATTTCAATGTGATTGATAAGATATGTTATCTATATTGTTGGCTGCAGGAAGACTGTGTAACAGGTAGCGAGACCTTCAGTCTCTGTTGCCTCTTTCAAATGTGCAGTTCTGTAATCAAGTCAGTTCTCACTGGAGCAGATTCAACCACAGACAAACTACACATGAGCAAATGCTTTGAAGTCACCAGCGAGTTTAAGGTCACTCTTCACAGGTGGATCTCCAGCATGAAGTTAGTGCAAAGCTTCAGTTGGGAGTTTCAGTCAGCCTTAATGACATTCAACAGCCCCAGCAATGTGGAGTCAATGACCCAGCCATTGCACTAACAGACATTAAATGCAGCTTACAAATAGAAATGCAAGGCTAAATGTCTGCTACGCACTACAGGAGGGCTTGTAGCCTTGGAGGCCAATGGCGCCAGAGACAGGCTTTTCACAGGGTATAAAAGTGCAAGAGTGCAAAACACTGTCCGTAGTAAGGGCGTATAGTTTTTATTCCTGAAACAACTTTTATTGAAAGCATCTTTAACATGCCAAAAAATCCCAATGTGCTGCCACAGCAGTATTACTGAACAAAACCCGACACTGAGCCACATGAGGTGATATTAGAAGGAAAGGGAGGGCAGTCAAACCCAGGGGTCCCTGGATGACAAGGTTGGAGAGTTGGGTGAAACAGAAAAGGGTCATACGACAGAATTCAGCTCAATAATATAAGGGAGAATCAGGCTCATCATAAAAAGTACAGAGAAATGAAAAAGGAAATAAGAGGGGAAAACAGGCTGTCCTAGAATAGATTGGTAGCAAATACAAAAGGGAATCCAAAGCACTTACTGTAAAAGAGCAGTGGGACTAATTGGTGAGCAAAATGGAGATCATTGGTGGAGTTGGAAAGCAAGGCTGTGACATTAAATGCGTACTTTGCAACTGTGTTTACCATAAAAGAGGACTTTACCAAAGCTCCAGTAAATTAAGAGGCTGTCGAAATTTTATTAGTGTTGGGTATATGGACTTTCAAAAGACATTTAATAAAGTACCACCTAATAGACTTGTTTCAAAATTGAAGCCCTGGGCTTAAAAGGGGCTGTAGCAGCATGAATACTAAATAGTCTAAGAAGGAATAAAAAACAAAGAGTTCTGGTGAAAGGCTACTTTTCATACTGATATACAGAGGAGTTCCCAAAGGTTAGGTCTAAAGACCATTGGTGTTTTTGATATGCATTAAAAATTTGGACTTAGGGGTAAAGGGTACAAGTTTGAAATTTGCAGATCACACTAACTTGATTGCTCTTTGAAAGAGCCAGTGCAGATTCAATGGGCTGGAGAGTCTCCATTTGTCCTGTGCTTTGATTCTATTAGGATAGGTGGCCAAAAGCTTAGTCAGGGGTAGGTAACAAGCATCATAAAGGAGGAGAGAGAGATGGAAAGGCAGAGAGGTTTGGGCAAGGAAAGTGTAGTAAAAGTGAGAATTGCAGTAAAAGGACATGGACAGGCTTGTGGAATTGACAGACACATGGCAGATGAAATTCAACACAGGAAAGTGGGATGCATTTTGGTAGGAAGAATGAGGAGAGACAATAAATGATACAATTTGAAAGGTGGTGCAAGAAAAGAGAGGCTGGAGGTCTTTGTGCACAAATCTTTGAAGGTGGCAGGGCAGGCTAACAAAGCAGTTGATAAAGCATAAAGGATTCTGAGCTTTATAAATAGAGGCATGGCGTTCAAAAACCAGGAAGTTCTGCTGAATCTTTATTAAAAAGTCAGTTCAGCCTCAGCTGTGTCCAATTCTGCACACACACTTTCAGAAGGATATGAAGGCACTGGAGAGGGTACGAAAGAGATGTAGTAGAATGGTTCCAGGAATAAGGGATTACAGTTATATGGAAAGACTAGAGAGCTTGGGTTGTTTTACTTAGCAGAGAAGGCCAAGAGGACATTTAATAGAGGTATTTAAAATCATAAAGGGTTTCAATAAAGGAAAATTGTTCCCAGTAGTGGAAGGGTCAAAGACCAGAGGGCACAGATTGTATGAGAGCCAGAGGCAACATGAGGAGAAACTTTTTTTTTTGCAACAAGTAGTTAGAATTTGGAATGCATTTCCTGATAGGGAGGTGGAAACTGATTCAATAATAGTGCTCAAAAGGAAATTGGATAAATATTTGGAGGAAAAAACACCAGGGCTATGGGGTAAGAGCGGGTGAGTGGGACTAACTTGATTGCTCTTTGAAAGAGCCAGTGCAGATTCAATGGGCTGGAGAGTCTCCATTTGTCCTGTGCTTTGATTCTATTAGGATAGGTGGCCAAAAGCTTAGTCAGGGGTAGGTAACAAGCATCATAAAGGAGGAGAGAGAGATGGAAAGGCAGAGAGGTTTGGGCAAGGAATTCTAGAGCTTAATTTTGAGTTAATTATATGCACGCCTTACTGACTCAATTTCATTCATTGCTTGTGAAATGCAACTGTAATTCAAACTAATTCTGCTCCTGAGTTGGCTGAGTATTAATGATACACACCCTGTGGGAAGTGGGCCTCGTACTGAATCACAATCACACAGATAGACAGAGAGACACACACACAGACACACGTGGGCAGCTGCTGGTTTCACCACTAAAATCTCTGGCTGTAGAGGTTCAAATGAAATCTTTTATCTTTAGGTGCTATCTTACCCCAAATTTTTCAGCTTTTTTTTAAAAAAGTGATTCCCAGTCGGCCCTGGTGTCTTCAAGAATCTCAATATAATCTATATATGCCCAGAAGATCAGTGCAATGTTCAAAGCAGGCACTGCTACGCTACAAATTAATCCTTATAACATCCAGTCAACATCCTTGGTATCAATGTAGCAGGGATCAAGTTAAAACGCACACACACATTCTTACACTGTGGTTAATGTTAAGAGAACCAACATGCAAATACAGAGATTGTTTATATATGGTTGCAAAGAAAAGGGGAATATCGCCACATAGTTCAGCTAGTACTTACAAAGTGTTAAGCTCATGCAAGGTGCTACATAAATGCAAGTCGTTCTATCATCCTTTAAATGAGTCACAAACAATGGGAAGTGCCCAATCACATTTCTGATTTTTGGTGAAGCTCTCTGGCTGAAGAAAACGCAAACCCCCTTATCATTCTTGTTGCATTTTTGATGGTCCAGTGAAAATCTGGCATCTTTCAATTTTTCAACAACATTTTATGCCTCTCAATCTGATCAACAGTTACCAGTGAATAAGAATATAACCACTTATAGTAATGGTTTGCCACAGCTCACATGCCTATTGTGGCCATTGTGAGAGCCTCAACAAACATTGTCAATGGGCTGTTCGCCACTAGGTGAATTACAACACAGCCCAATCTTGTCCTCAAATGACATCGTTCAGCTGAGATCACCGGACAGCAACCAGAAGCAAGAATAATGGGTGTTGTCTCCAATTCCTAGAGCACCAACCTCAATCAGACACCACAAACAGGCTCATCTAACTCAGCAGAACTAGGTTTTAAGGTCCAACTATTCTGTGCTGGTGTTTATGCACCACAAGAGCCTCCTCCCACCCTACTTTATCTAAACCTATCAGCATGTCTTTCTACTCGTTTCTCTCTCAAAATCTTATCCAGCTTCCCCCTAAATGTGTCTAAACTATTCGCCTCACCCACTCCCTGGGATAGAGAGTTCCACATTCTCATCACTCTCTGGGTAAATTAGTTTCTCCTGAATTCCCTGTTGGATTTATTAGTGACTATTTTATACTTATGACCTTCTGGTTTTGAACTCCACAAGCGGAAACATCTTCTCAAGCCTATTAAATCCTTTCTATCAGGTCACTCCTCAGTCTTTGCTTTTCTAGAGAAAAGCTCCAGCCTGTTAAATCTTTCCTGACAGGTATAACCTCTCAGTTGTTGCATCATCGTTGCAATCCCTTTTTCACTTTCTCCAAAGCCTCCATATCCTTTTCATAATATCGAGACCAGAACTGGGCAGTGTTTTCCAAAATGTGGTCGATACAAGTTTAACATAATTTCTTTGCTTCTGAATTATATTCCTCTACAAGTGAACCCCAGTCCTTTGTCTACTTTTTTATGGCTTAATAACCTGACTGAACTGAATGTGAGGCCTCACTTGTCTGTGGGCGTTCAGACTGCATCCCTAAAAATCCACGGACAAGGGCGTGCCTTCACCCACCAGGCCATGGAGAACCATTATTCAAGTTTTTAGCAACACCACCATTTCTAGGCAGCCTGATCAATCCGGTCTGATCACAGTCCGCATCCTGAACGTGAACTGTGCCTCTGGATGAGGTATGGTCAGGGCCCTGGGGCAAGCAAACTAAAATTCTGTCAAATGTTGACTAATACAAATCACTTCACCACTTTGAAATGCCTCTGTTTTGTGCTGTCACTCAATACTTTCAGAGAATTAGAAGGTTATTGAGGTCATTGAAAAGAAAAATATCTTCTTGAGTTTACGAGGTTTAGAGGTGATCAGACCGAGGTGTTTAAAATGATAAAGCAATTCAATAGGGCAGATACAAAGAAACTATTTTCTCTGATGAAGGCAACCAGAACACAATGTTAAATATTAGAGATTGGGTTAGAGGATTGAGCCGGGGAGTGGGGGTGGGGGGGTTGTGGGCTGGGAAAATAGGGGAAAGGCACATCAGGGTGGTTGCCTGATGCAATCCTGCTGTTAGGAACAGTTGAGAAAGAAAGTCAGCAGCCCGCTCCAGCGTGTTGGGCAACTAATTACATCACTTCAGGGGCCTATTAGGGACCATTTTTTGATGGAGATGGAATCTTCCTGTAGTTGGAGCCACCCTCCACATGCAGAGCCTTCTAGCTCGCTAGATGCAGCGCCCTTGTATAGGACTCCTAAGTGAGGATTCCCCCTCCATGGCTCCACCTGCTGTCAGCCTCTTCGATCTAGAACTAGAAGGCATCTGAAAGCACCTCGATGCTGAGCTGCCCTCGTGGTCTCCTGTCTGCCTCAGCAATGCTCACCTCTCCTGGTCAGGCTGCCAGCCAGAGATAGCTACTGGCCCTCCTATTGGGCCTCCTAATTCCCTGGTCCATTTGCCATCGTTAATTGGCCACCTCTAGGAAAATCGATCCTGGTGTTCCGCCATGGCCGCTTCCACAATCCCAACTCAAAACGGAGGGCAACGGAATTGCAGCCCAACTGGGAAAATCCAGTCCACTGATCAGGCCAATAGTCTGAAACCCACACTGCTACTCTACCAAGGCTCATGTCACTATGGACTGGGGTGGGGATCGATCTGGGTCACTCTGGACAAATGGGGGGGTGGGGTGCCGATTGATCTGGTTCACTAAGGACAGAGGGATGGTACAGGGTGGATCAACGTGGGTCACTATGGACCGGGAGCAGGGGTTCCGGTCACTATGGACCGGGAGCAGGGGTTCCGGTCACTATGGACAGGGAGCAGGGGTTCCGGTCACTATGGACAGGGAGCAGGGGTTCCGGTCACTATGGACAGGGAGCAGGGGTTCCGGTCACTATGGACAGGGAGCAGGGGTTCCGGTCACTATGGACAGGGAGCAGGGGTTCCGGTCACTATGGACAGGGAGCAGGGGTTCCGGTCACTATGGACCGGGAGCAGGGGTTCCGGTCACTATGGACCGGGAGCAGGGGTTCCGGTCACTATGGACAGGGAGCAGGGGTTCCGGTCACTATGGACAGGGAGCAGGGGTTCCGGTCACTATGGACAGGGAGCAGGGGTTCCGGTCACTATGGACAGGGAGCAGGGGTTCCGGTCACTATGGACAGGGAGCAGGGGTTCCGGTCACTATGGACAGGGAGCAGGGGTTCCGGTCACTATGGACAGGGAGCAGGGGCTCCGGTCACTATGGACAGGGAGCAGGGGCTCCGGTCACTATGGACAGGGAGCAGGGGTTCCGGTCACTATGGACAGGGAGCAGGGGCTCCGGTCACTATGGACAGGGAGCAGGGGTTCCGGTCACTATGGACAGGGAGCAGGGGTTCCGGTCACTATGGACAGGGAGCAGGGGTTCCGGTCACTATGGAGAGGGAGCAGGGGTTCCGATCATTATGGACAGGGAGCAGGGATTCCGGTCACTATGGACAGGGAGCAGGGGTTCCAGTCATTATGGACAGGGAGCAGGGATTCCGGTCACTATGGACAGGGAGCAGGGGTTCCGGTCATTATGGACAGGGAGCAGGGGTTCCGGTCACTATGGAGAGGGAGCAGGGGTTCCGATCATTATGGACAGGGAGCAGGGATTCCGGTCACTATGGACAGGGAGCAGGGGTTCCAGTCATTATGGACAGGGAGCAGGGATTCCGGTCACTATGGACAGGGAGCAGGGGTTCCGGTCATTATGGACAGGGAGCAGGGGTTCCGGTCATTATGGACAGGGAGCAGGGATTCCGGTCACTATGGACAGGGAGCAGGGATTCCGGTCACTATGGACAGGGAGCAGGGGTTCCAGTCACTATGGAGACGGGGATCAATCCAGTTCACAATGGTTGTCAAGCTTCTGCCTCATCAGTGCGGATAGGATCATCACCCACATTGGTCCCAGACCTTGCAGCTCCCTCACTACCACTCTCCACCTGGAAAACCCAGGCAAAAACTTTTCTTCATAAACAAACTTTCATTCACCTCTTCCCAATCTCTCCCCCTGTGCTTCAATGTCCATACTCTCATACTCTGTGAAGTTCCTTGGAGTATTTATTGCGTATGTACAATGGAAGTTGTTGTTGGTAATAAAAATTCAGCAAAGGCCCAAATGACAGCATCAACCCAGTCTGTTATCAGATGACAGACTCTGATTATACAGCAGCCTGAGAAAAGGGCCTAATATAGACATACCCCACCACGTCCTGCTCCTGGGACTGTTGACCAAAAGAAGCCTCTCCAATCCGGATCCTCAAAAATATACGGCAGGATGCGGGTCAGCAGCTGAGTACAGTTTATAATAATCTGCTTCTCCTTGTCGCTCGCACAGCCTGACTCTGCTCCTTGGACCAACTTCTCAACTGCCTGCATGGGCAACAAAATTTCAATTATTAATATAACCATAAATGACACACAAACTGGGCTACAGTACTTGTGGATCCAAGTCGATTCCTATATAACACTGGGCTACAGTACTGGTGGGCACAGGTCTGTCACTGTATAATACTGGGGTACAGTACTTGTGGAACCATTCTTGGCATGCAGGTGTTGCTGGCAAAGCCAGCATTTAATGTCCATCCTTAATTGTCCTAAGAAGGTGATGATGGGCCTCCCCCTTGAAGTGCCAGTGGCTATTTAATACATTGAGTAACTTGCTAGTCTACTTCAGATGGCATTCTGGTATTGGACAGGGGTCACATATAGGCCAAAGAGGACTAGAACATCAGGTTTCCTTCCCTGAAGGAAATCCATCAAACAACTGGGATTTTACAACAATCTGACAGCTTCGCAGTCACTTTTACTGAGAAGAGTTTTATATTTAAAGATTTTCTTTTTAAACCAAACTTAAACTGACATGCTCTGTGGGTAATAAGTGCAGGTCTCTGAATTACAAACTTTATAAAAGAACTAACCCACTCCCCAGCTCATCACTGGTTTATTTAAAGGAAACTAGATAATATTGTTTAGCCTGAGTAGTTCTCTGAGAACTGCAATGTCTATATCTGCGGAAACTGTGGCCAGCAACAGTGCTAAGGAAGGAAACACTCCCAAGAGATACTTCCTCTTCAGAAACACTGAGGTTTCCCCAAACCACACAATGGTCACCATGGAGAGAGGCAGCCACAAATACAGAAAATAACAAGGGCAGCAAAGAAATAAGAGCACAAAACAGTAAGAGTAGTCAGGGTGCAGAGGAGAATTACCAGACATGACAAGAGATAGGAAACTTTTACATGGAGAGACTAGTGAAACTGGGATCATTCTCCTTGAGAGTAGAGAAAACTAAGGGGAGAATTAATAGAGGGTTAAAAATCATGAAGGGTTTTGATAGAGTAAATAAGGAGAAACTGCTCTTACTGGCAGAACAGTCAGCAACCAGAGGACACAGATTTAAAGAAATTGGCAAGGGTACAGGGGGAGAAGATGAGGAAACTTTTTTCTCACTCCAGCAAGGTATGATTTGGAATGCGCTGCCTGAGAGCGGTGGAAGCAGCGTCACTAGTAAACTTCAAAAGGGAATTGAATAAATACTTGAAGGGGAAAAATTTGCAGGGCCAAGTGGGAAAAGAGCAGGTGAGGGGGACTAAATGGATAGCTTTCAAAAAACAGGCAAGAGCATGATGGGCAGGATGGTCTCCTTCTATACTGTTCAATTCTACGAGTGATGAACAGAAGTTAGTAGCATTAAAGTAGCCTTCCCAGTGTCGGCCACAATGGAGGGGAACTGGGATGGGGCCAATGCAAATCAGCAGAAAGTACTCAGATTTTGAGCTGACATGTGGTGCCCCTTGCACAGATTGAAAGTAACCAGACACAGAAGAGGAAGTCGGGGCACCTTCCTTAGGTTGTCGGATTGACTTGAGATATATAGAAGATGATTTGTGCCAGTGGCTGTGCATGTTGTAACTCTCACTCAAGGCTTTGTCCCACTCCCCCCAAAAAAATCTGCTAGACTGACAGGGAGGTGAATAACTGTAAGATGGCTTGTGGGAAATTGTCTTTCTCCTCTTTTCACAAAAAGATGGGACTTGCATTTATATCACGACTTATCAATCTCTCCCGATGCCCCAAAGTGTTGTAGATGCAGTTGGGTGTCACAAACATCAATGACTAGGTCATATGTTTTTAAGTGGCTTTCATTGAGGGCAGAATGTTAGCCAGGACATCGGGACAATTCTCAACAGTTCCAATGTGGCAAAGGATCTCCAACACTCACCTTAACAAGCAGACATATTAACATCTGATCCAAAGAATGGTACGTCCAATACAGCAACATTCGCTTGGTGCTGCATTAGAGCAATGTTCTAGATTACATAACGGAGTGAACCCATAACTTAGACACAATAACAATAACAGCTGGGCCAAATTACCACATTGACGTGAGCTATTAGAGAATGAGTCAAACAACATTTGTCAAAAAGCTGCAACAATCCCGCACCCTGTTCAGTTTATGATTGCACTGCTTCCAATGACTCCTGTGACATTTCCATTTATGCTGGGAAGCACATTCAGTCACCAATGCACACACAGCACTGGGGAAGGGGTGAAGTTATAAAAACACACTGCTGGATCACAGGGAGACTGGGGGAGGGAGTCGACATGGTTGGGTAGCAGGCAATGTTGTGAGATGGGGGTTGAGCTCGATGGGAAGGTGGAGCATGATGTGCTAAACATTGTGGGTGCATATTTGGCCCGACTCAGATCAAACCTGCTCTTCTACAGCCAGTGCACTCTCTAATTATTTTTCTTCTGAAAATAATGAAGGTCAATGCAGGATGATAATTTTAAACTCAGTTAATGGGCTAGTCTGAGCTTTCACTATGTGTATTGAGCAAGCTGATATCAGTCCATTAAAAGGAAAAAAGCAGTTCAGTAAATACGTTTTAATTCGGTGTCATGTTGTTCTTAATTGATCACCTCTAAATACTCCCAGGTTCAGCGATAGAAATGGACAGTAATGAACTGCCAATCAATGTATTTGAAGATTGGCATTCATATCATTCTCATTCGGAATGTCATAAGATGCGCCAGGTTTCAGTTACCTACTAATTAACACCTTTCTCCAATTAGCAGCGGGCTGCCTGCTTTGCTCAGTGAAAGCCCTGATGTGACCAGCCAGTGTCAGTTGACTCTTATCACGTGGAACTGAATACAGCAACTCCTTTTAATCGATTTAAGATACACAATCTTTCTAAATAAAGAACTTATTTTTAACAATAGTTCAAATACGTATTTCACTATACTCAGATTGCGGTCTCTCCAAATCCAGGATGGGTGCTACAGAATCACTGACTCTAGTGCCTTAGGATTTGGTTAGGTTTCTTGCAGAAACAACATAATTCTTTTTCCCTATGTATATCAGCATTGGGACACTATAGAGGGACCTTAGTATCTAATCCATGCTGGACCTACCGTGGGAGTGTTTGATGGGACAGCGCATAAGGAGCTTTACTCTCGATCTAACCCACCCGTCCTGGGAGTGTTTGATGGGAGAGTGTAGAAGGAGGATTACTCTGTATTTAACCCATGGTATACGTCACCTCAGATGCCAACACTGGGGCTTAGAAAAGAGAAATATTCCAATCCCCGTGACAAACATTCCTTAAATTATTGAGCTCAAAGTTCACAGGAAAGGACAGATGGTCTCCGTACCTTGTAGCACAGGGTGGCTAAGTTGGAGGGCGACTCCTCCCTGACTGCTCGGATCTCAGCCGCTGGCACCAAGGTGAACACATCCTGGATGGATGTAGCAGTGTCCGCCCAGAACTGATCCCAGAATGCATCATCAGTGGCCTCCACTGGCTGCAAAATATAAGAACTACGGGTTAAAAAAAACATGTAAACAAGCTGAACTAGTCAACAACAACTTGCTTTTCTATTGCACCTTTCAAGAGTAAAACTTCACAAGGCAGGGGCATAATCAAACAAAATCTAACATTGAGGCTCATATTAGGACATGGTCAAAGAGGTAGATTTTAAGGAGCAGCTTTTAAAAAAAGAGAGGAATGTGGGAAAACAGTGAAGGTTAGGGGAGAGATTCCAGAGTTTAGAGCCAAGGCAGCTGAAGGCACGACCACCAAAAGTGAAAATCAGGGATGTGCCAGAGTTCAGAATTGAAAAAGCACAGGGAAAACTGGAGAAGGTACAGAGATAGGTAAGACAGAGGTCATGGAGGGATTTGAAAACAAGGATGAGAAGTCAGTGTAGGTCAATAAGCACAGGTGAACAGGCTTAATGCAAGTTAGGATATGACTTAGTTTCAAAGCCAATTGCATTCTCCACAAAATTGAGGAATTTGACTGCAGCAAGCATCATTTCTTCAGAGACATCTCTAAAACTAATATGATAAAGCTATTGGCTTGCACAATGTATAATTCATTCACAAACCACACTTCCAAGACAGTTCAAATCTAAAATTATTTCCTTAAACACTAAGCAAACAAGACTTGGAATTCCCCAAATAACCTAACAATGCTCAACCCAATATAATGCGACAACTTTAGCTATGTCTTCAAAAGATAAAACATCACAAGTCACTTCACAAGAACATAACACAATTAAAATTGATGCCAAGCAGAAAGAGGAGGTATTAGAACAGGTAACTAAAAATTTGGTCAAAGAGATAAGTTCTAAGGAATGTCGTAGAGATAATAGGAAGGTATAGAAGAGGGGAGGTTTAGGGAGGGAATTCCAAAATGTATGGCCTACACAGAAGGCACAGTTGGCAATGACGGAGCAAAGGAAATCAGCAATGCTCAAGAGGCCAGAATTGGATAAACGCAGAGATCTCGGAGTGTTTTAGGGCTAGAGGATGTTTCAGACATCTTTGGTTAACAAAAATCTATCAACCTTTCATTTAAAATTAACAACTGATCTACCATCAATTGCTGTTTGCTAAGAGAGCGGAGCCGGGGAGTTAAAAGAGTGCGAAAAGGGGCGAGACCGAGAGCAGAGCCGGAGAGTTGAAAGAGTGAGAGAATGGGCGAGATTGAGAGCAGAGCCAGAGAATTAAAACAGCACAAGAAGGGGTGAGACCGAGAGTGCAGCCGGGAGTTAAAGAAGCGCGAGAAGGGGTGAGGCTGAGAGCAGAGCCAGAGTGTTAAAAGAGCATGAGAAAGGGCAAGACTGAGATAAACACAGTAAATTGTAGTATACATAGGAATTATTCTAAATTAAGATAATAATGAAAATGAATTAGTAAATAACATAGTAAACACTTTATATAAAGTATAAGGTCTGTCGGTGCGGCTCAGCCATGTAGAATGTGCATCTTGCTGGATGTAGGAAGTCATGCAGGTACAAAGTGCCCTTGATGACGACATCTGCAGGAAGTGTCACCAGCTGCAGAAACTTGAGTTCCGAGTGCGGAGCTTGTGTGGCGGCTAGAGTCACTGTGGTGCATCCACAAGGCTGAGGATTACATGGATGGCGCATTTAGAGAGGTGGTCACATCACACCTAAGAAGTACACAGGCAGATAAGGAATGGGTGACCGGCAGAGTATCTAAGAGTAACAGGCAGGTAGTGCAGGAATCCCCTGAGACTATCTTGCTGTCTAACCACTTTTCCATTTTGGATAATTGTGAGCGAGATGATTCCTTAGAGGACAGTAGCAAGAGCCAAGCCCATGGCACCACAGGTGGCTCAGTGGCACAGGATGGGAGGAGGGAGAGTGGAACGGCTATAGTGGTAAGGGATTTCATAGTTCGGGGAGCGGACAGGTATTTCCACGGCCGTAGACGTGGCTCCAGGATGGTATGTTGCCTCCTTGGTGTCAGGGTCAAGGATGTCACAGAGCAGCTGTAGGACATTCTTCTGGGGGAGGGTGAACAGCCAGAGGTCGTGGTCCACACTGGGACCAATGACATAGGTAGGAAAAGGGATGAGGTCCTGAAAGCAAATTTTAGGGAGTTAGGAAGGGAATTAAAAGACAGGACCTTAAGAGCAGTAACCCCAGTGCCACATGTTAGTGAACATAAGGATAGGAAGATTGAACAGTTCAACATGTGGCTGAAGAAATGGAGTAGGAGGGAGGGCTTTAGATTTCTGAGGCTTTGGGATCGGTTCTGGGGCAGGCAGGACCTGTAAAAGTTGAATAGGTTACACCTTAACAGGACTGGGACTAGTGTCCTTACGGGGAGGTTTGCTAGTGCTGTTGAAAAGGGTTTAAACTAGATTGGCAGGGGGATGGGAACTCAGGGGGAAATTCAGAGTGCAGAGGAGAAAAACTGGCAGTGGGAAGTTGTGAAGTACCAACTGATAAGGAGGATATATCAGGCAATAGCGTCAAGGTAGATAGAATGCTTGGAGGTAAAAGCAAAATACTGTGGATGCTGGAAATCTGAAACAAAAACAGAAAATGCTGGGAAAACTCAGCAGGTATAACAGCATCTGTGGAGAGAAAAACAGAGTTAACTTTTAGAGTTTGCATGACTCTTCTTCAGAGCTAAAGAGAAGTAAAAATGTGTTGAAATTTATACTGTTTAAGAGGGGTGGAGCAGGTGAAGCTGGATAGCAGGCCAGCGATAGGTGGGGGCTAAGGAGAGATTGACAAAGATGTCATGAACATAAGGACAAAGGGGGTGTTAATGGCTGTGGTAAGGGCTAAAGGAGGTGCTGATAGTGGCATTACTGGAGAGTTTGATAGAATTAGAGTAGACAACAATAAGTCATTAAATGGGGTCAGGATAAGCGGGAAAGTAAAAAAAGCCTAAATCAGGCTGAATGTGCATATGAGTGCACTGAGTGTGATTAATAAGATCGGTGAACTGCAGGAACAGGTTGACAAATGGAATTATGATATTATTGCTATAACAGAGATCTAGCTCAAAGAAGGGCAGGACTGGGCGTTAAATATTCCTGAGTACAAGGTAGTTAGGAGAGACAGGAAAGGAAGAAAGGGGAGGGTGTGGCAATATTGTTTAAAGATGACATTACAGTACAAGAGAGAGAGGATGTTCCAGAGGGATCAAGGACAGAATCTCTCGGGCTAGAGGTAACGAACGTGGAGAAACAAATTTGCAAAGAAATTATGGAGAGGTGCAAGAGTTTAGAGTAATCGTAATGGGGGCTTCAATTATCTAAATATAGACTGGGATAGGAATACTACAAAAGGACAAGAGGGGCGAAAGTTCCTGGAATGTGTTCAAGATAATTTTCTACAGCAGTATGTTTCCAGTCCAATGACAGGATATGCACTTTTGGACCTGGTGCTGGGAAATGAGTTGGCCAAAGTGGGTCAAATATCAGTGGGAGAGCTCTACAGGACAATGACAATTGTATCATAAGGTTTAGGTTAATCATGGAAAAGGACAGAGAACAATCCAGAGCAGGAATAATTAATTGGGAGAAAACCAACTTCGATGGAATGAGAAAGCATCTGAGTTGAGTGAGTTGGAATCAAATGTTGGCAGAAAAGATGGTGGCTGAACAATGGGCCACCTTTAAAGAAAAAATATTGCAGGCAGTGTCAAGGTATATTCCCTTGAAGGGGAAAGGTAGGACAAATAAATCCAGAGAGCCCTGGATGACAAAAGAGGTAGAGGCAAAGATGAAAAGGAAGAAGTGCGTGTAAGACAGATGACAGGTAGAAAACACAATGGAGAATCAGAATGAATATAGAAGGACCAGAGGGAAGTGAAGAAACTAATAAGAAAAGCAAGGAGAGAGAATGAAAAGAGGCTAGCATCAAACATAAAAGGGAATCCCAAGGTCTTCTATAAGCACATAAATAAGAAAAGGGTGGTAAAAGAAAGGGTAGGGCCGATTAGGGACAAAAAAAAGGAGACTGGCAATTGGAGGCTGGAGAAATAGCGCAGGTGTTGAATGAGTACTTTGCATTTGTCGTTACAAAGGAAGAACTTGCTACCCAGGTCGAGGTGAGGGAGGAGGTAACTTGTACACTAGAAGAACTTACAATTGAGAGGAAGGAGGTATTGGAAAGGCTATCTTTACTTAAAATAGATAAGGTGCCAGGACCAGATGAGATGCATCCAAGGGTACTGAGGGAAGTGAAAGTGGAACTTGCAGAGGCACTAGTTGATGATCTGCCAGTCTTCCTTCAACACAAGGGAAGATGCCAGAGGACTGGAGAACTGCAAATGGTACACACTTGTTCAAAAAGGGGTGCAAGGATAAAGCTGACAACTACAGGCCAGTCAGTGTGACCTCAGTGGCAGGGAAACTTCTGGAAACTATAGTACAGGATAAAATCAATAATCACCTAGACAAGTGCAGGATAATTAAGGAAAGCCAGCATGGATTCATCAAGGACAAATCATGTTTAACTAACTTGCTGGAGTTTTTTGAGGAGGTAACAGAGAATGTTGATAAAGAAAACACTATTGATGTGGTGAATATGTATTTTCAAAAGGCATTTAATACAGTGCCACACAACAGACTTGTGAGCAAAATTCTAGTTTCTGGAATAAAAGGGAAAGTAAGCACTTGGATAAGAAATTGGCTGAGTGACAGGAAACAGAGAGTAGTGATGAATGGTTGTTTTCAGACTGGAGGAAGGTTTGTAGTGAAGTTCCTTAGGGGTCACTGTTGGGGCCTTGCTCTTTTTGATATGTGTTGATGACCTAGACAGTGATGTGCAAGACATGATTTCAAAATTTGCAGATGATACAAAGATTGGAAATGTTGTCAAGTGTGATGGGGTTAGTCTTGAACTTCAAAAGGACATAGACATGCTGGTGGTTGGGCAGACAAGTGGCAGATGAAGTTCAATGCAGAGAAGTGTGAGGTGATTCATTTTAGCAGGAAAAATATGGTGAGGCAGTATAAAATAAAGGGACAGCCTCTAAAGGAGGCAGAGGGACCTCAATGTATACATACATAAGTCATTGAAGATGGCAGGGCATGTTGAGAGACCAGTTAATAAAGCATTTGGTATCTTAGGCTTTATTAATAGGGACATTGAGTACAAGAGTAAGGAGGGTCATGTTGAACTTGTATAAGACACTAGTTAGGCCTCATCTGCAGTACCATGTCCAGTTCTGGGCGCCATACTTGAGCAAGGATGTGAAAGCATTGGAAAGAGTACAGAGATTCACAAGAATGTCTCCCAGAAAGAAGAACCAAAGTTATGAGGATAGATAGGAGAGGCTGGTACTGTTTTCCTTGGAGAAAAGGCTGAAAGAAGGCTTGATAGAGGTATTCAAGGTCCTAAGGGGTATGGACAGGGTAAATAGTGAGAAACTCAAGAGAACATCAAGAACTAAAGGGCACAGGTTCAAAATAATTGGAAAAAGGAGTAAATGTGATGTGAGGAAATAACTTTTCACCCAGAGGGTGGTTGGAGTCTGGAACAAACTTCCGGAAAGGGTGGTGGAGGTAGGTTCAATCAAGGTATTCAAAAGGGAATTGGATTGCTACCTGAAAAGTGAGAATGTGCAAGGGTTACGGGGATAAGGCAGGGGAATGGGACTAGGTGGAATGTTCTTTCAGAAAGCCAGCAGAATCGATGGGCCAAATGGGCTTCTTCTGTACTGTAAAGATACTGTGATATGGTGCCCAGAACTGCTCACCGTACTCCAAATGTAGCTATCTGAGGCTTAGTATAAATGAAGCATGATTTCAACTTCTCCATATTCTTTTCCTCTAGATACTTTATTAGCTTTTTTGATTATTCTCTGTACCTGTTCATCGCATCTTAATGATCAGTGCACCTGGACTCCAAAATCACTTTTTCTAGCTTTAAACTGCTTAGGAAGGACTCTGTTGTACCCCTTTTAGAACTGAAGTAGATTACCTCACATACGCTCACATTGAAATTCTTTTTCCATAGTTCTGCCCATTCCCTTAAATTTCTTCCTAACTCTTTGTTACAATTTACGCATTCCTAACTGTATCTACGCTGCTTACAACGCTGCCTATCTTTGCATCATCAGCAAATTTGTTTAATGTGGCTTTCTATCACATTATCTTAGCTGTTAATAAATATAATGAATAGTTGAGGTCTCGAAATAGATCCCTGCACACCTCCACTAGTTACATCCTGCCAACTGGAGAACCTGTCTTACTCTTTGTCTCCTTTCACTCAGCCCATGTCCTAACCAGATCAATAATTTGTCTTCAATCCCACGAGCTTCAACTCTAGCTAATAGTCTCTTATAAGGGATTTTACTACATGCCATTTGGAAATACATGTTAAAAAACATCTATAGATATTCCCTGTCTGCTACTTTAGTCAAAATAAAAAACAGAAAATGCTGGAAAAACTCAGTAGGTCTGGCAGCATCTGTGGAGAGAAAAACAGAGTTAACGTTTCGAGTCCCTATGGCTCTTTGGACTTCAGTCACCTTTTCAAAAGATTCAATCAGATTTGTCCAGCACAATCTACCCTTTACAAATCCATAGATAAAAACAAAAAAACTGCGGATGCTGGAAATCCAAAACAAAAACAGAATTACCTGGAAAAACTCAGCAGGTCTGATGCTGCCAGACCTGCTGAGTTTTTCCAGGTAATTCTGTTTTTCCTTTACAAATCCATGCTGGCTCTCTCTGATCGCTGGAAATTTAAGGCTGTCCATTCACAGTATCTTTAATTACAGACTCTAGTAATTTCGTGACAAGAGTTGTTAAGCTAAATGTTTTAAAATTCCCTGGTTTCCCTCTCAACTTTGTAAATTGTGGAGTGACATGTCTAATTTTCCAATCTAAAGAAACAGTTCCTGAATCAACAGAATTCTGGAAGATTATAGTTAGGACATATGCAATGTTCTCACCCACTTCCTAAGAGGAAACCCTGGGATGGAATTCTTCTGGTCCGAGGGATTTGTCCCTCTTTATTGCCATTATTTTCCTCTTATTGTTATCTTGCTTATGTTCATTTTAGTGAGTTCTTGTCCCCAATTCAATTATAGTTTCCTTATATGTCTGACATGCTTGCTCTCTTACTCTACTGTAAATATTGACAACTCACACTGTATCCCTTCATCCCCTGTACTTATTGGCCAATTTACACTTTAATAACAGCATATATTGTGAACTCCCATTATCTTCCCAGGAAAATTTTAGGTCATCCTATCAGTAATACTGAGAAGCTTCTTAGTACAAACACCCAACACAGTATTTCAGTAATAGTATGGGATAGGGTGGGGTTTTAAGTGCTGACACCCAACACGACATTGCAGTGACATTAAGGGGAGGAGGGGTTCGGTTTCAGTGTTCACCTTCCTGAATCTGTAACACCACAGATTACAGAACACTTGGGGCAGAATTTTATGGCCCTGTCGCGGCAGGGGCAGTATCAGTACGAATGAAAAATTCACAGCCTTAACTGTGTTGTAAAACCAGGCAGAACCCATGCCCCTCTGAAACATTTGATTTAAGATGCTACTGAATGATGAAAGAAAGACTTGTTAAGCTAACTGATATAAAATTCCCTCTTTTCTATAGCACCTTTCATAATCGCAGGATGTCCTAAATTTCCTTACGGCCATTAAGTATTTCTGAAGTATAGTCACAGCTGTAATGTAGGAAAGATGGCAGACAAGATACAACAATAATTACCAGGTAATCTACTTTAACAATGTTGTTTGAGGGATAAGTATTGGCCAGGATACCCAGCAGAACCCTACTCTTCTTCAAAATAGTATCATGGGATCTTTTATGTTCACCTAAGAGGGCAGGTGACTCCACAGTTTAATATCTCATTCGAAAGACAGGCTCATCTCTTTCTGCCTATGCGATTTTAAAACCACAAATGATGTTAAGGTAAACCTGTATAAAACGCTGTTTTGGCCTCAGTTGGAGTACTGTGTCCAATTCTGAGCACCACACTAAGGGAGGGTGCAGAAATGATTCACAAGAACAGTTCCAGGGATGAAGATCACATGGATAAATTGGAAAAGCCGGGGCTGGAGAAGAGAAGATTGAGAGGAGGCTTAATAGAGGTGTTCAAAAGAGAAGTCTGGACAGGATGGCAGAGAAACTGTTCCCATTGGCAGAAGGGTCGAGAAACAGAGGGCACTGATTTAAGGCCATTGGCAAAAGAAGCAATGGAAAATTAGGAAATTTTTTTATGGCAGCGAGTGGCTAGGATCTGGAATGCACGGCCTGAGTGTGATGGAAGCAGATTCAATCAAAGCCTTCAACAGAGAAGTGGATAATTATCAAAAGGTTTTAAAAATTGCAGGGCTACGGGGGAAAAGCAGGCAAATAGGACTAGGCGAATTGCTCTTGCAGAGAGCCATCAAAAATACAGCAGACCAACTGGCCTCCTTCTGTGATGTAGCCATTCTATGAAAAGGTTGATATCTAGTGTGCTCAGAGATTAAATCAGTAATTTCATGCTTCTTGCTTAAAATAACATGTTATATTACATAATGCCTTTAATATAGTAAAATATCCCAAGGTGCTTCATAAAGTGTAATCAGTTAAAATTGACAGAGCCACATGAGGAAATATTACAGCAGGTGACCACGTTTGGTCAAAGAGGAAGGTTTTAAAGAATATCTTTTAAGGAAACAGAGATGGAAAAATTTAGGAAGGGCACCCTCAATGGTGGAGTGATTAACATTGCTGATACTCAAGAGGCCAAAATTAGAGGAGCACCGAGATCTCAGGGGTTGCACAGCTTGACAAGATTAAAGAGATAAGGAGGGATGAGGTCATGAGGGTTTTGAACACGTGCATGAGAAATTTAAAACTGAGGTGTTGTCGGATTAGGAACCAGTATAGATCATTGAACACAGGGGTAGCGGGTAATCCAGACAGTACATCTTAAGAAAGCATGAAACACCAACTCATAAGGTGGTGACTGCTATCGAAGTGAGCTCCTCTTGTGCTCTGACTGTGGAGTGGCTGAGTTCTTAGGTTGGCCGTATTGGACAGAAACACAGCTTTCTCACTGCTGACCTTCCCTCCTCTGCTATACTTGCACAGCCAGCAGCTTCCAATCAGCTGGCACACAAGGGGTGAATTCAAAATATAAATCAATGCATCACATTGTACAACCCTACTCAATTAGTCACTTGACAACAGAAGTACTGTCATTGGTTTCAGTGTTTGGGGCGGGGGGAAGAGGAGAACAACACACTCCTGATCTCTCTGTCTCTGGTCTTGTGGATGTGGATTGATGACAGGATTAGGCTCAGCTGCGATACCCTGTAAGTAACTCTTTCGAGTCAGGCCATTTAGTGAATAATGACCAATTGTTCCAAAGTGCAGACCTGGGCCCACACTGGGGGACAGCCCCAGTACACTGAGAAACTGCATTCACCCAGTACACAGGAACTTAACACAAATGAAACCTCAGGACAGAGCATCAGTGGAATAATGGATCAGACAAGTGAGGAAGATTATGCTTCCATTTGTAATTTGAAAGCCCTAGGGTGAGTCATGCCCTTTTATGTGTACTAGCATGAGGCAAGACAATACAATATTCCCTTGCGTCATGGAAGCAAGATAGATATTAAATATAGAGCACCAAGCTCTCTGCTTAAGTGTCTGTGACACAGAACTGCACAATCAGTCCAAACAACAGCTGGGACACAGCAGAGAGAATTTGATTCTACTGTGCGTTGCGCAGCACATTGATACAATTTCAGAGTACAGCAGGAACTGATTCTGATATACAGAGTGACAGTGGCAGTCCTGCCTGTTGCAGATTGCCTCCCTTTTCTTGCCCCTGCTGCTGAAGGCACTGACTCTCACTGGAGCACATTCCAGGAGGAGACATGGTTACTTATTCCACACAGCTGGGCCTCGCACTGTGAAGTCTAGATTCTCCAATCAGTCATAATTTAGCACATGAGTTAATGGCATTCGTAGAATTTCTGATCATGTGTCATACAACTATTTGACCTGGGGAGGTATCATAGCTGAGCCCCACACAGCCCTTCTCACAGTAATCACTGGACAGGTCAGTAGCAGGAACCCTGGCTAGGGTTGCCATCTCAGCTGGGCACATTCCAGGAGATAAAAGCAAAATACTGCGGATGCTGGAAATCTGAAACAAAAGCAAAAATAGCTGGAAAAACTCAGCAAGTCTGACAGATATCAGCAGAAGTGATGTCACAGAATCCCAGCAGCATGGCACAAGCGGGTGAGCCCATTCAGGGAGGGCAACATCCAAAGCTCTGGACGCTAGACACCAGGCACTACGCTGACAAACAGCCACCGCGGGTTCTGCTATCCAGCCGGCAGCAACCCTGGCCTGCTCACTCCTGGTGGTTACATTAACAGACTCATGCACCGCATCCCTGGGGCCATGGTCTCACTGATTCCCCTGCAAGCTCACACCGAACTCAACTCAGCGCCGGCAGGAAAAAAAGCAGACAGGGTAGCAAACAGCAACTTCCACGAGCTCAGTGCAAGTGCGAGGCCACGACATAATGTGCCATGTCATCGTGCAGGCTGCACCTGTGTGGAGTGCTGTGCCTAGCCTGCCTCCGAAATGCCATTCAGTGAAATGGACTCGTGACTGCTGGGACGGGAGTCAATCAAATAATGGTAATCCTATCATTTTAAAATCTCCCAGACTGCTTTTAATAGCTGTCAGGGGATTGGAGGCGATTCTGGGAGTCTCCTGGCCATTCTGGGAGGGTTGGCAACCTTGACCCTGGCTGGTTTTCCTTTCCTTAGCATTGAACTGCTAAAACTCCTCAGAGAATTGTTCCTACTTTAACAAGCGTCAGCTGCTTTATCACTGACCTTTCCTCCATCATAAGGTCAGGATAGGGGCAGTTCAATGATGATTGCTCAGTGTTCAGTTCCACTCATAAATCATAGTCATCAAAGGAGGCCATTTAGCCCATCGTGTCCATGCTGGCTCTCTGTAGACAGTCTCATTACCCCGTAGCCCAATAAATTTATTTCCCTTAAGTTATCATCTAACCTCCTTTTGTGCTCATTAACATTCTCCACTTCAACCACCATGGTAGGCAGAGAGTTCTGATCGTTAACCACTCACTGGGTAAAAAAAATTCCTCTGATGATAAAGCAGTGCATTGCAGTTTACAACAGAAGCTGGATAACATTCAGACTTGGGCTGACAAGTGGCAGGTAACAACCATAGCACATAACTAGCATTAAAGCATATAAGATTCTGAAGGGGCTTGAAGGGTGGACACTAAGTGGTTGTTTCCTGTAGCTGGGGAATCTAGGACATGGGGGAACAGTCTCAGGATAAAGGGTTGATCATCTAGGACAGCGAGGAGGAGGAATTTCTTCCCTCAGAATCCTTGGAATTCTCTGCCCCAGACAATGGTGGATGCTCCATCATTTAGTATATTCAAGGCTGAGAAAGACAGATTTTTGGGGTCTCGGGGAATCAAAGGAAATGGGGAGCAGGTGGGAAAATGGAGTTGAGACACAAGGTCAGTCGAGACAGAAGATAAGCAATGGTCTTACTAAATGGCAGAGCTCCTGCTCTTATTTCTTATGTTCTTAGTGATCATCCTGAATGAGGGAAATCACAACAATCTCCCACTAATCTTAAAGGGAACCACCATCACGAAGACTCCCACCATTAACTTCCAGGGGTCCGCCTTCATTGAGAAGCTAAGATGGCCCAGTTACATTCAAACTCTGGCTAGAAGAGCAAGGGCTGAAACTGGGTAATGTGTGACACGTAGCTCAGCTCCTGACCCCTCAAATCCTATGCACAGCCTAGAAGCCATGTAGTGGAATATTCTCCACTTGTCTGAATGGATGCAGCTGCAACAATGTTCCAGCAGCTCAACAATATCCAGGACAAAACTTTAATTGGCACCCTTTATACCAGGCTCATCATGTACTAGTGATGAAGGTAGATTGTAGTTGCATTGTGCACTACCTACAGGATGCAGCACAGCTTCTCACCAAAGTTACTACAGCAGCACATCACTGCATGTCAACCACCTCCACCCTCCCAACCACCCCAATACCTGCCCTCACCCCCTCCCCCACTCTAATATGGATAATGGCAGCAATGACTTGAACACAATCACCTCCAAATCACACAGCATCCTGACTTCCACAGATATTGATCTCACTTCATTATCATTGCTAGGTTAATGTACCAAAATTCCCAACCTAACACCTGACTACAGCAGTTCAAGGAAAAGCTCGCCACCATCTTTCAAGGTAACTAGGAATGAATGAGCAAGCCTTGCCGGAGATACTTCTATTCCAAGATCAAAATTATAGCAATTGAGATTATTTTGGGATTGATGCAATGGTTTGGGGAGAGTGTAGGGCAACGAGATTAGTTTGGGATTGATACAGAGCTATGGGGATAGAGTGGGGCAGTGGGTTTAACACAGGGTTATGCGGAGACAGTGGCTTTGACACAGGGTTATGCGGAGACAGTGGCTTTGACACAGGGTTATGCGGAGACAGTGGCTTTGACACAGGGTTATGCGGAGACAGTGGCTTTGACACAGGGTTATGCGGAGACAGTGGCTTTGACACAGGGTTATGCGGAGACAGTGGCTTTGACACAGGGTTATGCGGAGACAGTGGCTTTGACACAGGGTTATGCGGAGACAGTGGCTTTGACACAGGGTTATGCGGAGACAGTGGCTTTGACACAGGGTTATGCGGAGACAGTGGCTTTGACACAGGGTTATGCGGAGACAGTGGCTTTGACACAGGGTTATGCGGAGACAGTGGCTTTGACACAGGGTTATGCGGAGACAGTGGCTTTGACACAGGGTTATGCGCAGACAGTGGGATTGACACAGGGTTATGCGCAGACAGTGGGATTGACACAGGGTTATGCGGAGACAGTGGCTTTGACACAGGGTTATGCACAGACAATGGCTTTGACACAGGGTTATGCACAGACAGTGGCTTTGACACAGGGTTATGCGGAGACAGTGGGATTGACACAGGGTTATGCGGAGACAGTGGGATTGACACAGGGTTATGCGGAGACAGTGGGATTGACACAGGGTTATGAGGACACAGTGGGATTGACACAGAGTTATGAGGACACAGTGAGATTGACACAGGGTTATGCGGAGACAGTGGGATTGACACAGGGTTATGCGGAGACAGTGGGATTGACACAGGGTTATGCGGAGACAGTGGGATTGATACAGGGTTATGCGGAGACAGTGGGATTGATACAGGGTTATGTGGAGACAGTGGGATTACTCTAACAAAGAGCTGGAATAGGTACAATAGGCCAAATGTGTTTATCGGGTTGTATAGGTCAATGGTTCTATTGCTATGATTTGTGAAAGTGAAATTTAAACTCTATACCACAGGATAAAGGAACCACATGAAAGACAAAACCTCAGACAAAAATATTTCTTCTAAAAACTGTTAACACAGGGTAGAAGGAAATGTTTGTCAATTGCTGGTCCATCACTCTCTCAGATCTCCCCTCTGAACTGTTTCAGTCACAACCTTTCCCGTCTCTCAAAATTATCCAATCGATTGTGGTCATTGCTCCTGGGAATAATCCCCTCTTGTTCCTCAATCTCCAAATATCCCACACACATTCCCTTCCTACAATCTCAAGAGTTGAAATCTTCCACCCTAATTCAGAATGTTATGCCGATGAGTTTAGGTGCAATTGAGCTGGGAAGAGGCTGATGCATGGAGCTGTTGGGCTGAATTCTAAATAATTTCCCAGCCCCTAAATGCCACCAATTCTAGATCTTCCCTTCCACTGATGATATACTGGATTTTTATAACCTGAGCTAAGCTTCTTCCCGAACCTGTCTAAAAGTGTTAAAATGCCTCCCCAAATATGAGCAGGATTCAATGGTTCTCAAAGTAGAAAATGCTGGAAACATTCAGGAAATCAAGAGAGAGCAAGGAGCAGATAATGCACCTTCGCAGCCCACTATCAACTTCTTCAGCAAATGCACCAGAGACTGTCATCATGTTAGAGGGTTTCCTGATTGTCGTCAAGTCAGGGAGGGGAGTGGGTCTCCTGAGCCATACCAGATGATGCTTAACACCGGATTGACCACTGTGGCGCAAACCATCATCTCACAAGACAGAAGTCTGCTAGAGTTAATAGAGAGCAAACGTCAATTAGAGAACAAATATTACCTCTGCGGGGAAGAGCATAACTAGAGGTCATCAATAGAAGACAATCACCAAAAAACCCAATAGGAAATGCAGGAGAGAGTTCTTTAGCCAGAAACTGGTGAGAATGTTGAACTCGCTCCAACACAGTGTGGTTGAGGTGAGTGATATTGGTACATTTGGTAGGACGAGCATTTGAGCGAGAAGGGAATAGATGGATACAATGGTAGATTTAGTTGGCAAAAGCTGAGAGGAGGCTCAAGAGCAGCATTAACACCAGTATAAACTGATTGAGCCAAATGGCCTGTTCCTGTCTTGTATGTGCTATGAAAAGTTAATGTTTCAGGTCCATGACCTTTGTCTGAGCCCAGTTGAGTTAACAGTTGTTGAGGGATAAAGTAGTTGTGATAGAAGTTAAACATTTATGTCTTGAGCTTTAGCTCCCTGCTTTTAATTCTGGCATGGAATAGAAGGGGTTAAATTAAGAGCAGCTTTATTTGAGGTGACAATAATTAACTCCCAATTCACCTTGCTTACTTTCTTTCCCTCTCTAATCTTGTCTCCTCACTAGGGTTTGTTAATGAATACATAATCTCAATAGTTTAACTAATTATACAAATATCCTTTATTACCCATTTGGTTTAATCAGGTGAATGAGAGGCTGGTGGGGCCTGTTCATTTCAGTAAAACCTCTGGAGTTAAATTACCACATTCAGGTTACTCCCAGTCAAGGGAGGGGCATTGGAAACATACTCTCTCCACAATGTTCAAAGAAACAAGTGATTCAACAACAACATGTATTTATAAAGTGCATTTAATCTAATAAAACATCCCAAAGCGCTTCACCCAGAAAAGAAAAATTCATTCAGGTTCCTATCTCTTTAATTATATAATAATTTTTTTAAAATATTTTACGCTAAAGGCTCCTTCTCATCTGTAGAGACTGACATTGGTTTCTAGGCTGTAGCAGTGTCGTGAACCAAAGAAAACAACAGAGATCACATTAGCAATCTCTGTGCTGAGCATTACTAATCAAGGAACATTTCAGTTTGATGCCTTCATTGTTTTACAGCAAAACAAAATCCCACTCCTTGTCTCTACAGCAAACTGTCTTTGTAAATTCCACTTACCTGCCTGTCCCTTCACCCTCACCTCCAACACCAATGAGGAATTTATGGCCTTCTCTGTCACTAAGATTGGGATCATCCAATCAGTTACCCCTTGCACTGGCTCACGGCCCAATCTTCCTCCTATGCTCCCCCTGCCCTAGCCCTGAACTTGTGCCTTTCTCTAATTTCTCTCCTAACTCCCGTCATGCCCTCTCCAAGGTCATTGTGTCCACGAGACCCACCTTCTGCTCCATCAAACCTATTCCCACTAAACTGCTGACCAGCCAACTTTCATTCCAGTCCCCATGTTAGCTGAAATTATTAATAGCTCTCTGTCTCCTCAAGTATTGCCTCTTTCTCTTCTATTATCAACCCTTATCAAAAAACCCACCCTTAACCCCACCATCCTTGAAAACTGCCCCATCTCAAGTCCTTCAACGTGCTGTCACCTCAAAATTCCGTGTCCATCTCTCCCATAACTCTATCTTTGAATCCTTCCAATCAGGACCCCTGCCATGGTATCGAAGCAGCTCTCAAAGTCACAAATGCAACTGTGACAAAGGTCAATGATCCCCCCTTGTCCTTCTTGACTAGTCTGCAGCCTTTGACATGGTTGACCACACCATCCTCCTCCAAGGCTTCTCCACTGCCATCTAGCTGGGTGTGACTGCTCTCACCTAGTTCCATTCTTACCTATCTAATCGTAACCAGAATATCACTTGCAATGGCTTCTCTTCCTGCTCCCGCATGGTTTCCTCTGGTGTTTGCCAAGGATTTATCTTTGGCCATCTCATCTACATGCTGCCCTTCAACATTTTCCAAAAACATGTCAGATTGCACGTGTATGCTATGACACCCAGTTAGTTCTACCTCACCAACTCTCTCAACCTATCCACTGCTTCTGATTTGCCACACTGCTTGTCCAACATCAGTACCGGATGAGCAGATATTTCTTCCAAGCAAATATTCAGAAGAACCAAGACAGTGTCTTTGGTTCCTGCCAGAAATTTCATTCCCAATCCAGCCAATCTTTACCCTCACTTGTGTCATTGTCTGAGGCTGAATCAAATCGTTTGCAACTTTGACATCCCTTATCTAACCCCAAGATTAGCATTTGACCACAAACCCAGTCCATAACCAAGACAGTTTACTTTCATTTCCTTAGAACTATCTGTATCTATCACCGCCTCCACTTCTCTGTTACTGGAACCCAAATCCAAGATTTTACCTCAAGGTACCTATTGCCATTACCTTTCTGGTAATGCCTCATACCCCAGTGTATAATCAGACCAGAACCCACAACTACCATACCCACCAGTACCATACCCCATAATTACACAATGACAGACCTGTACTGTACCTGTATTATACAGGGACAGCCCTGTACCCACCAGTACCGTTCCCAGAGTTAAACAGTGACAGAGCTGTACCCACCAGTACTGTACCCCAGTGTCACACAGACCTGGATTCACCAGTACTGTACACACAAGTATCATATCCCAGTGTTGCAGTGACAGACCTGCAGCCACCAGTGCTGTACCCCAATGTTATAGTGACAGACCTGTAACCACTAGTACTATACCCATGTTATACAGCCTAGTACTGTACCCAAGTGTTATACAGTAGCAGACCTGTATCCAGCTGTACTCCAGTGCTCTGTAACACAGAAAGCTCGCTCCAGTCATGACCCAAGTTTGGTGGATCAGGATCTATACTGTGCTGTTGAATGCTTTTCACAATTCAAGTGGCCACAGTGTGAAAATTTCCTGCAGCCATGACTTAAAGTGTTACCCCAGTTACAACCTTGTTCAATACCAATTATTTACACAGTGTGTATGCATATCGACACAGTTTACATTGTAGCAGCAAACAGACTGCACAACACATCTGAAAGGATTATAAAACTGGCATTGGCCTACGCTTCATAGGTACACAGCATCCTCCAACAGCTGCTGCATTATCACTAAACTGGGGATTTGATGGGGTTCAAAAGGAACCTGCAATACCACCAATCTGAACACGGATTGTAAAACACAAGCTCAAAATGAGAGAGAGAGAAAAGCAGGCTAACGTTAGAAGAAAGCACACGTCCTAAGACACCTGACAGCCAATGTCATGCTTTTGAAGTTTACCCAATGATATATTGTTGAAAACGCAGCAGCCAATTTGCACAGCAAGATTCAAACAGCAATGTGACAATAACCTGATGTTAATAACCTTGTGATGTTTGTTCAAGGTTAAGTCTTGTTAAAGACATGGGGAATAACTTCCCTGCTTGTCTTTGAATTGTGTCATGGGATCTCTTATCTCCACCTGAGGGGGCAGACTGGGCCTCAGTTTAACATCTCAACTGCAAGATGTATCCACTGACAGTGCAGCACTCCCTCAGTACTGCAGTGGACTGCTAGACTCAATTCTGGGAGCTGATATTTCAGAATTAAAACACAAACCTCAGAGGTTTCTGACTCAGAGATGATAATAGCCCCATTACCAAGGCTAACACTTGCTCTGTTCACTTTGACACACTCTACCAAAACAATGAAGGGGGAATTGAAGCAGAAATAGGGAAGGGGTATAAAAAGCAGGGATGCCAGTTCCCATGAGGTTGGGGTAACAGGGAGTGGGGGCAGCCATCCATGTTCCTCAATTGAGTGGTAAGTGAGTGCCTTGGGGGGAAAACGAAAGGAGTCTCATTCAGTCCCCTATTTGAATACCTGGGGAACAGGACTGTCACCAAATTGTCCAAAGACCTTACCCAAGATATGGTGCTGGAGGGAAACAGTGAATCTTAAGTGGGGGGTGGGGGGTGGGGGGTGGGGAGTGGGGAGTGGGGGGGGAGAGAGAGAGGAAGGGGGTGCATAGGTGGGCATGGGGGGGTGCATAGGCAGGCGAGGGGGGTGCATAGGCAGGCGAGGGGGGTGCATAGGCAGGCGAGGGGGGTGCATAGGCAGGCGAAGGGGGGTGCATAGGCAGGCGAAGGGGGGTGCATAGGCAGGCGAAGGGGGGTGCATAGGCAGGCGAAGGGGGGGTGCATAGGCGGGAGAGGGGGGTGCATAGGCGGGAGAGGGGGGTGCATAGGTGGGCGAGGAGGAGAAATGAGGGGGGAATGAGGGGGGAGTAGAGGAAGAGGGGGGAGTAGAGGAGGGGAGGGGGGGAGAGAGAGGAGGGGAGGGGGGGAGAGAGAGGGAAGGGGAGGGGGGGAGAGAGAGGGAAGGGGAGGGGGGGAGAGAGAGGGAAGGGGAGGGGGGGAGAGAGAGGAACGGGGAGGGGGGGAGAGAGAGGAGGGGGAGGGGGGGGAGAGAGAGGAGGGGAGGGGGGGAGAGAGAGGAGGGGAGGGGGGGAGAGAGAGGAGGGGAGGGGGGGAGAGAGAGAGGAGGGGAGGGGGGGAGAGAGAGGAGGGGAGGATGGGAGAGAGAGGAGGGGAGAGAGAGGGGATGGGAGAGAGAGGATGGGAGAGAGAGGAGGGGAGAGAGGGGAGGGGGAGAGAGGGGAGGGGGAGAGAGAGGAGGGGGGAATAGGGAGAGAGAGGAGGGGGGAATAGGGAGAGAGAGGAAAGGGGAATAGGGAGAGAGAGGTGGGGGAGGGAGAGAGGGGGGAGGGAGAGAGAGGGGAGGGAGGGGGAGAGAGAGGGGAGGGGGGAGGGAGGGGGAGAGAGGGGAGGAGGGAGGGGGAGAGAGGGGAGGAGGGAGGGGGAGAGAGGGGAGGGGGGAGGGGGAGAGAGAGGGGAGGGGGGAGGGGGAGAGAGAGGGGAGGGGGGAGGGAGGGAGAGAGAGGGGAGGGGGGAGGGAGGGAGGAGAGAGGGGAGGGGAGAGGGAGGGAGGGAGAGAGAGGGGAGGGAGGGGGAGGGAGAGAGAGGGGAGGGACGGGGAGGGAGAGAGAGGGGAGGGAGAGAGAGGTGAGGGAGTGGGAGGGAGAGAGACTGTAGGGTGGGGGATAGAGAGGGGAGGGAGGGGGAGGGAGAGAGAGGGGAGGGGGGAGGGAGAGAGAGGGGAGGGGGGAGAGAGAGGGGAGGGGGGAGAGAGAGGGGAGGGGGGGAGGGGGGAGAGAGAGGGGAGGGGGGGGAGGGGGGAGAGAGAGGGAGGGGGGGGAGGGGGGAGAGAGAGGGGAGGGGGGGGAGGGGGGAGAGAGAGGGGAGGGGGGAGAGAGAGGGGAGGGGGAGAGGGGAGAGAGAGGGAGGGGGAGGGGGAGAGAGGGGAGGGGAGGGAGAGAGAGGGGAGGGGGAGAGGGAGAGAGAGGGGAGGGGGGGAGAGAGAGGGGAGGGGGGGAGAGAGAGGGGAGGGGGGGAGAGAGAGGGGAGGGGGGGAGAGAGAGGGGAGGGGGGAGAGAGAGAGGGGAGGGGGGAGAGAGAGGGAGGGGGGAGAGATAGGGGAGGGGGGAGAGAGAGGGGAGGGGGGGGAGAGAGACGGGGGGGGGGAGAGAGACGGGAGGGGGGGGAGAGAGACGGGGAGGGGGGGGGAGAGAGACGGGAGGGGGGGGAGAGAGAGACGGGAGGGGGGGGGGAGAGAGACGGGAGGGGGGGGGAGAGAGACGGGGAGGGGGGGGGAGAGAGACGGGAGGGGGGGGGGAGAGAGACGGGAGGGGGGGGGGAGAGAGACGGGAGGGGGGGGGGAGAGAGACGGGCGAGGGGGGGGGGAGAGAGACGGGAGGGGGGGGGGAGAGAGACGGGAGGGGGGGGGAGAGAGACGGGAGGGGGGGGGAGAGAGACGGGAGGGGGGGGGAGAGAGACGGGAGGGGGGGGGAGAGAGACGGGAGGGGGGGGGAGGGGAGAGAGACGGGAGGGGGGGGGGAGAGAGACGGGAGGGGGGGGGAGAGAGACGGGAGGGGGGGGGAGAGAGACGGGAGGGGGGAGGGGGGAAGAGAGAGGGGAGGGGGGAGGGGGGAGAGAGAGGGGAGGGGGGAGGAGGGGAGAGAGGGGGGCAGGAGGGAGAGAGGGGGGAGGGGGGAGAGGAGAGGAGGGGGGAGAGGGGAGGGGGGAGGGAGAGGGGAGGGGGGAGGGAGAGGGGAGGGGGGAGAGAGAGGGGAGGGGGAGAGGAGAGGGGAGGGGGAGAGGGAGAGAGAGGGGAGGGGGGAGAGGGGAGAGAGAGGGAGGGGGGAGGGGAGAGAGAGGAGAGAGGGGGGGGAGAGGGGAGAGAGAGGAGAGAGGGAGGGGGGGAGAGAGGGGAGGGGGGAGGGGGGGAGAGGGGAGGGGGGGGAGGGGGGAGGAGAGGGGAGGGGGGAGGGGGGAGAGAGAGGGGAGGGGGAGGGGGGGAGAGAGAGAGGAGGGGGAGAGAGAGAGGGGAGGGGGGGAGAGGGGAGAGGGGAGGGGGGAGGGGGGAGAGAGAGGGGAGGGGGGGAGAGGGAGGGGGGGAGAGGGGAGGGGGGAGGGGGAGGGGGGGAGGGGGGAGAGGGGGGGAGGGGGGAGAGAGAGGGAGGGGGAGGGGGGAGAGAGAGGGGAGGGGAGGGGGAGAGAGAGAGGGGAGGGGAGGGGGGAGAGAGAGGGGGGAAGGGAGGGGGGAGAGAGAGAGGGGAGAGGGGAGAAAGTGAGGGGAGGGGGGAGAGAGTGAGGGGAGGGGGGAGAGAGAGAGGGGATTGGGGGAGAGAGAGAGAGGGGAGGGCGGGAGAGAGAGAGGGGAGGGTGGGAGGGAGAGAGGGGAGGGGGGAGAGAGAGAGGGGGGAGGGGGGGGAGAGGGGGGAGGGGGTGAGAGAGGGGGGAGGGGGGAGGGGGGAGAGAGAGGGGAGGGGGGAGGGGGGAGAGAGAGGGGAGTGGGGAGGGGGGAGAGAGAGGGGAGTGGGTGGGAGAGAGAGGGGAGGGGGGGGGAGAGAGAGGGGAGTGGGTGGGAGAGAGAGGGGAGGGGGGAGGAGAGAGAGGGGAGGGAGGAGAGAGAGGGGAGGGAGGATGAGAGAGGGGGGGAGGGAGGAGAGAGAGGGGAGGGGGGAGAGAGAGGGGAGGGGGAGGGGGAGAGAGAGGGGAGGGGGGGGAGAGAGAGAGGAGGGGAGGGGGGGAGAGAGAGGAGGGGAGAGAGAGGGGAGGGGGAGAGAGGGGAGGGGGAGAGAGGGGAGGGGGAGGGAGAGAGAGGAGGGGGAGGGAGAGAGAGGAGGGGGAGGGAGAGAGAGGGGAGGGAGAGAGAGGGGAGGGAGGGAGAGAGAGGGGAGGGTGGGGGAGAGAGGGGAGGGGGGAGGGGGGGAGAGAGGGGAGGGGGGTGGGGGGGAGAGAGGGGAGGGGGGAGGGGGAGAGAGAGGGGAGGGGGGAGGGAGGGAGAGAGAGAGGGGAGGGGGGAGGGAGGGAGAGAGAGGGGAGGGGGGGAGGGAGGGAGAGAGAGGGGAGGGGGGAGGGAGGGAGAGAGAGGGGAGGGGGGAGGGAGAGAGAGGGGAGGGAGAGAGAGGGGAGGGAGAGAGAGGGGGAGGGGGAGGGAGAGAGAGGGGAGGGGGGAGAGAGAGAGGGGAGAGGGGAGAGAGAGAGGGGAGGAGGGAGAGAGGGGGGAGGGGGGGGAGGGGGGGGAGAGAGAGGAGAGCGGGGGGAGGGGGGAGAGAGAGGAGAGCGGGGGGAGGGGGGAGAGAGAGGAGAGCGGGGGGAGGGGGGAGAGAGAGGAGAGAGGGGGGAGGGGGGAGAGAGAGGAGAGCGGGGGGAGGGGGGAGAGAGAGGAGAGCGGGAGAGAGAGGGGAGGGGGGAGGGGGGAGAGAGAGGGGAGGGGGGAGAGAGAGGGAGGGGGGGAGAGAGAGGAGGGGGGAGAGAGAGGGAGGGGGAGGAGAGGGAGGGGGAGAGAGAGGGGAGGGGGGAGAGAGACGGGAGGGGGGAGGGGGGAGGGGGGGAGAGAGAGGGGAGGGGGGGAGAGAGAGGGGAGGGGGGGTGAGAGAGAGGGGAGGGGGGGAGAGAGAGAGAGGGGAGGGGGGGGAGAGAGAGGGGAGGGGGGGAGAGAGGGGGAGGGGGGGAGAGAGAGGGAGGGGGGGGAGAGAGAGACGGGAGGGGGGGAGAGAGAGGGAGGGTGGGGGGAGAGAGACGGGAGGGGGGAGGGGGGAGAGACGGGAGGGGGGGGGAAGAGAGACGGGAGGGGGGGGGGGAGAGAGACGGGAGGGGGGGGGGAGAGAGAGAGGGAGGGGGAGGGGGGGGGGGGGGGGGAAAGAGAGAGGGGAGGGGGGAGGGGGGGGAGAGAGAGGGGAGGGGGGAGGAGGGAGAGAGGGGGGGAGGAGGGAGAGAGGGGGGAGGGGGAGAGAGAGGGGAGGGGGGAGAGGGGAGGGGGGAGAGGGGAGGGGGGGAGAGGGGAGGGGGAGGGAGAGGGAGGGGGGAGAGAGAGGGGAGGGGGGAGAGAGAGGGGAGGGGGGGAGAGAGAGGGGAGGGGGGGAGAGGGGAGAGAGAGAGGGGAGGGGGGAGGGGGGTGAGAGAGAGAGGAGGGGGGGAGAGGGGAGAGAGAGGAGAGAGGGGAGGGGGGAAGAGGGGAGAGGGGTAGGGGGGAGGGGGGAGAGAGAGGGAGGGGGGAGGGGTGGAGAGAGAGGGAGAGAGAGGGGAGGGGGGAGGCGGGGAGCGAGGAGAGGGAGGGGGGAGAGAGAGGGAGGGGGGAGGGGGGAGAGAGAGAGGAGGGGGAGAAGAGGGGCGAGGGGGGTGAGAATGAGGGGAGGGCGGGGGAGAGGGGAGAGGGCGAGGGGGGAGGGGGTGAGAGAGAAGGGAGTTGCGGAGGTGGTGGAGGGGGGGTAGAGGGGAGGGGGGGATGAGGGGAGAGAGGGGGGAGGGGGAGAGAGGGGGGAGGGGGGAGAGAGGGGGAGGGGGGAGAGAGAGGGGAGGGGGGAGGGGGGGAGAGAGGAGGGGAGGGGGGAGGGGGGAGAGAGAGGGGAGGGGGGAGGGGGAGAGAGGGAGGGGGGAGGGGGGAGAGAGAGGGGAGGGGGGAGGGGGGGAGAGAGGGGAGGGGGGAGGGGGGAGAGAGAGGGGAGGGGGGAGGGGGGAGAGAGAGGGGAGGGGGGAGGGGAGGGGGGAGAGAGAGGGGAGGGGGGAGGGGGGAGAGAGAGGGGAGGGGGGGAGAGGGAGGGGGGAGGGGGAGGAGAGAGAGGGGGGGGGAGGGGGGAGAGAGAGGGAGGGGGGAGGGGGGGAGAGAGAGGGGAGGGGGAGGGGGAGAGAGGGGGGAGGGAGGGGGGGGAGAGAGAGGGGAGGGGGGGGGAGGGAAGAGAGGGGAGGGGGGAGGGGGGAGAGAGGGGGGAGGGGGGGAGAGAGGGGGGAGGGGGGAGAGAGAGGGGGGGAGGGGGGAGGGGGGGAGAGAGAGGGGAGGGGGGAGGGGGGAGGAGAGAGAGGGAGGGGGGAGGGGGGAGAGAGAGGAGGAGGGGGGAGGAGAGGGGAGGGGGGAGGGGGGAGGAGAGAGGGGAGGGGGGAGAGAGAGGGGAGGGGGAGAGAGAGGGGAGGGGGGGAGAGGAGAGGGGGAGGGGAGGGAGAGAGAGGGGAGGGGGGAGAGGAGGGGGGAGAGGGTGAGGGGGGAGAGGGGGGGAGAGAGAGGGGGAGGGGGGGGAGAGAGAGGGGAGGGGGAGAGGGAGGGAGAGAGAGGGGAGGGGGGAGAGAGAGGAGGGGGAGGGGGGAGAGAGAGGGAGGGGGGAGGGGGGGGGAGAGAGAGGGGAGGGGGGAGAGAGAGAGGGGAGGGGGGAGGGGGAGAGAGAGGGGAGGGGGGAGGGGGGGAGAGAGAGAGGGGGAGGGGGAGGGGAGGGAGAGCGAGGGGGAGGGGAGGGGGGAGAGAGAGGGGAGGGGGGAGGGGGGAGAGAGAGGGGAGGGGGGAGGGGGGAGAGAGAGGGGAGGGGGGAGGGGGGAGAGGGAGGGGGAGGGGGGAGAGAGAGGGAGGGGGGAGGGGGGAGAGAGAGGGGAGGGGGGAGGGGGGAGAGAGAGGGGAGGGGGGAGGGGGAGAGAGAGGGGAGGGGGGAGGGGGGGAGAGAGAGGGGAGGGGGGAGGGGGAGAGAGAGGGGAGAGGGGGAGGGGGGAGAGAGAGGGGAGGGGGGAGGGGGGAGAGAGGGAGGGGGGAGGGGGGGAGAGAGGGGAGGGGGGAGGAGAGAGAGGGGAGGGGGGAGGGGGAGAGAGAGGGGAGGGGGAGGGGGAGAGAGAGAGGGGAGGGGGAGGGGAGAGAGGGGGAGAGAGAGGGGAGGGGGAGGAGGAGAGAGGGGGAGGGGGGAGAGAGAGGGGAGGGGAGGGGGGAGGGAGGAGAGAGAGGGAGGGGGGAGAGAGGCGGAGAGAGAGGGAGGGGGGAGGGGGGGCGAGAGAGCGGAGGGGGGGGAGGGGGGAGAGAGAGGGGAGAGCGGAGGGGGAGAGAGAGGGGAGGGGGAGGGGAGAGAGAAGGGGAGGGAGGAGGAGGGGAGAGAGAGAGGAGGGAGGGGGGGGAGAGAGAGGAGGGGAGGGGGGAGGGAGAGAGAGGGGAGGAGGAGGGGAGGAGAGGAGGGGAGGGAGAGAGAGGGAGGGGGAGGGAGAGGGGAGGAGGGAGAGAGGGAGGGGGGAGAGGAGAGAGGAGGGAGAGAGGGGGAGGGAGAGGGAGGGGGAGAGAGGGGAGGAGGGAGGGGGAGAGAGGGAGAGAGAGGGGGAGGGGGGAGGAGGAGGGGAGAGAGGGGAGGGGAGGGGGGAGAGGAGAGAGGGAGGGGGAGGGAGGAGAGAGAGAGAGGGAGGGGGGAGGGAGAGAGAGGGGAGGGGGAGGAGGGAGAGGAGAGGGGAGGGGAGGGGGGAGGGAGAGAGAGGGAGGGGGAGAGAGAGGGGAGGGGGAGAGAGAGGGGAGGGAGAGAGAGCGGAGGGGGGGAGGGAGAAGGGGAGGGGAGGAGAGAGAGGGGAGGGGGGGAGAGAGAGGGGAGGGGGAGGGGAGAGAGAGGGGAGGGGGAGGGAGGGAGAGAGAGGGGAGGGGGGAGGGAGGGAGAGAGAGGGGGGAGGGGGAGGAGGGAGGGGAGGGGGGAGGAGAGAGAGGGGAGGGGGGAGGGGAGAGTGAGGGGAGGGAGAGAGAGGGGAGGAGAGAGAGGGGAGGGGGAGAGAAAGGGGAGGGGGGAGGGAGAGAAAGGGGAGGGGGGAGGGAGAGAAAGGGGAGGGGGGAGAGAGAGGGGAGGGGGGAGAGAGAGGGGAGGGGGGAGAGAGAGGGGAGGGGGGGGAGGGGGGAGAGAGAGGGGAGGGGGGGAGGGGGGGAGAGAGAGGGGAGGGGGGAGAGGGGAGAGAGAGGGGAGGGGGGAGAGAGAGGGGAGGGGGGAGAGAGAGGGGAGGGGGGAGAGGGGAGAGAGAGGGAGGGGGGAGGGGGGAGAGAGGGGAGGGGGGAGAGAGAGGGGAGGGGGGGAGAGAGAGGGGAGGGGGGGAGAGAGAGGGGAGGGGGGAGGAGAGAGAGGGGAGGGGGGGAGAGAGAGGGAGGGGGGGAGAGGGGGAGGAGAGCGGGGAGTGGGGGGAGAGAGCCGGGAGTGGGGGGAGAGAGCGGGGAGGGGGGGAGAGAGCCGGGAGTGGGGGGAGAGAGCCGGGAGTGGGGGGAGAGAGCCGGGAGTGGGGGGAGAGAGCCGGGAGTGGGGGGGAGAGAGACGGGACGGGGGGGGGGAGAGAGACGGGGAGGGGGGGGGAGAGAGACGGGAGGGGGGAGGGGGGAGGGGGAGGGGGGAGAGAGAGGGGAGGGGGGAGGAGGGAGAGAGGGGGGAGGGGGGAGAGAGGAGGGGGAGGGGGGGAGAGAGAGGGGAGGGGGAGAGGGGAGAGAGAGGGGAGGGGGGAGGGGGGAGAGAGAGAGGAGGGGGGAGAGGGGGAGAGAGAGGAGAGAGGGGAGGGGGGGAGAGAGAGGAGAGAGGGGAGGGGGGGGAGAGGGGAGAGGGGAGGGGGGAGGGGGGAGAGAGAGGGGAGGGGGGAGGGGGAGAGAGAGGGGAGGGGGGAGGGGGAGAGAGAGAGGAGGGGGGAGAGAGAGGGGAGGGGGGAGGGGGGAGAGAGAGAGGAGGGGGGAGAGAGAGGGGAGGGGGGGAGAGGGGAGAGGGGAGGGGGGAGGGGGGAGAGAGAGGGGAGGGGGGGAGAGGGGAGGGGGGGAGAGGGGAGGGGGGAGGGGGGAGAGAGGGGGGAGGGGGGAGAGAGAGGGGAGGGGGGAGAGAGAGGGGAGGGGGGAGGGGGGAGAGAGAGGGGAGGGGGGAGGGGGGAGAGAGAGGGGAGGGGGGAGAGAGAGGGAGGGGGGAGGGGGGAGAGAGAGGGGAGGGGGGAGAGAGAGGGGAGGGGGGAGGGGGGAGAGAGAGGGGAGGGGGGAGGGGGGAGAGAGAGGGGAGGGGGGAGGGGGGAGAGAGAGGGGAGGGGGGAGGGGGGAGAGAGAGGGGAGGGGGAGGGGGGAGAGAGAGGGGAGGGGGGAGAGAGAGGGGAGGGGGGAGGGGGAGAGAGAGGGGAGGGCGGAGGGGGGAGAGAGAGGGGAGGGGGAGGGGGAGAGAGAGGGGAGGGGGGAGGGGGGAGAGAGGGGGGAGGGGGGAGAGAGGGGGGAGGGGGGAGAGGGGAGAGAGAGGGGAGGGGGGGGGGAGAGAGAGGGGAGGGGGGAGGAGAGAGAGGGGAGGGAGGAGAGAGAGGGGAGGGGGGAGGGGGGAGAGAGAGAGGGGAGGGGGGAGAGAGAGGGGAGGGGGGAGGGAGGAGAGAGAGGGGAGGGGGGAGGGGGGAGAGAGAGGGGAGGGGGGAGAGAGAGGGGAGGGGGGAGAGAGAGGGGAGGGGGGAGAGAGAGGGGAGGGGGGAGAGAGAGGGGAGGGGGGAGAGAGAGGGGAGGGGGGAGAGAGAGGGGAGGGGGGAGAGAGAGGGGAGGGGGGAGAGAGAGGGGAGGGGGAGGGAGGAGAGAGAGGGGAGGGGGAGGGGGGAGAGAGAGGGGAGGGGGAGGGGGGAGAGAGAGGGGAGGGGGGAGAGAGAGGGGAGGGGGGAGAGAGAGGGGAGGGGGGAGAGAGAGGGGAGGGGGGAGGAGAGAGAGGGGAGGGGGAGGAGAGAGAGAGGGGAGGGGGAGGGGGGAGAGAGAGGGGAGGGGGAGGGGGGAGAGAGAGGGGAGGAGGGGGGACAGAGAGGGGGAGGAGGGGGGAGAGGGGGGGAGAGAGAGGGGGGAGGGGGGAGGAGAGGGAAGAGAGGGGGGAGGAGAGAGAGGGGAGGGGGGAGGAGAGAGAGGGGAGGGGGGAGGAGAGAGAGGGGAGGGGGAGAGAGAGGGGAGGGGGGAGAGGGGAGAGAGAGGGGAGGGGGAGAGAGAGGGGAGGGGGGAGGGGGAGAGAGAGGGGAGGGGGGAGGGGGGAGAGAGAGGGGAGGGGGGAGGGGGGAGAGAGAGGGGAGGGGGGAGGAGAGAGAGGGGGAGGGGGAGAGAGAGGGGAGGGGGGAGAGGGGAGAGAGAGGGGAGGGGGGAGGGGGGAGAGAGAGGGGAGGGGGGAGGGGGGAGAGAGAGGGGAGGGGGGAGGAGAGAGAGGGGAGGGGGAGAGAGAGGGGAGGGGGGAGAGGGGAGAGAGAGGGGAGGGGGGAGAGGGGGAGAGAGAGGGGAGGGGGGAGGGGGGAGAGAGAGGGGAGGGGGGAGGGGGGAGAGAGAGGGGAGGGGGGAGGGGGGAGAGAGAGGGGAGGGGGGAGGGGGGAGGGGGGAGAGAGAGGGGAGGGGGGAGAGGGGAGAGAGAGGGGAGGGGGGAGAGAGAGGGAGAGAGCGAGGGGAGGGGGAGAGTGAGGGGAGGGGGGAGGGGGGAGAGAGAGGGGAGGGGGGAGGGGGGAGAGAGAGGGGAGGGGGGAGGAGAGAGAGGGGAGGGGGAGAGAGAGGGGAGGGGGGAGAGGGGAGAGAGAGGGGAGGGGGGAGGGGGAGAGAGAGGGGAGGGGGGAGGGGGGAGAGAGGGGAGGGGGAGAGGGGAGAGAGAGGGGAGGGGGGAGAGGGGAGGGAGAGAGAGGGGAGGGGGGAGAGGGGAGAGAGAGGGGAGGGGGGAGAGGGGGAGAGAGAGGGGAGGGGGGAGGGGGGAGGGGGGAGAGAGAGGGGAGGGGGGAGAGGGGAGAGAGAGGGGAGGGGGGAGAGGGGAGAGGGGAGGGGGAGAGAGAGGGGAGGGGGAGAGGGGGGAGGGGGAGATGTTGGGCTTGGGGGTAATATGGCCATGCACCTGGGCCGCCTCCTCCCTCTCTGCCTCCAGCGGCTCCCACGCCAGCCGGCCGGGGCCTCGGATTCCCAGATGGAAGCGGCCCCAGGTGACGGGTGTCGGGCCTTTCGCTCTCCCCCTCCTCCCCCCGGCCTACCTGGGTCTTGGTGGTGAGCTGGATCACCGCCTTCCTGAAGTGCAGCTTAGAGTCGGTGTTCCCCATCCTTCCGCCTCCGTCAGACTAACACCGGGAGCGGGAGGGAGAGAGAGAGAGAGCGCGGCCCGCCCACAGCAACTGGGAGGGACAGAGAGAGAGAGAATGGGGAGGGAGGGAGAGAGAGAATGGGGGGAGGGGGAGGGCGAGAGAGAATGGGGGGGGGAGGGGGAGAGAGAGAATGGGGGAGGGAGAGAGAGAATGGGGGAGGGAGAGAGAGAGAATGGGGGAGAGAGAGAGAGAATGGGGGAGGGAGAGAGAGAATGGGGGGGGGAGGGGGAGAGAGAGAATGGGGGAGGGAGAGAGAGAATGGGGGAGGGAGAGAGAGAATGGGGGAGGGAGAGAGAGAGAATGGGGGGAGAGAGAGAGAGAATGGGGGGAGGGAGAGAGAGAATGGGGGGAGGGAGAGAGAGAATGGGGGAGGGAGAGAGAGAGAATGGGGAGGGAGGGAGAGAGAGAATGGGGAGGGAGGGAGAGAGAGAGAGAATGGGAGGGGGGAGAGAGAATGGGAGGGGAGAGAGAAAATGGGAGGGGGAGAGAGAGAATGGGAGGGGGGAGAGAGAGAGAATGGGGGAATGAGGAGGATAGAGTGAGGAGGGGAGAGCAAGGCAGAGTAAATGGGAGAGAGCTCGAGGGAATGAGGGGGAGAGTTCTCGAGGGAATGAGGGGGAGAGAGCGAGAGTGAATGAGGGGGAGAGAGCGAGAGTGAATGAGGGGGAGAGAGCGAGAGGGAATGAGGGAGAGAGTGCGAGAGGGAATGAGGGAGAGAGAGCGAGAGGGAATGAGGGAGAGAGATCGAGAGGGAATGAGGGAGAGAGAGCGAGGGAATGAGGGAGAGAGAGCGAGAGGGAATGAGGGAGAGAGAGCGAGAGGGAATGAGGGAGAGAGAGCGAGAGGGAATGAGGGAGAGAGAGCAAGAGGGAATGAGGGAGAGAGAGCGAGATGGAATGAGGGAGAGAGAGCGAGAGGGAATGAGGGAGAGAGAGCGAGAGGGAATGAGGGAGACAGCGAGAGGGAATGAGGGGGAGAAAACAAGAGAAAATGAAGGAAAGAGGAAGGGTGAGAGAGATTGAGGAGGAGAGAGTGAACAGGCTGACAAAGTGGGTGTGAGGGAAACCAAGGCAAAAGAGAGGGTAATCCAAGAGATAGAGGGAAGAAAAACTAAAGGGGGGGAAGAGAGATGGATAGTGCAAGCAGAGAAAGAAAGCAAGAGGTGGGGAAACCGAGGAAGAGTGGAAAGGGGGAATATAGAAACATTAACAGGAGATGAACCATTCAAGCCTGTGCCTGTATTCCTACTCCATTTACCCACCTTGGTTCCATAATCCTCAATATCCTTGCCTAACAAAAATGTATTAATCTCATTTTTTCCATTGACCTAGCTTCAACAGCTTTTTTAGGGAAGAGAGTTCCAGATTTCCACTACTCTTTGTGTGAAGAAGTGCTTCCTGACATCATCCCTGAATAGTCTTGTTCTAATTTAAAAGTTATCTTCCCTTGTTCTGGAATCCACCCCAAAGAAAACTGTTGCTCTCTCTTTATCCTACTACGTTACTTAATTGTTTTAAACACCTCAGATCACCCCTTAATCTATATTCAAGAAAATACAAGCCAATAATTTTATCATTTAGTCCCAGTGACTTTGTGATGAAATTGTGCTGCACTCCAAGACTAGTATATCCTTATGAGGTGTGATACCCAGCTGGGATCTAACCAGAGCTCTGTACAACTGTAATGTAACTTCCACCTCTTTGCATTCCAGCTCCTTTGAGATGAACATTCTATTAGCCCTCAATTTTTTTTACCTTGCTTTTAGTGATTCTTGTGCTTGGATCCTAAATTCCTTGGTTCATCCATTGTTCCTAACTTCTCACCATTTAGAAAACATCTTTAGTGGATAACCTCACATTTTCCCACATTAAACTCCATCTGCCATTGTTTTGGCCGCTCATCTTATCTATCAATGTCCTTTTGCAACTTTCTGCTCTCATATCTTTACTGCACTTCCTAAATTAATGTCATCAACAAATAAATATTCTCTATTCCTGTCTATTCTTTTATCTACGTAATTCATGAACGTAGTGAAAACCTCCAACCTGAGTATTGGTCATTGGGAAATACCATTAGTATCCTGCCAATCTATGTGCATTGCTATTATACCTGCTCTGTTTCCCACAACAACAACCTGTATTTATATAGCACCATTGGTACAATAAAACATCCCAAGGCACATCTTAAAATTATTTTTATTAAAATTGTCAAAATATTAGAATTGTTATCAGACAAAATTTGATGCCAAGCCACATGAGGCATTAGGGCAGATGACCAAGAGTTCGGTCAAAGAGGTCGGTTTTAAGGAGCATTTCAAAGTAGAAAACAGAGTTAGAGATGTGTAGGGAGGGAATTCCAGAGCTTAGAGCCCATTCAGAGTGAGGTGGTGAGCTGGGGGAAGCAGGGGAGAGGGCAGAGGTGACTGATAGGCCTTAGTGACAAAGAAGTGCTCGCACTTGTTGAAGTTGAGGATGGAAGGGGCAGGGAGAAGATTTAAAAAGATGGTTCATAGTGGAGAAATCAGAGTTGTCTTTGCACTCTGGGATAACACGTTATTAAACTAGTTGCCCACCATATGTGCAATTCTGCATCTTTTGGACTTAAAGGAGCGGAGGTGAAGGTGATACCCTGGGGAGCAACTAGTGTGAGAGAGAGAATCATGGTTTTAATAGGGACTAAGGTGTAAAAGTAAGGGCATGATTAAGTAGGTCGGGAGTAGCAGACAGGTTGTGATGAAAGAGGAGTCAAAGGCTGCTACAAGCTGTAAGTTTGAAAGGACCATTATATGTGACTTGGGAGAGAGCTATTTCCAGGAATGGATAGGGAAAGAAGTGGGTTTGGCAGAGAGATGTGGGTAGAGAGGGATATAAACAGGTGATCAGAGATGGCCTTTTCTGTAAGTGATATAGGAATAGCAAAGTTATGTGAAATGTCAAAATCAAGAGAGTGGCTGTAAATATGAGTGGGGGAGTTTATATGAAGACATTGATGACATCACCCAAAAACACAATGTCAGTCTCCACTCGCCACTGACAACACCCCACTCTATCTAACCACCACAGCTCTCAATCCCTCCACTATGTCTAAATTATCAGATATCTTGCTGGCTTCCAAAATGAATGAGCAGAAGTTTCCTCCAATCAAATATTGGGAATAATGAAGCCATCGTCTCAGAAACTCGGCTCCATACCACTGACCCTCTCCCTGGAAACTGTCTTGAGCCTGAAGCAGATATTGCACAACCTTGATTGTGAGATGAATTCCTGACCACGTATCCATACCGTCATTACGATTGCCTATTTCTGCCTCCATAACATCCCCCAACTCTGCCCCACCTCAGCTCATGTGCTGCTGGAAACCTCATCCATGCCTTTGTTACCTCTAGACTTGACTATTTCAATACACTCTTGGCTGTTAATTGTATATTAATTGTGTTTAATCATATGAAGGTGCTGGGTATTAGCTAAGCTTTCACTTGAACACCTATAAATAGACACAGGTTAAAATGGTGATTGTTGGGTTAAGAGGTGACTGCTTGTAATGAATAATTCTATAACTGTAAAGTTTACATCCAGTTCTATTTTTCACCAGCCGGCGTTTTGGAATAAAGCGCTAGCTGGTCTCCCAGATCTACCTTCTGTAAACCTGAGGAAATCCAAAACTCTGTTGCCTGTGTCTTAACTTGCACCAAGCCCCATTTACCTATCACCCTGTGCTCCCTGACCTACATTGAATGCTGGTCAAGCAACGTCTTGATTTTAAATTCTCATCTATGTTTTTAATACCCTCCATGGCCTTGCTCCTCCCTATCTCTCTAATTTCCTCCAATCCTACAACCCTCTGAGATGTGTGTTCCACTAATTTCCACCTCTTGTCCATCCCCAATTTTAATTGCTCCACCATTGGTGGCCATGATCTAAGCTCCAGAATGCTGTTGGTAAACCCTCTCTGCCTTGCTTTCCTCCTTTAAGATACTCCTTAAAACATATCTCTTTGACAAAGCTTTTGGTCATCTGACCTAAAATCTCCTTTTGTGGCTCAGTGTCATATTTTGTTATATAATGCTGTAAAGCACTTTGGGGCATTTTATTACATTAAAGGCGCCATATAAATGTAAGCTGTGGACTGATTTAAAAGGTGACAAAGTTTTTTATTTCCCCTCTCTTCGAGCACTGGGCGGGGTTGGACCTGTGCAATGTTGGAAATGTTCTGCATATTTCGGTGCAAGAGGTTGGTGTTGATGGGAGGGTTAAGTATTGCGGGCGTTGCAAGTTGCGGCTGACTTTGCTAGATGGCAGTGAGGAGCTGGGAGGCCGGGACTGGAGGCTCTGGTGAGTTCTTGTTTCCGAGTTGGAAGGATTTTTTTTTGGACTGTGGAGGATGGAAATGAGTCACTGAGATGCAGCCCTGAGTCGATAGCTGCTGCTGCCACGTCGGAGCGCTGGTCTGGAGCTGCTGAGCGCAGCGCCTGCATCCAGAAGAAGGTCAGGAACAGGAGTGGGACCAGAACATCCTTTCCAATAGGGACAGCGGGTGCAGTGCTCTACATCTCTAAGCAGGACCACAGCAAAGAAGCAATATCTTCATCAAGGACACCCAGTGCCTACTGCAGTCGCCTCCCAATGATCAGTAACAACCACAGCATGGACGATTTCGAGACTGAAGAGGATGAGCCTTGGTATGATCAGCAGGACTTGGAACAAGGTGAGTAGGGGAGGGAAGGAGAGAGAGAGATGGAGGAGGAATGGTAGAGAGGAGGATTAGGAAGGATGAGGGAAGGGAGGAAATGGTAAAGATGGGGAGTTGGTGTGGAAAGATTGGGGCAACTAATTGAAGTGCAGGGCATCAGAACATAAATAGGAAAATATAGTGTGAGATGTAAGGATGAGGTAAAACTAAAGATGGATGAAAGGGAAATAAAAGAAGAGACAAAGAGAGCAAGGGAGAGGAGGAGAGAGAGAATTTCAAACTGTAACCAGTTTCACCTTTTTCTGCAAATCAATTCTCAGGTTCTTAAACAAAAGTCTCTGAAGCTGCCCTGCATATTGAGGTGTTTGTTTCTGGAACTGCACATTGCTAATGTAGTGTGAAATATAGGGATTAAACATCCAGACAGTAAGTGTAAGATGGAGGACTGCTGGAGAGAAAAGGGGAGAGGAGAAGGAGAAATGTGAGAGGGAGAGAGAGAGAGAGAGAGACTTGAGTATACAGAGAGAGCAAGTGAAGAAGAGAAAACTGACAAGATGTGTAGTAAACAGGAGACGGGAGTGACTCAAGAAAATGCGACATGCCAGAGGAGGAGATTGATGTAAATATTAAAGGAGAGGATAGAGAACAGACAAAAAATAAAATTAAATATTTTGTCAAAGGGGAAGACGGTGATTTTCTGCCATTTTTTCTTATAATAGGTGGACAATTCCTGTCAGTAAATCCACGCAGTCGTCCTGCTAATGTAACATGCAGATTTAGCTTTACCTGGGTCCCCTTGGGACCGAATCAAGGGTCACATTAAAGCTGTGAGTATCAGTTAGTTTGCAATGGGGAAACGATAGGAACAGAAGTAGACAACTCACCCATCTAGCCTGTTCCACTTGCCCACCTGGAGCTGAAACCCAATTTCTCAATAGCTGAGTTGCTAGTCAGGAATGGTTGTTTATGGGTTGAGATTATGTTTCTTTCTTTGCATTGGGTATTTGCAGCTAGTGGGTTAGTACATGAATATTCTAATTAATCAATTTAAATTCTCCAAGGGTTTTTTTTTTGCTTTGCTGTGAAAGAGAATTGTTCAGTGAGTATCCTGTCATTTGGGGAAGCTGTGTTCTGCTTGGCAGCTTACTTTGGTACTCCAGTCTGTATTCTGGTACATGGGAAGAGAATGGAACTGTCCTCCTGTGTGTTGGAAATTTTGCTGCTTGAGAATTTTTTTTTAAAAAACAGCCATGTTTAAGGACAGTCAACATATGTACAGGGAACTAATGTGACCCTGATGGCCTGCAGCACTCACCTAGCACTAGGTTCAATCATATGACAGCAAGCTCTTTAAGTAGATCAAGCATACTTGACCTTCACAATCTAGTTATTCATGTCAGGGCAGATTTATACAGAGCACGAGAGCTTTATTTACATTTCAGCAGCTCCTCAACATACAAGGAGCTTTTTCAAGAGTCATAGGATATCTGTGAGGAGGGGGGATTGTGACTGAAATATTCATGTTGTGTCCACTTAAGCTGTGACAGCCATCAATACAACTTGACACTTGGTCATTCCAAACTTGGAATTTGTCTGGTCAGAGCATTTTAAATATTTAACAAAACTGGCCTACGTTATTCATGAGTACACATCTGTCACTGCCTAACATTGGCGTACAGTACTGGTGGGTACAGGTCTGTCACTGTATAACACGGGTACAGTACTTGTGGCTACAGGTTTGTCACTGTATAATGGGTACAGTACTGGCGGGTACAGGTCTGTCATTGTATAATACTGGGGTGTTGTGTCTGAACAGAGCATTTTAAGTATTTTTAAAAACTGGCCTACAGTATTCATGGGTACACATCTGACACTGTCTAATATTGGGGTACAGTACTTGTGGGTACAGATCTGTCACTGTATAACACTGGGTACAGTACTGCTGGGTACAAGCCTGTCACTGTCTAATAAAAGCAAAATACTGTGGATGCTGGAAATCCGAAATAAAAACAGAAAATGCTGGAAAAACTCAGGTCTGGTAGCATCTGTGGAGACAGAAACAGAGTTAATGTTTTGAATGTGTATGACACTTTCAGAGCTGAAGAGAGGTAGAAATGTGATGGGTTTTATACTGTTGAGTAGAGGGGGTAGAGCAGGTGGATCAAAATAGGTCAGGGATAACTGGGAGCTCAGGAGAGATTTGACAAAGGTGTCATGGACACAAGACAAAGGGAGTGGTAATGATGGTGTTAAAGACTAAGGCAGGTGTTAATAGTGGCATAAAGGTCAGATAGCGAATGTGTTAATAGCAGAACAAGGGTCAATGCTCCCTGAAAGCAAAACATAAGAACACGTTGCAGACTGGCTCTGTGGGGGAGGGGATTGGGAGAAATAAAATCAAGATGGAGGACAGAGTTCATAGTCAGAAGCTGTTGAATTCAATGTTAAGTCCAGAAGGCTGCAAAGTGCCTAATCGGAAGATGAGGTGCCGTTGTTAAGTTTGCGTTGGGCTTCACTGGAACATTGTAGCAGGCCAAGGATAGAGATGTGGGCATGAGAGAAAGATGGTAAATTGAAATTGCAAGCGACAGGAATGTCGGGGTCGTGCTTGTGGACCGAGCAAAGATGTTCCGCGAAGTGGTCACCCAGTCTGTGTTTAGTCTCCCCAGTGTAGAGGAGACTGCATTGTGAGCAGTGAATACAGTAGACCAAATTGAAGGAGGTGCAAGTGAATCACTGCTTCACCTGGAAAGAGTGTCTGGGGCCTTGGACGGTGAGGTCAAGGGACAAGAGTTGCACATACTGCAAAGCCATGGGAAGTGGATGAGGTGTTGAGGATGATAGAGGAGTGGAGCAGGGTGTCATGAACAGTCTCTATGCAATGCTGACTGGAGGGGAGGGGAAGATGTGTATGAGGGAGGCGATGGCGTAGTTGTATTATTGCTGGACTAGTATTCCAGAGACTCAGAGTAATACTCTGGGGGCCTGGGTTTGAATCCTGCCAAGGCAGATGGTGGAATTTGAATTCAATAAAAATCTAGAATTAAAATTGTCGATTGTTGTAAAAACCCATCTTCCCTTTATGAAGGAAATCTGTTGTCCTTACCTGGTCTGGCCCACATGTGACTCCAGACTCACAGCAATGTAGATGACTCTTAAATGCCCTCTGAACAAGAGCAATTCGGGATGGGCAATAAATGCTGGCCTAGCCACCCCATGATTGGAGTTGGCAGAAATGTCGGAGGATGTTCCTTTGAATTCTGAGGCTGGTGGGGGTGAAAAGTGAGGACAAGGGGGAGCCTACCATAGTTCTGGGAGGGGTGGGAAGGTGGGGAGGGAGGGGTGTGGGTAGGTACCTCAGCTCAGGAAAAAGGAAGACTTGTCTGAAGTGCCTTTTTGGAAGCTAGCAACATCAATGCAACAGAGATGGAGAAACTGGGATGAAGTCCTTGTAGGAAGCAGGCTGTGAAAAGGTGCAATGGAGGTAACTGTGTGAGTCAGTGGGCTTGTAATGAATATTGGTAGACAGTCTACCACCAGAAATGGAGACAGGGAAGTCAACAAAGGGAAGGGAAGTGTCAGAGATGGACCATGTGAAGGTGAGAGGGGTGGAAATTGGAAGAAAGCTTAATAAATTTTGTGTCTCCCCGTTTCTGGTGATAAACTGTCTACCAAAGTTTATTATAATCCCACCAACTCCCACAGCTACCTCGACTACACCTCCTCACACCATCACACCATGCTTCCTGTAAGGACTCCATCTCATTCTCCCAGTTTCTCCATCTCCGTTGCATCTGTTCCGATGATGTTGCCTGCCAAAAGGGCACTCCGGACATGTTTTCCTTTTTCCTGAACCAAGGCTCCCCTGCGTGCCTCCCCCCCCCCCCCCCCCCCCCCCCCCCCCCCCCCCCCAACCCCACTATGGTTGACAGGGCCCTCAACTGTGTCTGACCCTCTTCCTGCACCTCTGCCCTCACCCCTTCCCCTCCGTCCCAGAACCATGATAAGGTTCCCCTTGTCCTCACTTTCCACTCCACCAGCCTCTGTATTCAAAGGGTCATCCTCCACCATTTCTGCCAACTCAGCATGATGCCACCACCAAACACATTTTCCCCTCACCGCCCCACCCCCCCCCCCATAAGCATTCCATAGGGACCATTCCCTCTGTGACACCCTGGTCCACTCCTCCATCACCCCCGACGCTTCATCCCCTTTTAATGGCACCTTCCCATGCAACCGGAGGAGGTGTAGCACCTGTCCCTTTACCTCCTCCCTCCTCACTGTCCAAGGCCCCAAACACCCCTTCCAAGTGAAGCAGCAATTCAATTTAGTCTATTGCATTCGCTGCTCCCAGTGCCGTCTTTTCTACACTGGGGAGACTAAATGCAGACTGGGTGATCACTTTGTGGAACACCTTCGCTCAGTCTGTAAGCATGACTCTGCCCATCTTGTCGCTTGCCATTTCAATTCACCATCTTGCTCTCATGCCCACATTTCTGTCCTTGGCCTGCTACAATGTTTCATTGAAGCCCAACACAAACTTAACACTGGCACCTCATCTTCTGATTAGACCCTTTACAGCCTTTTCGAGTTCAACAACTTTAGACCAAGAACTCTATCCTCCATTTTTAAAATTTTTTTCCCAACCCCCTCCCCCACAGAGCCAGTCTGTCACTTGTTCTTATGTTTTGCTTTCAGAGAGCGCTGACCCTTGTTTTGCTATTAACACATTCTGCTACCTGACTTTTATGCCACTATTAACACCCGCCTTAGTCCTTAACACTATCATTACCACTCCCTTTGTCTTGTGTCCATGACACCTTTCTCAAATCTCTCCTGAGGTGCCACCTATCCCTGACCTATTTTTTTCCACCTGCTCCACCCCCTCTCTTCAACAGTTTAAATCCCATCACATTTCTACCTCTCTTCAGCTCTGAAGAAGAGTCATACGCACTCGAAATGTTAACTCCGTTTCTCTATCCACAGATGCTGCCAGACCTGCTGAATGTTTCCAGCATTTTCTGTCACTGTATAACACTGGGGTACAGTACTGATGGGTACAGGCCTGTCACTGTATAACATTGGGGTACGGTACTAGCAGGTACAGGGTCTGTCACTGATTAACACTTGGGTACAATGACCAGTGTATACAGGTTTGTCACTATAAACTTGGGTACAATTTACTAGTGGGCACAGGTTTGTCACTATAACACTGGACTGTAGTACTGGCTGGTGCAGATCGCCTTTTGAGGTTTTCAATCAAAAGTAGGTATTTCACACACTGATTTGCCAGTAGAAGTACTATACAGCACAGAAACAGGTCATTTGGCCCAACCAGTCCATTATCTTCCACATGTGCAGTATCCCAATTACATATGCCCACCCTGTTTCTAAACACTTAATCCACCTTTCTTTTTGACCTACTGTTAAATGTAGTCTTGGTCTCGCCTTCAAGCACTCACTAACTCCGATATGATTGGGTCTGGAATCTGTGTGTTGGCAAATTGCTCAACAGTGCATTGGTATCACCACACTAAAATATCAATTACACAGGGAAGAAGATGCACAGACCATGTTACTGGATTAGTAATACAAAGGTTGTGAACTCACTCCCAATCCTGCCAGTTTGGCAGTTTAAACTTGGATTAAGAATCTGTTGTCAGTTAAGTGACCATGAAGCTTTCGGATTGACATAAAACCCAACTGGTCCACTAGTAGTGTCAGAAACTTGCTGCCCTCACCCAGTTTTTTTTTTATATATGTGTCTCCAAGTCCCACTGCAACACTGACTCTTAAGCGCTTTCTGAAGTAGCCCTGGTTGGGTCAAGCCACTTGTGATTTGAGAAGAAGGTCCGTTACTGTCTTCTCAGGGCGACTAGTAATAGATCTTACCACTGGTGCCCACAACCTGGAATTAATATCATAACTCTCTGCTACCTGAGTGCCCATTCTACATACCTTTGTTCAAAAAGTGAATGTCAATGTGCTAGTTCAACGAGGAGGGCACACTGGCACCAACTTTCCTCTCACTGGCCTCCACAGAACTGCAGACTCCAGCAGGATCTCTAGATTGTGAGCAGGAACCCTGGCTGTGTGGGTCTTTTTGCTCACTTCCCAATGCTGAGGCCAATGTTAGAATCGTAATTGTAGGTCTGACTAATGTGAGCTAACTCAGCCGAGACCAGGATAAAACACTGGACTTCTTTGACATTTGTGACTCCATTCCATTGTGTAATCACAAGATAATTGTGGATGAGGGAGGTCATTCAGCTCATCTGAATCTTAACCATCCAGGGAAGAGTCCCCCAATTACAGCATCCAATAGTTTCTTCAATGATTCCAAGGAGTTTGTCTTCACTCCTCTGCAAGTTTATTTCACTCTGTGTGGAGAAGAATTTCCTGATATCAGTCCTTAATTTACAGCAGTTTGAACCTTTTATTCCACCCAGTCTGAAGTAATACTTTGGATTCACTTTGTCTAAACCCTTAACAACCTTATATCCCTCTATCCTTCCCTCATTACTCTCAATCTCAAGGGCTCCTCTCAGGACTTCCTACAGAGTTTGAATTTCTCCCTCGTGACCAGAATTGGACCCAGGAGTCGAGATGCAGTTTAGCCAGAACTGGACACAGCCCTCTCTACAGCCCTAGTTATACAATTCTTATATCTTACTTACTATAGAAAGAGTTTAGTGAAGGTTCACCAGACTGATTCCTGGAATGACAGAGGTTGGGCCAGCTAGGCCTGTATTCATTGGAGTTTAGAAGAATGAGAGGGGATCTCATTGAAACGCATAAAATTCTGACAGGGCTGGACAGACTGGATGCAGGGATGATGTTTCCTGTGGCTGAGGGGGGTCTAGAACAAGGCGCCACAATCTCAGGATACTGGACAAGCCATTTTGGACTGAGATGAGGAGAAACTTCTTCGCTCATAGGGTGGTGAACCCATGGAATTCTCCATTGCAGAGGGCTGTGAAGGTCAAGTTACTGAATATATTTAAGAAGGAAATAGATTTCTATACTTTAAAGGCATCAAGGGGTGTGGGGAGAGAACAGGAGTATGGCTTCGAGATAGAGGGTCAGCCATGATCATACTGAATGGTGGAGCAGGCTCAAAGGGCTGAACGACCTACTCCTGCTCCTATTTTCTTATGTTTCTAATTCACCAGGATAATGATCTCAGCAGCATTCAAGTGAAGGCCATCCCAAAGGTAGAGCTCCCTGTTTCCCCAGTACTGATGTCAGTGGCCCATGAATCAAAACCCATTTCTTCAACAAAGATCTTCTAAGCCATGAGTTTAAATCAATGATCCTATTTATCCTATGCCAATTTGCTCATGGCTCAGGTCATTATCCTGAGATTGTTACCTTTTTAATTTAGCCCCTAGCTGCTCATACTCCTTCAGCACAACCTCTTTCCTTGTTCTCCGCATGTCGTTGGTACCCATGTGAACCTCTACAATTGGATCCTTCCCCTTCATTCCAAGTTCCCCTCCAGCCCTAAGGAGATGTCCTTAACCCTGGCATTGGGTAGGCAACACAGCCTTCTTTTTATTCCCCCCACTTGAATGGGGGGGGGGGGGGGGTGGGGGGGGACATTTGTGGTCAGTTTGCTCATTTCCCTGCAATCCCTACCCTCGTCCACATAAGCTGCAAGAACCTCAAACCTATGGGGCAATTGCAAGGACTGCAGCTCCTCCATTGTGACTTTTTGGATTCCCATACTTGCCTCATTTATAGTCAGACCCTCCTGTTCCTGACTGCAAGCCAAACCTGAGTACCTAGGCTAAAGGGTGTGACTGCCACTGGACCAACACGTCTGGGTAACTCTCCCCCCCCAACTCCCTCCCTCCCTCCCGCCCGACAATGTATCACAGTGTCCGAAGGTCAGGTACCAGCTCATCAACTCTGAACTTAGTTCCTCAAGCTGCAGACACTTACTGCTGATTTGGATCACAACTGGTGTCCACCACCTCCCACATGCTACAGCTGCAACACATCATCTGCCCTGCCATCTCTGTTGTATTTCATTTAACTAATTCGGGTTTCAAGTTTCGAAATATCACTCACTGATTATTTATAGTTGTATCAAGTAGTTTAACTAGCTGAGCTATAACTAACATAATACTTATATCTCCAAGGGGAGGTCTTGTGGTGCAGTGGGTAGCGCCCTGCCTCTCAGGCAGTAGCTCTGCATTTCAGTCCCACCCAGAACTTGATGGCCAATGAAGGTGCGTTCATAATGTGGCCAAGCAGGTTCGGTATCAATGTGCAAATCCTTCCAACGTGCCAATGGCAGGAAGAAGTAGGAGAGATTCCTGGTCAGACATGTGATGGAAAGAATGTTGGAGCCTCTACCATCACTATCCATAGGTCCAGACTACAATATGCATGTAAAAGTGCATGTTTCCATAGCAACTGCAACTCCCTGAGTGAACTATAACACACTACCACCACTTGTATCTCCCCGGTACTAGTTAAAACTGCTGCACCAGTTCAGCGAAAATAAAACCTTAAAACTTACCAACCTCAAAACTCACCTAGTAATGTCTCTGGACTTCAGCTCTCGGGCCTCAATGTCTCTTGTTCCCTTTCTTGGACCACTCCTTATTCTTTCAAAGACCAGAATATCACCTCTTCCTCACAGCACTGAATGCCCCAATTTAAGTAGGTACTCTGTTTAGCAGTACTTCATCGAGCTGGTCTTCATGCTCAGTGTATCTGAGGGTATGGTTGTTCATACTTATATATTTGTAAGTAATTCCTCAACACGATAAAGTTCAAAGGTATTTGTTGGTTCTCATAGGAAATTGGCAACAATGATAACTATTACGACCAATAATTCTGTGTATATTCTGGAGAATTCACACCTGAGGTTCTTGAGCTCGAGTGCCAAGCCTTGGCCAATTCTATTCTAACACCCCTCTTTATATACTTTTTTTCCAATGTGAATTCATATCTTATCAAAGGATTAGTTCACCCTGTTTTTCACACAACGAATTTCACTTTTAGCAAAAGTTGTCAATTTATTCAACTGGAGACAGGGAGCCCAAGATTCCCGATGGCGAAGTATCACATGCCTTGTGTAGATATGTCCTTAGACGAATTAACCCCAAGGAGGACAGCTGAGATATCTGTGGGGTTAGGATACGGAAACTATGTAGCCGAATGCTTAACAGTTAAAGTCTAACAGTTAAAGAATTAACCCTTTCCTTAAAGGTATTACTCTTACATATGAGTCAGGAGATCGTGGGTTCAAGCCCCACTCCAAAGACTTGAGCCCATCATCTAGTACTGAAGGAATGCTGCACTGTCGGAGGTGTCATCTTTCAAATAATACTTGAAACCAAGCCTCCTTCTGTCTTTTAGGTAGACTTAAAGATCCCATTGCACTATTTAAAGGAGAGCGGACATGGGAGTTCTTTTTGGGGGTCCTGGCCAATATTAATTCCTCAACCACATCATTAAAACAGATTATCAGGTCATTATTATATTGCAGTGTGTGAGAGTTAATTGGCTGTCATGTTTCATATATTACAACAATCTTCAAAAGTACTTCATGGACTGTCAAAGGCTTCTGGGTGCCTCGAGGTTGTGAAAGATGCTATATAAATGCAAGTCTTTCTTTCTTTGTGCTGTATCTATTTATATTATATTTTTTGTAGACCTGCATCTTGCAGCAGAGTTGGGGAAAACCCTTCTTGAACGTAACAAAGAATTGGAAGACTCGCTGCAGCAGATGTACGCAACCAACCAGGAGCAGGTCCAAGAGATTGAGGTAAGACCCATTTACAGCACAGCAAGTCACAGAATCATTGGCCATTGAGACAAGCTGTTGTGTTCCATCTATTGTCTGTGCTGAGTTAACGTATCTGATCTGATCCCAGTTGAAATGGCCTGTAGTTAGCCTCAGCATTCCAGGATGGTGGATCAGTGGCTGGGGCTGCAGGAAGAGAGATCAGAACAATTTAGGATTTCTAACTTCCAATCACATTTCTGCTGGAAATGCCTGTAGGTGCGGGATGAGAACAGGCCTCACCTATGCTCTATTTGAATAGGCCAATAACACAGTGAGGTCGCTTGCACAAAGCCCCCTGTGGAGGGTTACCATTGCTCAGGGTGGAGGGAGATCGGGAAGAAGAGTTGATCTTCCATGATGCTTTCTCTATTGCACAGTCACCTTGACTTAAACAAGCTGAAAGCACTGGAAATACATAGTGGGCTCTTCTAAAAGAAGGGAAAGGCAGATGATGGTTTTGCACATAGACCCCTTTGACTGGTTAATGCTGTTATTGGGAGAGGGTCTGTACCCCACGATGTTAACCTGTTTCTCCCCTGTTTGAGTGCTGCCAGGCGGGGTGTGTATTTACACCATTTCATGAGCTGGCTTCATATTTTCAGTGTCTGCATTTTCTTGCTTAAACGTTTTACAGAATCACAGAATCTTATAGCACAGAATGAGGCCATTCATCCCATCATGTCTGTGCCAGCTCTTTCAAAAAGCTACTTAATTAATTCCACTCCCCTGCTCTTTCAACTGGACCCTGCATATTTTCTTCTCCAAGTTGTTGTCCAATTTCCTTTTGAAAGTTACTATTAAACCTGCTTCCACCATCCCTTCCAGGTCATACGTTTACAGCACAGAAGGAAGCCATTCAGCCCGTTATGCCCATGCTGACTCTCTGCAGAGCAACTCAGCTGGTCCCACTCCAGTTCCTTTTCCCTGTAGCCCTGCAAATGTTTTCTCTTTGGGTAATTATCGAATACCCACTTGAAAGCCACAGTTGGATCAGCAGTCACTGCGTTTTTTAAAAAAAATCTTTCCTCGTTGCTGCTGCTGCTTTGGCCATTCACCTTGAATCGGTGCCCCCTGCTTCTCAACCCTTCCACCAGTGGGAACGTTTTCCCTCTATTTACTCTGTTCAGAACCCTCATGATTTTGAATGCTATCAAATCTCCTCTCAACCTTCTCTTCTCTAAGGAGAAGAGTTCATCTTTTCTAATCTATCCTCACACCCGAGATTCCTCATCTCCAGAACTGTTTTTGTAAATCTTTGCTGTGCCATCTCCCATGCCTTTACCACCTTCCTAAAGTGTGGTGTGGAAAATTGGACACAGTATTGCAATTGAGGCTGAACCAGTTTTATGAAGGTTCACCATGACCTCTTTGCTTTTGTACTCTATGCATCTATTTATAAAGCCCAGCATCCTGTATGTCTTATTAATCACTTTCTCAAGCTGCCCTGTCACCATCAATGATTTATGCACATATATCCCCAGATCCCTCTGCTTCTGCAACCACCCTTTTAGAATTGTATCTTTTGTTTTATATTGCCTCTCCTTGTTCTTACTCACAAAATGTATCTGTTCACTTTCTCCGAATTAAATTTAATCTGCCACATGACCACCCATTCCAGCAACCTGTGTATTTCCTCTTGAAGTCCATGACTATCCTCCTCGCTGTTCACAATACTTCCAAATTTTGTGTCGTTTGCAAATTCTGAAATTGTGCCCTGCACACCCAAGTCTAGGTTTATTGATACAGATCAAGAAAAACAGTGGTCCTAATGCTGATCCCAGGGAAACCCCATTGTACATCTTTTTCCAGTCCAAGGAACAGCTGTTCACCACTACTCCTTGTTTCCTGTCACTTGGCCACTTTGCATCCATGCTGCTACTGCTCATTTTATTCCTTAAGCTTTAACTTTGCTGACAAGTCTGTTATGTGGCACTTTATCAAATGTCCTTTGTAATTCCATGTACATAACCACTTTACCCTCATTACCCCTGTCTGTTAACATCATAACTCACTGCATAAAAACAATTCTCCTCATGTCGCCCCTTCATCTTTTGCCAGATATCTTAAATGTGTGACCCTTCTGCCAGTGGAAACAGTTTCTTGGCAGCTGAAGCAGCATCTGTGGAGAGAGAAACAATTAATGTTTCAGGTCGATGACCTTTCATCAGAACTGGGAAAAGTTTTAGATATGGCAGGTTTTAAGGAAAAATAGAGGCAGGGAATGGGGGGCAGGGAGTGGGAAAGAAACAGGGAAATTTGTTATTGGGTGGAAGGCAGCAGAGATTAAAAAACAAAAGAGATGATGGTACAAGGCAAAAAGATATGGTAATGGGCAATTAAAGAAACAAAAGATGAGTCTAGAAGAGGGACAAATGGGGAAAAAAACCACATCACTATCAACAGCTGCTGTCTGAAAGCAAAAAAACAATAAGTAGAGGTGGCTAGGGGTTATGATCTGAAATTGCTGAACTCAGTGTTGGGTCTGGAAGGCTATACAGTAAAATGTCTAATCAGAAGATGAAGCAGTGTTCCTCAAACTTACATGGAGCTTCACTGAAACATTGTGGGAGACTGAGAACAGGGAGGTCAGGGTCACACCATGGACTGAATGAAGGTGTGCTCCAACATATTGAACAACGAATACAGTATACATCACCCAGGTACCAGGGAAAGCTCCCAGGCCTGCTTTTCAAAATAATGCCTGTCCACACTCTAATGTGGCCACAGAAGATCCCATGACTCTACTCACTTTGAGTAGAGGACCCCGGTGTCCTGACCATTTTTATCCCTCAAACAACATCACCCAAAAAATTATATGGGTATCATCACCTTGCTTTCTCTGGGACCTTGCTGTGTGAAATTTGGCTGCTGCCTTTCACAACAGTGACTACATTTCAGCTGTAAAGTGCTTTCGGACATCCTGAGGTTGTTAAAGATGCTATATAAATGCAAGGCCCTTCTTCCCCTACAGTCATAGTGCCTCCTGCATCCTCATTAATATTTAATATTTTGAGCACACCCTTTTAACCATTTCCCTTCAGAATATGGATTTTCAGCTTCTCCGTTCTTTGCTGTTGCTCATTCTCTTCACACCTTGTGTCTGTTGTGACCAGTAGAGGGTACAGTATTCTAAATATGCTCTCTCTCACAAATAGTGTGAAGTTTCAACATGCTGTTTGACCTCCCAGCATGCTGGTATTTTCTTGTTCATTTATTGTCTATTCTATAGATAAAAACAAAAAAACTGCGGATGCTGGAAATCCAAAACAAAAACAGAATTACCTGGAAGATCTCAGCAGGTCTGGCAGCATCGGCGGAGAAGAAAAGAGTTGACGTTTCGAGTCCTCATGACCCTTCGACAGAACTTGAGTTCGAGTCCAAGAAAGAGTTGAAATATAAGCTGGTTTAAGGTGTGTGTGGGGCACCACTCCACCAACCCGCCCCCCCCCCCCCCCCCCCCCCCCACACACACACACACACACACACACACACACACCCACACACACACCCCCCTTAAACCAGCTTATATTTCAACTCTTTCTTGGACTCGAACTCAAGTTCTGTCGAAGGGTTATGGGGACTCGAAACGTCAACTCTTTTCTTCTCCGCCGATGCTGCCAGACCTGCTGAGTTTTTCCAGGTAATTCTGTTTTTGTTATTGTCTGTTCTAGTCTGAGGTAGTCTGATCCTCCCTCCTGGAGAACAGCGCTTACTGTTTGTTTACATTTCCCTGCTGATCTGGCATGCTTTCCACGTGCCGCTTGTCTGGCCAGGTGGGTAACTGATTTCTTTCTTTTATATCTTTACTGCCCTCCTTATCTTCATTTTGTCACCTTTCCTTTTGTCTCTGTGTCCATCAATTATTAATCTAGATGATAAAGACCAGGGTTCCAAAGGCTGACTTTCTGGGATTGTCCTCAGCTACTCCAGCCTACCTGACCACCACCACCACCACCACCACTGCGCAGCGCCCCCCCCCCCCCCCCCCCCCCCCCCCCCCCCGGCCCATCCTCCAGTCTTCTGCACCCCCCGCCCCCACCAAAACAAGACCACCTGCAAGTTCCCCTCCAAGCCACACACTATCCTGAGTTGAAATTATATTGCCAGTTCCTTTACTTTCGCTGGGTCAAAATCCTGGAACTTCCTCCCTACGCCACATGTACTGCAGCATTTCAAGAAGGCAACTCGCCACCATCTTCTCAAGGGCAATTACAGGTGGGCAATAAAAATTCTGACCTAGCCAGCAACACCCATGTCCCATGTAAGAATGCTTTAAAAATTGGCCTCCATTCAGCCCCTCCTCCAGTCTCATTGCCCCCACAATGGGACTCCACTCAGCCTCTCTCTGAATCTCTGCTGGATTATACTCTCCTCAGACTGACTGTACTCACATGAGTACTCACGATTTCCAATTTTTTAGACCAACTTTTTCCCCAGCTCCGTGTGTTTGTGTGGATATTAAACTGGAATTATTCCATGTGGAATTTTGTCTAAGGTTTTATGGCATTCCAAACTCTATTTGGTGGAGCTCTAATAGACGTAAAAATCCTCAAGGAGATTGGTCAGGCAGTTATCTTCCCTTTCTCAATCCATACTGACTGTCTCTTACCAAGTTACTGCTGCACAAACACTTTTCAGTGTCTGCGGAAAGCGAGAAGTATTGTAACAGGCCTGGAACTACTAGGGTTGCCAATTGTGATAAAATGTATTCCTGGAGGTTTCATCATATGACTAACCCCACACTCCAGCCATTAGGCGGCCAACACATCCAATCTTGTGACATACTACCTTCCTACACCAATTGGAAAGCAAAAAGAATCATTACCCAATTGGATGATGCCAAAAAGCCTTTATTTCCCCATTTTCAATATTTTTGTAACTGGTAAAGAGAAATGTTTGCAGAAAACTTTAAAAAATCCCAATCTTTTACAATGTGCCTGTGATTTTTCCCCTGGGATGCACACAGGAGTGTCCTGGAGATTGATCTTCAATTCCTGGAGACTCCAGGCCAATCCTGGAGGGTTGGTAACCCTAATAACTACCTGGTTCTCTCTACCTCTGTTCTATTTCATGTAGATACATGCAAATCTCATTTTAATTCATTCTTGGGAGGTGGGTGTTGCTGGCAAAACCAGCATTTGTTTCCAGCTGTTGTTGCTCTAGAGAAGGTGCTAGTGAGCTACCTAGAACCATAGAATGATTACAGCATAGAAGGAAGCCATTCAGCCCATCATGTTTGAGCTGGATCTCTGGAAGAGCTACTTCGTCCACTCCCCTGACTTTCCCTGAAGCCTGCAAAATTTTCTCTTCAGATAATTGTCTAATTTCTTTCTGAAAGTCTTGATTGAATCTGCTTCCACCACAGTTAAGCAGTATATTCCAGATCCTGACCACTCACTATGTTTTAAAAAAACCCATCATTGTTTCTTTTGCAATCACCTTAAATTGGTGCTCTCTAGTTCTCAATCCTTCAACCAGTGGGAGCAGTTTCTCCCTTTCTATTCTGTCTAGACCCCTCATGATTTTGAACACTGCTTTCAAATTTCCTCTCAACCTTCTCTTCCCTGAAGAGAGCAGCCCCAGCTTCTCCGATCTATCCACATAACTGAAGACCCCACCTGTGGAACAATCCTATAAATCAGTTCTGCACCATCTCCTGTGCCTCCACGTCCTTCCAAAAGTGCAGTGCCCAGAACTGGACACAATACTGCAATTGAGGCTGAGCCAGTGTTTTATAAAGGTTCATCATAATTTCCTTGCTTTTGTATTCTATGCCTCTATTTATAAAGCCCAAGATCCTGTATGCTTTAATCACCATTTTCTCAACCTACCCTGACACCATCAATGATTTTTGCACGTTTATCTCCTGTACCACTTTAAAATTGCATTCTTTATTTCATATTGTGTTTCCTTGTTCTTCCTTCCAATATATATCATTTCAAACTCTGTGCATTAACTTGCATCTGCCACGTGTCTGTCCATTCCAGCAACCTATTTCCTCTTGAAGTCTATCACTCTCCTTCTTACAGTTTACAGTACTACCAAGTTTTGTATCATCTACAAAATTTGAGAGTATGCCCTGCACACCCAAGTCTGGGCCATGAATATAGATCTTAAACTGCTGATCTTGAACTGTGCAGACAAGGTGATGAAGATGTTTGTACAGTGCTGTTAGAGAGGGAGTTGCAGGATCCTGACCCAGTGACAGTGAAGGACCAGTGATACAGCTCCAATTCAGCATGGTGTGCGACTTGGAGGGGAACTTGGAGGTGATGGTGTTCCCATGAGCCTGCTTTACTCTGACTCTAACCTGTTCTGTACCTGCCCTGGGAGTGTTTAACACTGACACTTGGGCAACAAGTGACGCCAGAGCAAACTCATTAAAACAGTAACAAAACAGAATTACCTGGAAAAACTCAGCAGGTCTGGCAGCATCGGCGGAGAAGAAAAGAGTTGACGTTTCGAGTCCTCATGACCCTTCGACAGAACTTGAGTTCGAGTCCAAGAAAGAGTTGAAATATAAGCTGGTTTAAGGTGTGTGTGTGGGGGGGGTGGAGAGAGAGAGAGAGAGAGGTGGAGTGGGGGTGTGGTTGTAGGGACAAACAAGCAGTGATAGAAGCAGATCATCAAAAGATGTCAACAACAATAGTACAAAAGAACACATAGGTGTTAAAGTTAAAGTTGGTGATATTATCTAAACGAATGTGCTAATTAAGAATGGATGGTAGGGCACTCAAGGTATAGCTCTAGTGGGGGTGGGGAGAGCATAAAAGATGTGTAAAAAAAAAAATTTTTTTTATATAATGGAAATAGGTGGGAAAAGGAAAATCTATATAATTTATTGGAAAAAAAAGAAAAGGAAGGGGGAAACAGAAAGGGGGTGGGGATGGGGGAGGGAGCTCATGACCTAAAGTTGTTGAATTCAATATTCAGTCCGGATGGCTGTAAAGTGCCTAGTCGGAAGATGAGGTGTTGTTCCTCCAGTTTGCGTTGGGCTTCACTGGAACAATGCAGCAAGCCAAGGACAGACAAAAAAAATTTTTTTTTTTTTTACACATCTTTTATGCTCTCCCCACCCCCACTAGAGCTATACCTTGAGTGCCCTACCATCCATTCTTAATTAGCACATTCGTTTAGATAATATCACCAACTTTAACTTTAACACCTATGTGTTCTTTTGTACTATTGTTGTTGACATCTTTTGATGATCTGCTTCTATCACTGCTTGTTTGTCCCTACAACCACACCCCCACTCCACTTCTCTCTCTCTCTCTCTCTCTCTCTCTCCGCCCCCCACACACACCTTAAACCAGCTTATATTTCAAATCTTTCTTGGACTCAAACTCAAGTTCTGTCGAAGGGTCACTGAGGACTCGAAACGTCAACTCTTTTCTTCTCCGCCGATGCTGCCAGACCTGCTGAGTTTTTCCAGGTAATTCTGTTTTTGTTTTTGTTTTGGATTCCCAGCATCCACAGTTTTTTTGTTTTTATCATTAAAACAGTAGCTGCTGCTCATTGTTCCACTGTACATAATGGGTTGGATCTTCCTTGAAAGGTAGCCACACCAACTTATATTTATATAGCCCCTTTCACAGCATGTTAATGGTGCCTGGCGTTATTAATGCACAAATTGGCCATCAGGTTCAAGGACTTAGAAACACATTGTGATTTGTAAATCTCCAGAAATGACTGTTTTGCGCAAACGGCATCTTAGCTTTGGCCACTGCCCTTAAATCTCAATGGCTAAGGAGATAATCTGTTGGTTTTGTTATTAACTAAATCCTAGACACCCCAATGACCTCCCCACATTGTTATCAACTCATACTCCCAGCAGGTTAAACAGATTTCTAGCTGAAGGGAGTTAAGCCCAACTACTGATACATGCTGCGAGTTCCCTACTCCTGCAAGACCTGGCTCATAGTTACCACCTAGGGGATAGTCAGTAATAAAGAGCCTAGGCCTTCCACTCTCTTCACTCTGTGTTTGTACCTCCCTTCATTGAAATTAAAATTTTTCACCCAGAGTCTGGTTGGAATCTGGAACTAACTTCCTGAGAGGGTGTTGGAGGCAAGTTTGATCAAGGTTTTCAAAAGGGAATTAGATTGTTATCTGAAAAGAATGTGAAAGGTTATGAGGATAAGGCAGGGGAGTGAGACTAGATGGAGAGCTCTTTCAGAGAGCCAGTGCGAACTCGATGGGCCGAATGGCTGCCTCCTGCACTGTAAAGATTTTATGACTCTGTGATGACACAGAAATCACAGGAGTGAGCAAATTGTGAGTCTGTTATCATTGAGACATTGCTGGGGTTTGTGCTTTTAGCACAGAGAATTTGCTGGAGTACAGGGGCACAGAAGGAAAGTGTGAGAGGCTGAGGGAATGCTTCAAATAGCGGCTCAGTGCCAGCTGGCTGTCTCCCTGCATCACGCTGCCAGAATCCTGGTCCCTATGAGTTCTGTGGCTCAATTGTTAACAACAAATCAAGGATCTGTCTTACAGTTCGAGTAATGATATTCTGTCGTCAGGTTTACTCTGTAGACAGTTTCCCTCCAGCAGCGCTCTCTCTCTCTCTCTCTCTCTCTCTCCCCCCCTCCCCCTCCCTCACACTCCCTAACTGCAAATCAATTTCTCAATAGTGCCTGCCTGTCAGTCATAGGCCGCATGGGTCCCAATTCCATTTCCCAAGCCATTCACTTGATTTTGACACTAACTGCCAGGAAGATTTATTAATAGATAAAAGGTTGAGTTGCTCAGCATTCCCCATCTCCTCACTCAGGAAGGGTTTGGTTCCACAGCTGCTGGTTGTCCTCCAGTACCTCCCCTGGAAGGCCACTCACAATGAATGAGCCAACACAGTGAATGCTTTACGTAGGACAAACGGCAAAGAAACAGTCTACTCAATCCAGCCTGTCTTTGCCGGTGTTTATGTTCTACCTAAGCCTCCTCCCATTTTTTTCTCATCTAAATCTAGCATAGTAACTCTCTATTCCCATCTCTGTCATATGATTGTCTACTTTCCCCTTAAATGCATCTATACTATTCATTTCAACCACTCCCTGTGCTAGCAAGTCCTGCTTTCTCACCATCGTTTAATGGGCTTTTCATCATGGTGAGGAAGCACACATTTTCCAGCAGGGGCAGTGGACCCATGGCTCAGTCCAGCTAGCTCGAAATGGATTGGCTCCTGAGACTTTTCTGTGGGTGTGGGAGTGTCTGTGGGCATTTGTGTGTGTGTGTGGGTGGGTGGCTCACTCATCACCACCTTGACCTCCTGAGGGTCCGAAGAGCCATTGCAAATTTCAAACTGTTCACCTGTTGATTCACTGTCTTCTCTCTCCCTAATCTCTTCAGCTGCTATCTTTCCAACTTGTCATAGTGCAGTGACAGCCAGGTCAGCAATCTCGCCTTATCCGCAGGCTGGCTCTATTTCTGTTATACTCTGGTTATGCTAAACCTTTTATAAATCACTTGTTAGATTTCAGCCAGAGCACTGTGTCCAGTTCTGGGCACCACACTTTAGGAAGGATGTCCAGACCTTAGGCAGGGTGCAGAGGAGATTTACTAGAATTGAACCAGAGATGAGGAACTTCAGGCACATGGAGAAGCTGGGGTTGTTCCTGTTACAATATAGAAGGTTAAGTGGAGATTTAATTTGGGTGTTCAGATTTATGAGGGGGTTTTGATCAGGTAGTTGAGGAAAAACTGACTCCACTGGCAGGAGGGTCAGTAACTAGAGGACACAGTTTACGGCATTTGGTTAAAGTTCAAGACGGGAGATAAGTTTTTTCTTACACTGAGTTGTTGTGATCTGGAATATGCTGCCTGAAAGGACAGTGGAAGCAGATTCAGTGGTGACTTTCAAATTGGGAATTGGATAAGTGCTTGAAGAGGAATAATTTACTAGAATTATCAGTAAAAAGTGGGACTAATTTGATATCCTTTTCAAAGAGCTGGTGTGGGTGCAGTGGGCTGAATGGCCTCTCTGTGCTGTGCTGTGTGACTATGTTTTCATGAGACTCGTGGAGATAAGAGACCTCATCGTTCTACATGTGACTGCAGACAGCCTGTGGGGAGCCACCATGAGGAAATGTTACCTAAGCAAGGCGTTGTTTCTCTGAGATATTTCAACAACATTATAATATATGAAAAGTAAAGGAGGACAGCTGGATGAGGGGCATTGAGTCAATCAGTCACTGGCCAGTGCTGACTCAGCCTGGCAGAGTACCCCTGTGCCAGTCAGACGGGTGAAGTCAGCCAGGTTTTCTGCTCCCGGTTGTGATCAGACCCGACTGGGGATTCTCTAAAACATAGGAACAGGAATAGGCTATTTGGCCCCTCGAGCCAATTCTGTCATTCAGTTTAGCTTGTATCCTTGTCTCCCAGTACCTCAGCAAACAACTGGAGATGTTACGGCAGATGAATGAGCAGCACGCCAAGGTGTACGAGCAGTTGGATGTGACGGCACGTGACCTGGAGCTTCACAACCAGAGACTGGTACTAGACAGCAAAGCATCACAGCAGAAGATAGAACGGTGAGTATCCCGGGGCACTGCAAGCCCACTCCTTCTCAGGCACAGGGCTGCGCCTGGCAGAACCTGACCAACCAGCAGGCATCTCCTTAGTGTGGGGCTGGGTTTGAACCTGGGTTCACAAGCCCCTAGCCCCCATCGATAGGTGATTTCTTGGGAAGAATTGTGCCCTCCGCAGACAGAGTTTCAATCCTAGTCACGAGGAGAGGAGAGGCATTATAAACTCAGTGGTACAATTTCAAAGGGGATGCAGGAACATGGAGACCTGGTGGCTTATGATCTTTAATGGATAAATCGAGAAGAGTATTAGAGAAAGTAAGTGTGAGCTTTGTAATTGGAGACATAAGTGTACAAAAGCAAGCAAGATATGCTGGGCTTTTGTGAACCACTGGTTAGGCCTCAGCTGGAGAATTGTGTTCAATCCTGAGCACCACAATTCAGGAAGGATGTCAATGACTTGACGAGGGTGCAGAGGAGATTTACTAGAATAGCATCAGGGAGGAAAGACTTCAGTTATCGTAGCGAGACTGGAGAAGCTGGGATTGTTCTTCGAGCAGAGAGGTTAAGGGGAGATTTAATGAAGGTGTTCTGAATTATGGAAGGTTTTAATAGAGTAAGGAAAAACTGTTTCCAGTGGCAGCAGGGTTGGTAACCAGAGCACACGGATTTAAGATAATTGATGAAAGAAACCAAGGGGAATTTTTTTTTTGCATAGTGAGTTATGATGATCTGGAATGCACTACCTGAGATAGTGGCAGAAGCAGATTCAATAGTAACTTTCAAAAGGGAATTGGATAAATATTTGATAATTAATTACAGGGCTATGGAGAAAGAGCAGGGTGGTGGCACTAATTGGATAGCTCTTTAAAAGAACCAGCAGACGTGATGGGCTGAATTCTCTTTCCATGCTTTAAGAGGCTATTATTCTAGGTACCACAAACATCTCCTCAGTTCTATTACTGCACTCAGCAGCCTGCAAGTCTGTTATCTGCTCATTGTAGGATCCTACATGAAATAAGTCTCCAAACCAGTTTCTAGTGGGTGTGAGTATGTAAACCAACCACTCAATCAACTGAAATAAGGTTGATGTCAGAAATGGAAAATGTACAGAGGTGCAGTCAGGGGAGTGGCACTGTTCTCAGGCTGGGGATGTGGCACATCAACAAGTCTGGATAGCAGAGCTTTACTCTCTTTCCACTGTGTGTTGTATTTGCCCTGCAAGTGTTTGATGGGGACAGTGTAGAGGGAGCTTTATTCTGTTTTTAACCCCGTGCTGCACATGCCCCAGGAGTGTTTGATGGGGATAGTGTAGAGGAAGCTTTACTCTGTATCTAACCTGTATATGTCCGTGGTAATTTTTTATCGGCTGAATAACTGCAACTTTGCCCCTGTGATTGGCTGCAGATTGACAGAAACAATTGAAGGTTTGCAGAATCAAGTGGATGTGCTTCAAAGCCAGGTGCAGGAAATGAGAAACATGGATCAGCTGCGAGTTCGTAGGGATAAGCGGGAACGCCGGAAAACTATCCACACATTTCCCTGTCTGAAGGAACTGTGCGCCATGCCCAGGTAATGTTCCGCAGAAGTAGAGGCTGCGACTAATCCTCATAGGCCGTAAGATCCCAGGTGGGCTCTTGGGCTGTGCAGGGGTAGATAGCAGATTGGGGTCAATGCCCTAGGATTAGTGGGGGGGAGAAAGCCAGCCAAGTTTTGTGCTGCTGATTACACCCTCTGTTGTGAGTGGTGGCCGAGTTGGTAGTATTGATAGAGTTGATCAGCAAACACTTCTCAGGTGGAAACTTTTAGTTTATTTACAAAGGTACTCAGGAGCAACTACACGTGTGCTCTCACTTCAAACTCTATCTCTGCACCATTAACTACAGAGGTAGCCCTTGCTACTCTCCTATTCGGTACTAAAGATCATGTAATCTTCCTTAACAAGTATTATTCTTAAAGGTATATTACACACTAAATAAAACCTTAATTACCACACCCTCTCTCCGGCTCCACAGCTGAAAGCTGCAGGTGGATGACATATAGGTAAAGATAGAATGAATCTCCTAAGGTGATTTCTATTCTTGTCAAATAGCCCAGTGACACTCCCTGCCCGAGCTCACACGGGACAGAGGAGCAGCTGGGTGTTGTACTATAGGGCAGCTGGTATTAAAGTTAGGGTCAGTGAACACAGGTAGAGGGCAAAGGGGAGAAGAGAAGAAATCAGAATTGAGCCTTGAGTTAATCTGGATGATGTCAAAAGGTGCATAATGGAGGGACTGGAAACTGAGTCCTAGAAACGGAAAGAGTTTTGGGAAGATGGAGATAAAGGATGGTCTTGGGCCTCTGTTTGTGATGAGGGCTTCCAACAATGGTTTGATAAATTATGGTCATTTTGTGGCAATTGATAATGTGATGCTGGATCATGCGACACTGTGTTATGACTGATGCAGTTGGTAAAACGGAGTTATTGAAAAATCCCAGAGGGCAACTTTAAACAACTGTCATAACCTATAATTTTAAATGTTATAAAAGCAAAAAACTGCAGACGCTGGAAATCCAAAACAAAAATAAAAATACCTGGAAAAACTCAGCAGGTCTGATAGCATCTGTGGAGAGGAACACAGTTAACATTTCAAGTCCATATGACTCTTCAACAGAACTAAGGAAAAATAGAAGAGAGGTGAAATATAAGCTGGTTTAAGGTTGGGGGGGTGGTGGTGGTGAGGGGGTGGGACAAGTAGAGCTGGATGGAGGGCCAGTGATAGGTGAGTGTTATGTTTGATATACGATTCTAAATTCAGGAATCAGACCATCAGTAACCGAGGTTTTACATTAAACGAACTGAAACGTTTTATTAATTTACACAGGTTAAAAATATGTATACACATGGCTACAAAGTATTACTATCACAACTTTTAATAAATTCCCAAACTAATCTCCATTAAGGCAAAAGCAACCCATAGACTTAACCAAACACCAGGCAAAGCATTTTCACCTTACGAATTCAAAATGCTGACTTTATGACTTTAATCTAATTAAGAAACAACCACAGACTAAACTTCTATTTTAAAAGAAAAATATTTTCCAAAATATTATATACATTAATAGCTTCATGACGACTGTTTGTAGATGTTGGTACCTGAGTCTGAGGGTTGAATTATGAATTACGTCATCATTTATAAATCCAATCCAGTCTGGCTAACCCTGCGCAGTTGAGCAGAACTAAATCAACGCGGGTGGATGGGTTTACTGTTCACTATTTGTTGTGAAGTTCAAACCAAACCTGACCTGTGAGCCCCCTATTGGAACAGAGTGTCTATTTGAACGGAGCTCATTAAGTAACCCGTTGTTGGCCAGAAGTCTCCTCCAGCCCCAACGGTGGGGTCCATTGACCCACCTGGTGTACGAGGGCCCCATCACAAGCCTCAGCCTGTGTTATTGGCCAGTAGAGGATTCTACAACTTGCCTCACTGTCACTGGGAGGTGAAACAACAGTCAGGGTTTCTGCTCCTGGTCATAGTCAGGTGACTCTCTCTTTGCCTCCCCCCACAGGCAGAAAGTTGTACCCTTGTGAATATTGAGGAGAGAACTGAGCAGGACCTTAGTGCCCATGCAGTTCAATTGCTGTTGACACACACTGTTGAGACTCATTATTGAAAGAGTGCCTTGTTGGGTGATAACAGAAGCTCTGACCACTATTTTTCAATCTTTCTTTGATATGAGAGTAGTGCCAGAGGGCTGGAGGATTGTTAATGTTACACCCCAGTTTAAAAAAAACAGGAGAGGATAAACACCTGGTAACTACAGGCCTGTGATTCTAATGTCAGTGGTGGGAAAACTACTAGAAATCATTGTCAAGGACAACATAACTTCTTTAATAATTAATAGCTGGAGAAGCATGGCCCAATAAGAGACAGCAGCCTGGATTTGTTGATAGCAAATCGTGTCTGACTAACCTGATTGAATTGTTTGATGTAATAAGAGAGGGTTGATGAAAGTATTGTGTAAAGTGCCACATCAGACTTATTTGGAAAATAAGGTAGCAGAGGGACCACAAAGACCCAGCGTGAGCGGGTAAAAGTGGGGGTGCAAATCGGTGGTGGAGGCTGGAAACAAAGAGGGGACAGGCAAAGATAAAGTAAGTTTGGATCTGCCCTTTGACTGCCTTTCAGTTATATTCCCATAGGGGGAAAGATGGAGCTTTCAAAGCTGAAGCTCCCCAAATGCTAAAGAAAATTGAGATTATAATAAAATAGAAAGAAGAGGTTTATCACAAACATCTGATACGGGATACAGTAGAAAATCAGGCAGAATATGGAGGGTGCAAGGGAAAACTGGCAAAAAAATACAAGAAAGTCGAGGAAAGAATGAGAAAAAATTAATGAGCAACAAAAATTGGAAACCCCTAAATCTTTCATAAACATATAAAAAGCAAAAGGATAGTTAAGAGAATGGTGGGGGCGATCAGAGACATTAAAAGAAATCTGCTTGTGAAGGTAGAGGGGGTGACTGAGGTACTGAATGAGTACTGTGCGTGAGAAGAGAATGAAATGGGTACATGATTGGATAGGATAAAAATAGATTGAAAGGAGATCCTAAGAAGGCTGGCATCACTCAAAGTTAACAGGTCGTCTGGTCCAGCTGGGATGTATCCTAGATTACTGAGGGAAGCTCAGGTGGAGATAACAGAAGCTCTGACCACTATTTTTCAATCTTTCTTTGAAATGGGAGTAGTGCCAGAGGACTGGAGGATTGTTAATGTTACACCCCAGTTTAAAAAAGAACAGGAGAGGATAAACACCTGGTAACTACAGGCCTGTGATTCTAATGTCAGTGGTGGGAAAACTACTAGAAATCATTGTCAAGGACAACATAACTTCTTTAATAATTAATAGCTGGAGAAGCATGGCCCAATAAGAGACAGCAGCCTGGATTTGTTGATAGCAAATCGCGTCTGACTAACCTGATTGAATTGTTTGATGTAATAAGAGAGGGTTGATGAAAGTATTGTGTAAAGTGCCACATCAGACTTATTTGGAAAATAAGAGCACGTGATATTAAGTGGATGGTGGTAACTCTGATTCATTATTGGTGAATTGATAGCAGACAGAGATTAATGGTGAACGGATGTTTTTCTGACTGGAGAGAAGGACGCAGTTTGGCATTGGGGCCATTGCTTTTATTATATAAAAATTATCTGGACTTGGATATAGGGGAAAAAAATTAGAAACACTTGCATTTATACAGTGCCTTTCACAACCACCCGAAGTCTCAAAGTGCTTTACACCCAATGAAGTACTTTTGAAGGGTAGTCACTATTGTAGTGTAGGAAACGTGGCAATCTGCACACAGCAAGTTCCCACAAACTGCAATGTGATAATGACCAGATAATTTGTTTTTGTGATGTTGATTAAGAAATAATTAAGGGATAACTCCTGTGGTGGTCTTCGAAATAGTGCCAGGGATCTTCTATGTCTATGTGAGAGGGTAGACGGAGCCTCGGTTTAACCACTCACCTGAAAGTAGCATTCCTCGAGTCCTGCACTGGAGTTTCAGCCTTTATTTTTGTGCTCAAGTCCTCAGTGGCAAAACCTTGAGGCATAGACAGGAAAAGTTATCATGGGGATTGAGGAAATTGCAGAGACTTGAATAAAGATTTTGTCTGTCTTCACAGTAGAAAACATAAATTACATACCAGAACTAGACGGTAACCTAGGAATTAATAAGAGTGAGGAGTGTGATTATACTTGGATTTCCAAAGGGCATTCAATAATGTGTCACACAAAAGGTTAATAGACAAGAAAAGGGCTCATAGAGTTGGGGGTAATATATTAACATGGATAGAGGACTGGTTACCAGACAGGGAGCAGAGAGTAGGGACATTTTCAAGTTGGCAGGCTGTAACTAGTGGAGTACCACAAGATCAGTGCTGGGGCCTCAACTATTTACAATCTACATTCATGACTTAGATGAAGAGACAGAGACTAATGTATCTAAGTTTGCTGATGATACAAAGTTAGGTGGGAATGTAAGCTGTGAGGAGGACACTGAGGCTGCAAGGTGATAAGATAATGGGGTAAGTGAGTGGGGGTTTAATGTGGGAAATGTGTGGTTAGTAAGAACAGAAAAGCAGAATTTTTTTTTTTTAAAGGTGTGAAACTTCTAATTGTTGATATTCAGAAGGATTTGGGTGTACACATACAAGGAACATAAAAAGTTAGCATACGGATACAGCAAAAAATTAGGAAGGCAGATGGCATAATTGGCCTTTATTGCAAGGGGATTGGAAGGATAGGATCACAAGGATAAAGAAGGCTTGCTACAATTACACAGGCCTTTGTGAGACCACACTCTGGAGTAGTGTGTGCAGTTTTGGTCTCCATAATTAAGAAAGAATATACTTGCATTGGAGGTGAATGTTCACCAGATTGGTTCCTAGGACGAGAGGGTTGCCCTTACTCGGGAGGGTAAGTAAATTGGGTTTATATTCTCCAGAGTTTAGAAGATTGAGAGGTGATCTCATTGAAACATACAAGATTCTACAGCTGCTTCTCCAGGTAGACACAAAAGCCTTGGCTGAGGAATCTAAAACAAGGGAGCAGAATCTCATGATAAGGGGTTGATCATTTAGGATTGAGATGAGGAGAAACGTGTTCACTCAAAGGGTTGCGAATCCTCTACTTGAGTAGGTTGGAGAAGCTCAATAGATGAATGTATTCATGGCTGAGATCAATAGATTTTTGGACACTAAAGGGAATTAAGGGATATGGGGATAGTGCAGGAAAGTAGATTTGAGGTAAAAGATCAGCTATGATCATATTGAATGGCGGAGCAGGCTTGAGGGGCCAAATGGTCACAGCTGCTCTCATATCTTATGTTCTTCTTTACTATTCTATGGCTGTATGAATTTTTTTTAACACAGGTTGTTATGAGCTGGAGCACACTTACTGAATAGGTGATGGAAGTAGTTTCCACAAAGGGACATCCAAAAGACAATTGAACACGTACTTGAAGATGACTATTGGGAGACATTTGGGAGTGGGGGTGGGGGAAGAATAAAGCAGATCTCACAGGCACAATGGGCTGAATGGCCTTTTTCTGTGCTGTGAGATTCTGTAATTCTATTCTGCTAATGTCATATCTTTATTACACAGGTACGGTTCTCAGGATGATGCTTTCCCTGGGACTGGGACGCTCGCTGAGCCCGAGCATAAGCGCCTGGAGAAGGAGAATGAGCGGCTGCGGCTGACGGCCAATGCCCTAAGACTGCAGATCAGCCAGGAGAAGCAGCGCAAGGAGGCGGCAGAGCGGGAGTGTGCGGCTGTGCTGGGCGAGTACTCTGAGCTGGAGAGGCGGCTCTGCCAGATGGAGAGCTGCAAGCTACGGGTGCGGGAGCTGGAGGCCGAGCTGCGAGAGCTGCAGCAGATGAAGCAGGTGAAGAAGTACCTGATCAGCGGCGAGGACAACCTGTCGGAGGCCCTGCTCGAGCCGCTCAACAATGCCCCGGAGTCCGACGACGGGGCCCCGGCTGGCACCAGCCCACCGGCCGCCAGCTCAGGCCAGGCCCGCGTGCGCAAGAGCTGCAGTGACACAGCGCTCAGTGCCATCATCACACGGGACGACGTCAGCCGGCATGAGGGCAACTACACGCTGCATGCCAACAACGTGCGGAAGAGGGGCATGTCTATCCTGCGGGAGGTGGATGAACAGTACCACGCACTGCTGGAGAAGTACGAGGAGCTGCTGGGCAAGTGCCGGCGGCACGAGGAAGGCCTGCGCCACGCAGCGGTACAGACATCGCGGCCCATCTCGCGCGACAGTTCCTGCCGCGACTTCCTGCTCGAGTGTTTGGAGGCGGAAGTGAAGGCTCCAGAGAAAAGCCTGAGCCTGAGCCAGCAGGTGGAGGCGGCGGACAAGAGGCTGGGCCACTCCCAACCCGAGTACAAGGCCCTCTTCAAGGAAATCTTCTCCCGCATTCAGAAGACCAAGGCTGACATCAGTGCCAGCAAGTCCAAGACCAAGGCCTCCAAGTGATCCATCAACAGAGAAACAGGAAGGTTGTATGAAAGCTGCCACAGGCGCCATCTTGGATCCACCTGTGCCATCCCATGGGAGTCACTCTTGCAGGATTCTCTCTCTTTACTGTGCCAATCAGAATGCAGCTCTTTGACAGAAATATCCACACGGGTCTGTTTTCAGACTTCTTACGCACATAACTATTATACAATACAGGATGTAGGATTTCCCCAGCCTTGCTACAGAGGCAAAATGCAATGCATTATGTTTATTTTTAAAGGTGTTTAGTATTCTCCAATAGAGGATGATGCCCACTATCTTCGCTTTCCTGTCATGAAGGACCCCTGTTGTCCTGTCGCACCAATCTATGGCCAAGACCTGAATCACAGATGCACCTGTGTTTTCCTAAATGCTCTCTGATCCAGCGTTTCTCCAGGATTGACCCTGATCTGCTGCTTATTCCAAATTATGGGAACTTTACTGTCACCACTCTTCACAATGCAAAATGTCTGCTTTTGACACCCAGGTAGTTTCCTATTTTTTGTTCTTGTTAAGTTCAGTATTATAAACAACATTTCGGAAACCGGCTCTGGCAGTACAACCACCATCCTAACAAGGCTGGAGGGTTTTAAAATCACAAGAACGCTTAACATATTGCGACTGTTACATGGTATTAGATATGGGGGGTTAGTAGTTCTGGCAAGCTGGCCCCAACAAAAGACTAAACTTCCCTCTGAGAGGAGCATTGCCATTCAGTACTGTCCACTGCACTCTCTGTTACCAACTGTCCACTTGGGTTCGGGGTGGGGGATGGTGTTAGTGTGTTTACAAGTTTTCTTGTTTGACCTGGTTGACTTTAATTGTCAGACCAGGCCTCTCTGGGTCTGCTAAGTTGACTGTTGACGGGGTTGGTAGGGGTGGGAGGAATGGCGGGGATGTGAGGGGACACTATGCAATAATGTAATTGCTTTCACAAATATAATTCTGTGTCTGGGGCGGGAGAGAGAGGCAGTAATTTGGCTTTTAACCTGGTTCCTGCCTTCTCTGATGCATGAGGATTTGGTCTGGCGTGTGTTATCTCTGCCTTCACTATTTGTTGGTGTCTGATTGAGTTTCATGGCCTCCTGTGACTCTACGGTCTCCCCATCTCACCTGAAATCTCTCACTGCACTCCAGCCATTCTCCAGCCACACCCAATGGGTGAGCCCAGATAGTGAGGCTATTGAGGAGGGAGGCAAATCAGCCAGGGATCTGCTCCTGATCCCTTTCCCGTGCTGGCTTCTCCCCATCTACATTGACAAGTCCACAGTTGATCTCAGCTCCTGGGCTAATTCGGTTCCATTTTCAGTATGTTTATGGTGCTTGTATTACACTCCATGTGCATTACCTTATATTTGGCAGTATTATGTGTAATTTACCACTGTCTTCCTATATAGGCATTGTTGTGCAATTTGAGAGGCCTCTTCAGACTTTTACTGAAAATGGAGCCTAGCCTGGCCGGGCCTTCTCTTTAGGACTGTCCCCTTGGTGCATTATTCACGTGTTGTGCTGGAGACAGGTTGGAATCGATAATGTATTTTGGGACGGAGTGGTTTCAGCCCCACGGATGATTGGGGGGAGCAGGCAGCCTTGTGAGGTCTCAGATCTGCTCAAGGGTGGGAGTACAGACAAACATGGGGCTGCTGTTACCTGGCCACTTACATCTCCACAACCTCCCATTATTGTCAGTGAAATCCCCTGGGGTGGGAGGGTGTTGTGCCATAGCCCATGGGGGCTGGATGTCCCATCCCATTACCCAGGGGTGGAAGGCTGTCCCCTTTCCCCTGTGCCTGGAGAACTTGTCTATCACATTATCCAGTGGGTTGGGGGGGGGGTGCAGTCCCATTATTCCTGGGATGGCAGTTCCCTTTGCCTCTGGAAAAGCTGTCCAATTACCCCAAGGGGAGGGGGTACTGTCCCAATACGCTGCTCTGCTGGTCGTTCTTTCGGGTTTCACTCTGCAGACACTGAGCAAACGTCTTTCCAGCAGGATTATCCCATTCCCTGGGCTCACCTCCCTCAGCTTGATCTACACAAGACTTGGAAAGGTATTTCTGGCCTCAGTGGATGATCCTACAGCGCTATAGAGTATCTGAGGAGATCATGGAATCATCTTGTACCTAGGTTAAGGGACATGAAAAGCATGTTCAGTGGGTCTCCGATGGCCAAGTTGCGTGTTACAAAAATGGATGGTTAGAGGCCCCAGGGCCCACTCTCTCATACAGTCTACATTTTGCGGTTTCCACTGTGGGGCAGTAGGGGCTGACGATTAGACTGAGCTTGGAGGCGAAGCACACTGTGCTGAATAGCACTGTATAAAATTGCCATTTCAGTGGGGTTACCAAGGATGGTGATGTGGAACCCAATCCGAACAAGACTGTACATAAGGACGAAGATTGGGATGGTTCAGTGTGTGAGGGATCCCTGACACTGATACTGCATCCTCTCTGTGACATAGATTCAGAGGTTATCACACGTTACAGAAAAGTGCCAAAATTATTTATCTTCCTTTTTGTTTAAAAAGTATAATTTCAAAATAAGTACTAAACCTCTTGTTCCTTGTATGATTCTGACATTAAAAGGTGATGTTGCTGTTACTACTTGGTGCTCTGACTAGTTTATTTCTGGGTCAAATTCTGTGTTGAACAGGGCCAAGGGTTGAATGCAGCACCTCAGTTCTCTTAATATCCACAGGAACCAGTCGTCACTTTGGTGCCTTATCCATGTCCCATTCTTCAAATGAGCTATTTGAATTTGGGATGCATCACAGCTTCACCCTAACCTGTTCTAACCTGATCCTCTCCCCCTCTTCTGCTGGACACTGAGAAATGTCCCTGGATTTGACAACATTTTCACCTTGATGAGTGCAGAAGTTCACACGCTCGAAAGACTATCGTCTTCCTTCTGTTCCACATGAACAACTTTGAATTCTTACTCTGTCCCACAGAGTATATAATCAGTATTGACTTCTCCCTGGGGGAGAGGCAGGGGGCAGGATGGCTGGGGAGATGGGCAGGCAGGAAATAAAGACCAGCTGGGGGCCCCCTGATACCACATGTCCTCCTGTGTGGATTGGACTGGACAGGGCTGAGATTGAACTGGGCATGACGTCGGCTGTCTCAATTTCTCTGCTCCTCTCACCCATTCCAACTTGTCTCCTTCTGAACTTGCTGCACTCCGTTCTCTCGGGCCCAACCCCGACTTTATCAAACCTGCCGACAAGGGTGCTGCTGTTGTTTCTGGCGTACTGACCTCTACCTCGCAGAGGCTGAGTGCCAACTTTCAGACATTTCTTCCTCCCCCTGGCCCATGACCCCACCACTGAACATCAAACCATTGTTTCCAGAACTGTCACTGACCTCATCTCTTCTGGAGATCTTCCCTCCACAATTTCCAACCTCATCGTCTCCCAGCCTCGAACAGCCCGCTTCTACCTCCTACCCAAAATCCACAAACAGAACTATCCTGGTAGATCCATCGTTTCAGGCTGTCCCTGCCTCACAGAACTTATTTCTTCCCCTATCTTGACTCTCTTTTCTCTCCCTTTATCTAGTCTCTTCCAACCTACATTCTATGTCATTTCAACAACTTCCAGTTCCCTGGCCCTAACCACCACCTTCACCATGGACATCCATTCCCTATTCACCTCCATCCCCCACCAGGATGGTCTGAGGGCTCTCCGCTTCTTCCTCGAACAGACGCCCGGACAATCCCCATCCACCACCACTCTCCTCCGTCTAGCTGAACATGTTCTCTCACTGAACAATTTCAACTTAAACTTGTCTTACTTCCTCCAAATAAAAGGTGTGGCTATGGGTATCCGCATGGGCCCCAGTTATGCCTGTCTCTTTCTGGGGTATGTGGAACATTGCTTATACCAGTCCTCATCAGGCCCCCTCCCTCAACTCTTATTCCGGTACATCAATGACTCTATCAGTGCCGCTTTGTGCTCTCGTCTGAACCTAGAAAAATTAATTTTGCTTCCGATTTCCACCCTCTCTTGCCTTCATATGGTCCATCTCTGACACTTATCTGGTAATAAATCGTCTACTAATGTTCATTATAAGCCCACCGACACCCACAGCTACCTCGACTACCTCTCCTGACGCCCTGCTTCCTGTAAGGATCCATCCCATTCTCCCAGTTTCTCTCTTTGTATCTGTTCTGATGATGCCACCTTTCAAAATGATGCTTCTGACATTTCTTCCTTTTTCCTCAGCAGAGGACTCAACCTGCCCCTCCACCACACTGTGGTTGACAGGACCCTCATCCGTGTCCAGCCCATTTTCCGCGCCTCTGCCCTCACACCTTCCCCTCCCTCCCAGAACCATGATAGGGTTCCCCTTGTCCTCACTTTCCACCCCGCCAGCCTCTGAATTTAAAGGATCATCCTCCGCCATTTCTGCCAACTCCAGCATAATGCCACCACCAAACACATCTTCCTCTCACTCTTCACCCCCCACCACCCCCCACCAACTCCCCACCATTCCATAGGGACCATTCCCTCTGTGACATCCTGTCCACTCCTCTATCAACTCCCAATGCCTCAACCCCTTGCCACGGCACCTTCCCATGCAATTACAGGAGGTGTAACACCTGCCCCTTTACTTCCTCCCTCCTCACCGTCCAAGGCCCCAAACACTCCTTCCAGTTGAAGCAGCAATTCACCTGCACTTCTTTCAGTTTGGTCCACTGTATTTGCTGCTCATAATGCAGACTCCTCTACATTGGGAAGACTAAGCGCAGACTAGGTGACCACTTTGTTGAACACCTTTACTCAGCCTGCAAGCATGATCCCGACCTTTCTGTTGCTTGCAATTTCAATTCACCATCTTGTTCTCATGCTCTCATTTCTGTCCTTGGCTTGCTAAAAATGTTCTTTCGGACAGTGCTACCTTTATTCCACTATTAACATCTGCATTAGTCTTCAATAGTATCATTTAATCTCTCCTGACCTCCAACCTATCCCTGACCTCCTATTTTGTTCCACCTGTCCATCCCCACTTTTTCAACAGCATGAAACCCATCATATTCCTACCTCTCTCCAGTTCTGAAGAGGAGTCAGAGACCTGGCTGTGATTGGTTTGAGCTGGGATAGGATGGATGCCTTCTGATGAATATTTTCAAGGCTTATGCTGGAAGAATGACCACATTGAAGACAGTTGTTACTGGAGCACTTCCTGCAGAATGAGAGTGTCAGTAACTAATAAAGGAACAGGAGGGGTTAAGGAACACACCTACTTCATTTCAAAACCTTTCTGATTACGGACACTAGGGAAGGGAACAGATTCAGTGGTTCTTTCTCTTCCTGTCTTTAACAGTGGGTTATAAAGTCTTGGGACAGCTCATTGAGACACCAAGTCCCATTGTATCAGTGGTTCCAGTTCATTTTCAGAAATGCCCAATATTTGGATTAACACTCAGAATCCTGAACCTGACTTTTTCATAAATTGAAACAAATCTCTTCCAGATCGGGGAATGAAAATTGCAACATTGGGCCAGAGATATACAATTACATAGCATTTTGTGGGACAGAAACAGGCCATTCAGCCCAACTGGTTTATCCTGGTGTTTATGCTCCACATGAGCCTCTTCCTCTAACCCTGTAGGCATATCCTTCTATTGCATTCTTACTCATCAGCAGCGTGCACAGGGTGTAAAACAACGGGGCCAATGCCCTCGAAGGAACCACACATGCACCTGATAACAAAATAGCATTGGTGATCGATGACAAGGTGACTGGATCTATCCCTGTGCCATCACTGGCGTTAACTGGCCCCGTTGTTTTACACCCTGTGCACTCTGCTGTCCCAGACCTTGGGTCTGACCCCCTATTTCTCTGGCCTTTTCTCCTCCTTTGAGTATCTACCTTGTTCCAGTCCTGTTACCTCATTTAAAATCCTCGTTTTTCTACTGCCCTCCCAAAGTATGATAAAAAATCTTTTCACCAAAATAACTTCACTGCTTTTCTCCCTCAGTCTCTGCACTGAACAACCTGTTCATCCTCAATGATTTCAACCTTCATTTCAACTCATCATGTTCCCTTTCCTCTGAGTTCACTGCCCCCTTATCTGCCAAAAATCTCTCCCTCCGTGGAAACTCCCCCTTCATCTTGCCATCTCACGTAGTCTCGCTATTTCTATTATATCAATCACAAATAAGGCCATCTCTAATCACTCCATTGTTTCACTCTCTCCACCCACATCCCTCTTCCACACTCCAACCCTACATCCTTCTGTATCCACCCCTGGAAAAATCTATTCCCAATTAACTTCTAACTGCTATTTCAAAATCCTGGTTGTTGCCGACTGCCACAACATTTCTGCAGCTACACAAGCAAGTCTTCACATCTTTATGAAAAATATACTTTATTCATAAAATATCTGGAAGAACATTCCAAACCATTTCAAAATCAACATCACATAAGTACTATCAGATTCAACTTTTACACATGGATCACGAGGTGCTTCAATACAATCAATGAATATTACAATCATTTCAATATGGTCATTACAGACAATCAGACAATGGGATTGGAGTTATCAACATACATCATGTTACACTCTGAGATGCTTCAATACAATTATAATACACTTGGTATTCAGTGCATACATTCATTTTGAGCTGTACAGCCCGAGGGGCTTTCAACAGTTCCCAGCCCCTTGGTGCACTATGGCAGAAAGGTCTTAGACAGCGACCCTTCCCCATTGCACCTTTGTGGCAGCTGCCCTAAGCTTTAGTGCGCCCCTCAGCACGTAGTCCTGGACTTTGGAATGTGCCAGTCTGCAACACTTGGTCGGGGACAACTCTTTATGCTGGAAGACCAACAAGTTTCAGGCAGACTAAAGAGCGTCTTTCACCGAGTTGATGATCCTCCAGCTGTAGTTGATGTTTGTCTCGGTGTGTGTCCATGGGAACAGCCCGTAGAGCACAGAGTCCTGTGTCACAGAACTGCTCGGGATGAACCTCAACAGAAACCACTGCATCTCTCTCCTGACCTTCTTTGCAAAGGCACAATCCACAAGGAGGTGAACAACAGTCTCGTCCTCACCACAGCCACCTCGAGGGCAACGTGCAGAGGGAGTGAGACCCCTGGTGTATTGGAAGGATCTGACGGGCCTTGCTCACCACCATCCAAGCTATGTTTTGGTGCTTGGCGGACTTTGTCAGTCTGCTCGGGGAACCATCCCACAGGATTCACCCTCTCCTTTTCCCTCAGGGCCTCTAAGACGTTACATGCCGACCACTGCCTGATCGACTTGTGGTCAAAGGTGTTTCTCTGCATAAATTTTTCCACAAGGGACATGTGGTATGGCATGGTCCAACTACTTGGAGCGTTCCGCAACAGCGTGGCCAGACCCATCCTTCGCAACACCGGGGACAGGTAGAACCTCAGCATGTAGTGACACTTAGTGTTTGCGTCTTAAGGGTCTACGCACAGCTTGATGCAGCCACACACAAAGGTGGCCATCAGTATGAGGGCGATGTTGGGCACGTTTTTCCCCCTTTATCTAGAGGCTTGTACATCGCGTCCCTGCGGACACGATCCATTTTCGACCTCCAGATAAAGCGGAAGATGGCTCGGGTGATCGCCATCGCACTGGAGTCTGGAATGGGCCAGACCTGCGCCACGTACAGCAACAGCGAGAGTGCCTCACACCTCATGACCAGGTTCTTGCCCGCAATGGAGAGGGAGCGCCGCTCCCACATGCCCAGTTTTCTTTTCACCATAGACACTCACTCCTTCCAGTTTCTAACACATGCCCTGGTCCCTCCAACCCATATCCCCAGCACCTTCAGGCCGTCAGCCCTGAGAGTGAAGGGGACAAAGGATTGGTCAGCCCAGTTCCCAAAGAACATGGCCTTGCTCTTCTCACGATTTACCTTGGCTCCCAAGGCCAGTTCGAACTGGTTGCAGATGTGGATCAGTCTGCGCACCGACAGGGGATCCGAGCAGAAGACGGCGACATCATCCATGTACTGGAAGGCTTTGATCTGAGTGCCTCCACTGCCTGGGATCGTCACTCCTCTTATGCCCAGATCCTTCCTGATGGACTCAGCAAAGGGTTCTATGCAACACACGAAAAGGATAGGGGAGAGAGGGCAGCCCTGCCTGACTCCAGATTTAATAGGAAAGCTATCTGCATCCCACCCATTGATTGAGACTGCACTACTGATGTTAGTGTAGAGCAGTTGGATCCAATTGCTAATTCCCTCCCCAAACCCCATTTTGGAGAGCACATCCACCATGTAGGTGTGCAAAGGCCTGTCAAAGGCCTTCTCCTGATCCAGGCTGATGAGGCAGGTATCCACACCCCTGTCCTGTACATAGGCAATCGTATCCCTGAGCAGCACGAGGCTGTCAGAGATCTTCCTGCCCGGCACAGTGCAGGTCTGGTTAGGGTGGATCACCAATTCCAGAGCGGATTTGACCCGATTGGCGATGACCTTGGACAGAATCTTATAGTCCACATTCAACAGTGAAATGTGTCGCCAATTTCTAATTTCCTCCCTTTCCCCCTTGTGCTTGTTGATGAGGGTGATAATGCCTTTCCTCATGGATTCTGACATACTTCCGGCCAGGAGCATACTCTCGTACACTTCTAGCAGGTCTGGGCCGATCCAGTCCCACAGAGCCGAATACAACTCCGCCGGCAAGCCGTCGCTTCCGGGAGTTTTACTCTTCTCGAAGGACTCAAGGGCTTTAGTCAGTTCGTCAGGAGTTAGCGGTTTGTCCAGGCTCTCCTGTGTACTGTCGTCTAAGACCTCCGTGATAGAGGACAGGAAGGACTGGGAGGCCGTGCTGTCTGCGGGCTTCACGTCATACAATCCGGCATAAAAGGATTTGCTGATCTTCAAAATGGCGGACTGCGAAGACTTTACTGAGCTGTCTTCTTCCTTCAGGCTGCTGATCACAGAGCTCTCTCTGTGTACCTTTTGGAAGAAGAAACATGAGCACGTCTCATCCTGCTCCACGGAGCGGACTCTGGAATGGAAGATGATCTTGGAGGCCTCCGAGGCAAAGAGCGAGGCTTGCTGGCTCTTCACCTCTTGGAGTTCCTCCTTGACATCGACCCCCATCGACTGCAACCGGAGCAGATTCTGCATGTTTTTCTGGAGTCGGGACATTTCCCTCTGTTCCTTTCTAGCTTTCTGGGTGCCTTTGAGGATGAAAAACCTCTTGATGTTTCCCTTGATCGCTTCCCACCAGTGTGTCAGTGACTCAAAGTGGGGTTTCATGGTTCTCCAACCTTTGTAATCCCTCTTGAGCTCCTCAATGTTCTCTGGGGTCAGCAGTTGCACGTTTAGCTTTCATGCCCCCCTGCCCACCCTCTGGTCCTTCTCTAAGTGGCAGTCAGCCAGTAGGAGGCAGTGGTCAGAGAAAAATACCGGCTTGACATCGGTGGATCTGACTGCGAATGCCCGGGACACAAACAGGAAATCTATCCTGGAACGGATGGACCCGTCAGGCCGCGACCAGGTGTATCTACGCTGCGCTCCATCTGCAGGGTTGCTGAAGACGTCGTGTAGCTTGGCTTCCTTAACTTTCCATCAGGGATCTGGACGTAGCGTCCAATCTGTTGTCGGCCATGCCGAATTGTCCAGCCGCATCGATGATGCAGTTGAAGTCACCGCCCAGAATGACCGGCCTGGAGGTCACCAGCCGCAGTGGGAGCTGCTGAAAAACCTCCAGCCGCTCAGCCCCTTGTGACGGGGCGTACACGTTAATTACCCGGAGTGGAGCGTTCTTGTACATTACGTCTGCTACGAGGAGGCACCCGCCCACCACCTCCTTAATCTCGGAGACGGTGAAGCTGCCTCCCTGCAGCAGAATACCCAGGCCAGAGGAACGAGAGTCATTTCCGCCCGAGCAGATCGATGGCCCATGGGCCCACCATCGTGAGCATTGCCTGTAGGAGCTGAGGTGCAGTATCGCACACTCCTGCAGAAACAACTGGTCGGCTTTGACCTTGGCAAGGTAGTCCAAGGTCGCAACACATCGCGTAATAGATTTAATGCTACGCACATTTATGGATACAATCTTTACACCCATTTTAAAGCATTTAGTCTCTTACCAAACCTGTTGTCTCTGAGAGTTCCAGACTTTTGGTCTGCTCCTGCATATCCATAGTGTTCACAAATCGCCTCACTTTGGATGGGCTGAGGAAACTGTCCTGAACCTCCCCATTGGAGATGTTCTGCTCAGGTGGCATCTGGGGGTCCGTGCAGAGATCAGGGTTTGAAATGTCCTCTGTTGGAGAAGTCTGTCTTCCCCAAAGAGCAGCGAATGTCGGCTGGGCCATTGGATATATTCAAGACTGAGTTAGAGTTTTGATAGACATATTGTCTCCCACTTGTCCGCGCGCTCCACTAACCTATGTTCCTATAAATAAGGAGAATAAAAGACATTTTAGAAAAAATTAGAGTAAATTGAAGAGCCAGTTTAGTATCTTTTTTAATTATTGGCACTTCTGTCGGTAAAATTAATTATAGTCTACATGTAGTAAAAAAGTCAAAAGCTGTTTCACAGGAGTGTAAGCAAACAAAATTTGACAAACAATAAGTAGCTGAAATATTGATAATGTTCAATATTTAGTGATTGACCCTGAGGGAGACTATAGATAGTTCACCCGGCGCTTGTGTTCCAGCCAGAGGGTGAAGTTGACAGCCCCGATAGCCAATGGAAACAGTCGATAGGGCGCCATGTTGAGAAGGACATGTCGGCCTGTACCGGCGCCATGTTGAGAAGGACAGGCCTGCCGGTGCGGGCGCCATGTTAAGAAGGACAGGCCTGCCGGAGCGGGCACCATGTACCGTGCCGGGGTCGAGTTGCTGTGGATTCCAGTCGCTCTTCTGCGCTCCCGGCTCCTACAACGTCAATACCGCAGTGCCTACAGCCTGGAGGTGCTTTATCCGAACAGCAGAGCGGATTACAGTGGGAGCGGAGGCCGCCAACAGGGTCAGGTGGGATTGGACACCCTCCCCTCCCCCCTCCAGCTGAAACCCTCCCCCATTGGCTCCTGGTGCTGATTTTAAAATTCTCATCCTTGTTTTCAAAACCCTTCATCGCCTTTCCCCTCTCTATTCCTCTAATCTCCTCCAGCCCCACAACCCTCTGAGATATCCATGCTCCTCTAATTTTGGTGCTTTGTGCACCTCCCATTTGAAATTCCTTTACCATTGGTGGCTGGGCCTTCAGTTGCTGAGACCCCAGTCTCTGAATTCTCTCCTTCCACCCCTCTATGTCACTTTCTTCCATTAAGGCACTTCTTAAAATCAGCCTCTTTTAATCAGCCGACCCAATATCTCCTTTTGCTTTACGCTGCTCTGTAAAGCATCTTGTGACGTACAATCATACGACAGAACAGGAGGTTGGATGGTCAATGTAGCAGTGAACAAACACTTTTCTGTCAAGTTTAGCTTATTAAAATGAGACTGAAAACAGTGCCCTGTGTTGTAATGTAACTGCTGATGCTGCAAGTCAAGTTACTCTGTGTCACATAACTCTATGTAAAGCATTTTGTTTTACCTTCACAGGACGGAGCGTTACACAATTCCTACAGCACAGATATACCCGTAGGTATGTGAATTTGTCATGTGTGTGAATTTGTAAGTTTCATTTGTGAATAGTTGGAACTTTCAACCCTGAAGTAATAATGTGTGAGAGGAATCTTAGAATTTTATAAGATTATGAAACAGAATGGAAAAGGCAATCCAGAACATTCCATCAAATTATAGGAGATGGGAAAGGGACACCAGTTCAAACTATTAAAAGATAAATTTTTGACTGAAATACAAAGTGATCAGCTCCTGGAGTGAGTGCACAGCTAGAATGGGGACGATGACACCTTTAGAATCTTTGCAGAATCGGTGAGATGTTGCAATGAGGACAGGCAGGAGGGTCTGTGCAGCTGAACTGAATGACTGCTTCATTCAGTGTTATCCTCTTCACTTGCTGTGGAGGCTCACACAGGCAGGGCATTGCAACCCTGCAACACAGTCGTACAATTCACCTCTAATGTTTCATTTCAACCTATGCTTGTTTTGGGTATTTTTCCCCCTCATCTTTCCAACCACTGTGAGTTCCATGGGCATTTGCTGCTCTCTGAACCAACTTAGCTCAGTGGGTGACACTCTCGTCTTTGAGTCAGAAGGTTGTGGATTCAGACCCCGCCCCAGAGACTTGAGCACAAAAATCAAGGCTGATACTCTAGTGCTGTACTGAGGGAGTGCTGCATTGCTACAGGTGCTGTGTTTTGGATGAAATGTTAACTGAGGGCCCCATCTGCCCTCGAGTGAATGTATAAAAAATCCCATGGCACTATTTGACAAAGAGCAGGGAAATTATCCTTTGTATTCTTGACCAAAATTAATAAAATATATTATTTGGCCCATATCACATTGCTATTTATGGGATTTGGCTGTGTAAAAATTGGTTGCTGTATTTCAACCCTTAAAGAGTACTTCATTGATTGTGAAGTGCTTTGGGATGCCCTGAGATTGTGAAAGCAGCTATGTAAATGCAAGTCTTTAATTCTTGCTTCATACAAGTTGCTGTTTTTCACGTGAGGTCTTGTTAGTCAGTACTGTAGGTTTGGTTGGGTGTTTGGCGGTGTGTGTGGCATTGCAGCCAAATTCAGGCTGTTCATCTGCCAGTCCCATGCTCAGGCACTGGGAATGTGAGGGATGGGACAATAGGTAGTGATGAGTCGTGGAAACTCTGGCTGACTTTTGTTCTGTCAGTCTTCTGAACCAAGGGATTCTGAGGCTACTTGCAGCAACCTTCACATTCGCTTTAAGTGTTGAGTGTACTCTTTTATAGTATATATTCTGTCATCAGATGGGCCTGCCAATTACTGGATGTTCATGTTGACACTGACATTCTCGTGATGTTGAGTGGGGGTTACCTTGTGTGCCGGGGAACAAGTTTTAAATTTTTTTTATGGGATGTGGGTATCATTGGCTGGGCCAGCACTTAGATTGCCCATCCCTAATTGTCCTTGAGAAGCTGGTGGTGAGCCGCCGCCTTGAACTGCTGCAGTCCATGTGGTATAGGTACACCCACAGTTAGGGAGGGAGTTCCAGGATTTTGACCCAGTGACAGTGCAGGAACGGTGATATATTTCCAAGCCACGATGTTATGTGGCTTGAAAGGAAACTTGCAGGCAGTGGTGTTTCCATGCGTCTGCTACCCTGGTCCTTCTGGGGGTAGAGGTCATGGATTTGGAAGGCACTTACGAAGGAGCCTTGGTGAGTTTCTGCAGTGCATCCTGTAGATGGTACACACTGCTGCCATTGTGTGTCGGTGGTGGAGGCAGTGAATGTTGAAAGTGGTGAATGGGGTGTCAGTCAAGCAGGCTGCTTTGTCCTGGATAATGCTGAGCTTCTTGAGCATTATTGGAGCTAAGCTCATCAAGGCAAGTGGAGAGTAATCCTTCACATTCCTGATTTGTGCCTTGTCGATGATGGGCAGGCTTTGGGGAGTCAGGAGGTGAGTTACTTGCTGCAGAATTCTCAGCATCTGACCTGCACTCGTAGCTACAGTATTTATATGGCTAGTCCAGTTCAGTTTCTGGCCAATGGTAACCCCCAGGATGTTGATAGTGGTAATGGTAAGTCAGCAATGATAATGACTTTGAATGTCAAAGGGAAATGGTTAGATTTTCCCTTGTTAGAGATGGTTGCTGCCTGGCGCTTGTGTGGTGTGAATGTTACTTGCCACTTATCAGCCCAAGCCTGAATGTTGTCCAGGTCTTGCTGTATCTGGACTGCTTTATTGATCGGATGTCCCCTCTTCCCAACCTTGAATCTGCTGACTGTGGTTGTACTTTTCACTATTATGCTTCTGTGGAGACTATTTGTAAAAACAAAAATGATACTATCGCTAATCATCAGGGAGGCCATTTGGTCCATTGTGCCTGAGCTGGCCCTTCTAAAGAGCAATCTATCTCTTCAGTCCTATTTTGTTGCCCTTTCTCCAGTTTCTTTCAAATTTTCGTCCACTTCCCTATTAGATACAATTCTGCGCATTCCCCTTCCACCACTGTTCCTGGTCCTAACAACTCTGTGTTAAAGAAATTCTTCAAATTTCTCGCCTTGCACTTTTCCCGATATTGTTTTATTTAAGTTATAAAAGAAAGACCTGCATTTATAAAGCATATTTCGTGGTCACTGGACGTTGCAAAACGCTTTGCAGCCAATGAAGTATAATTGTAATGTAGAAAATGTGGCAAGTAATTTGCACCCAGCAAACTCCCACAAACTACAATGTGATAGTGACCTGATAATCTGATTTTGTGATGTTGATTAAGAGGTAAATATTAGTCGGTATGCTGGGGAGTTCCCTGCTCTTCTGTGAAATAGTACCGTGGAATCTTTTCCATCCGTCATCGGTTTAATGTCTCATCCAAAAGACAGCATTTCCAACAGCCCTGGAGTGGGATTTGAACCCAAACCTTTGTGATTCAGAGACTGGTGTGCTACCAACTGAGCCATGGGTGATGTGGCTGAGATTTTATCCCAAAATCTGGCAAGTGACATTAACTCTCTGAATATCACCCATTTCAGGATCTGTTCCCCATCCTCTCCTGACGAAGCTACTACACACTAGGGTTCCCAGGAGGTGGGGGGGAAGAGTGGACTGTTCCCAAGGGCGAGGGACGCAGGGGGCTGGGAGTTCCCGGGATGAGAGGGGGTGCTGGTTCCCAGGACAGGGGGTGGGGCACGCTAGTTCCCTGGGAGTGGGGGTTGGTTCCTGGGGCAAGGCGCAGGGTTTCCCTGGGGGAAGAAAGGGACAGGAGGTTCCCAGGGTGAGTGAGAGGGATGGGTATTCCTGGGTAAGGGATGGGAGGTGGCTTTCTTGGCGAGGGACTGAGATGGAGGGATGATTGTCCTGGCAGGGAGGAATGATTGTCCCAGGTAGGGGGTGGAGGGGGTGGGAATAAGAGGCCCTGAGGTGGGGGGGGGGGGGGGCGCATGGGACAGGGAGATCTTGGGGACAGATGGGTGTTCTCAGGGGGTTCCACTATATCACCTAAAGCACTTGTCCTATTGTGTGGATCCAAACGCTGAGCACAGGCAGACTATTCACCATTAAGGGGCATCACGATCAACCCCAGGCCTAATTTCCCGATTTAGGCACACATCCACTCTCACCCGCTCAACCTCTACACAGCCCCGTTGATGTCCCTTATTCTTATCCCCAGTACAGCACCCTTACCACCCCACTGCCTACCATTGTACCTGTGACATTTTTCACCTCCTGCACCCATGCTTAGTGGGAGCTGGTCTGACAATGCTCAACACATTTCACCTTGATGCTTGAAGTCGCTGACATGGTTATGGGTGTCAGTCCCCAGTTTATATTTAAGATGTTACAGTGAGCAGTGACTGTTGGTTTGCAGCATGGACCCTGACTGCTGGTATTTTGTTTGGTTCTCAGATCGTCTCACGGTGACATACTGTCGGAGCAGTGGCCCCGGGGGTCAAAACGTCAACAAGGGTGAGGAAACTGGTTGCTGAATATCTTCAAATTTTCCTGCTCTTGCTGGGTACAACTCACCCATACCTCACCCCAATGCCTCAATACTGTGTTAATCTAGCTCAAGGGGATCCACCACCTATTTAACGTAAGTGGCAACATGTTGAGTTCAACCCTGTTCTGATCTGATAACCTGACTGGTTCCTCCCCAGGAGTTGGGGGGTTTCACTGGATTGTGATCAGGAGCTGGAACCCTGGCTGATTTTCACCTCTCTCTACACCCAGGGCAATGAGTCCTTTTGTGAGTCAGCTCACCAGCAGATGAAACCTGCTGTATTGTTTCAGCAGCGGGACTGAACCAGGCTCAAATGAGGTGCCCTCTCCTACCTGACATATAACCTGCCAGCACTCGCCTGAAGAATAGCCCCTGGGAAGGGCATGGCAGTGCTCCTGAGTGGGCTTCTGGGTTTAATGGGCATTTAGTGTATATCTGGATGGAGTGGGTATAGTTGAATGTTTAATACTCCCCTGGTTATGTCTTGTGTTTTGTTGGAACAGTGAACACTAAAGCGGAGGTGAGGTTCCACGTGGCGACTGCAGACTGGCTTCCTGAGGATGTGCGGAGTGCAATCACCGCCAAGGTAAGCTATTCTGCTCCGGGTCGGCAGATGGTTAGAGTGGTCAGAAAATAACTTTCTTGTTCATTAGCCGCTCTCCCACCCACCCTTTCCTTCATCCTCCTCCTCAAGTTATTGATTGTGAGGGTGCATTTCTCCCTGCACACATACCTCCAGTCTGAAAAACAACTGTTCACCACTACTCTCCACTTTCTACCTTTAGCCAATTTTGTATTAACGCTGCCACTGTCTCTTTAATTCAATGGGCTTTAATTTTGCTAACAAGTTTATTATGTGATACTTTATCAAATGCCTTTTGATGGTTCACAAATAAATCAGCTACACTATTTTCATCAATCCTCCCCACCACTTCATCAAAGAACTCAATCAAGTTATTCAAACATTATTTGCCTTTAACAAATCCGTGCTAGCTCTCATTTATTAGCCCATAATTTTCTACTTAGTATTGTCCTGGATTATTGTGTCTCACAAGTCTTCCCACCACCAATGTTGAGCTGATTGACCTCTGGTTGGCAGATTTATTCCTCTCCTGTTTTTTGAACAGCTGTGTAACATTTGCAGTCCTCTGTCACCACCTCCATATCTGAGAATTGGAAGATTGGGGTCAGGGTCTGCACAATTTCCACTTGTATTTTCCCATCTGGACTGAATAACTTTTCTATTTTTAGGTACCTCCTCTTTATATATTTTTTTATCATATCCAATATCATTACTGCCTCTTCCTTAAAAGTATCCTCTTCTCTAGTGAAGCTAACGCAAACTCTCATTTATGACTTCAGCCATGTCCACTGCCTTCACAAGAAGAATCATTTTTGGTTCTAACTGGTCCACCCTTCTTTTGAATACTCGTTTATTATTTGTGTTTATAAAATACTTTTGAGTTCCCTTTTATTCTAGCTAGTGATCTAGTCTTATTTTCTTTTTCAGTTCTCTTCTGCACTCCTTTCTGATCAGCTTGGTTTCTCATGCATTATGAACTTGACATTTATCATGAGGCTTTATTTTTGTGTTGCTTTTTAATCGCTTGGAAGCTCTAGCTTCACTGGGAGGAGGAGGAGGAGAATCTTTTAATGCAGCTTTTTGTTATGATCTGGGATGCACTGTTTGAGAGGGCAGTGGAAGCAGATTCAGTGATAACTTTCAAAAGGAAATTGGATAAATACTTAAAGGAAAATATGCAGGGCTATGGAGAAAGAGTGGGGAAGAGTGAGACTTATTGGATGACTCTTTCAAAGAGCTGGCACAGGCATCACAGGTCTCATTCTATGACTGTACCCCATCAGGGGAGAAATTTGCTCCCTAAAGTGGTATCATTGAGGATTTGCTTTCAGTGCCTCATAATTTACTTTCCTCCTCTCCCATCAGCATCAGAACAGAATCAATCGGGCTGGGCAGCTGATTGTCACTTCAGAGGCCAGCAGATACCAGATGAGAAACCTTGCTAATTGTCTACAGAAGATTCGGGACATTGTGGCAGCAGCGAGTCAGAAACCCAAGCAGTCATCCAAAGAGGAGGCTGAGAATCGGAGAATGAGGTGATGTTTTAAAAAAAGGAGGAACAAATAGTTGCTTGCGGCCCTCTTGAGGATGATGCTTCTGGTGGTGATGTTCCGAGTGTTATCTATGACTCAGTTGGTATCACTTATCTCTGAGGCAAAAGATCTGGGTTCAAGTTCCAAATTAGGAGTAGGGCACAAAATCCAAACTGGCACTCCAGTACTGAGGGAGTGTCACACCGTTGGAGGACACATTAAAAAAAGGTCTTTTCTGCCCTTTCAGGTGAATGCAAAAGATCCCATGGCTCTATTTTGAAGAAGAGCAGTGCATTTCTCCCCAATGTTTAGGTCTCAATCAACATTGCTAGAACAGATTATTTGGCCATTATCATATTACTGTTTGTGGGAGTTTGGTATGCACAAATTGGTTGCTGTGTGGCCTGCATTACAACAGCTTCCTACATTCCAAAAAACATTTTGTTGGTTGGAAAGTGCTTTGGAGCATCCTGAGGTTATGAAAGGTGCTATATAAATGCAAGTTCTTGCCAAAAAAATTACCATTTCAAAGACATGAACTCAGAAAGCAAACTCATTAGGATTTTTTGGGTTCCCCCTTCTCACCACTCTGTGCCCATTGGTAGCTGAGTGCCAGGTGCCTTGATGGTACAATTTGCACTAACACTGCAGACCTTGAACTGTGTTGCCTTTTGGCCACAGTGCCGATGGAGGGATTGAGGGAGGTGATGTATTAATCAGCTTCCTGCTGTCCAGTGCTGGACAGAATGTCAGGTGAAAGATGAGGTTGAATGTTCTTCTATGACTCACTGTCCAGTTTAAACACATAAAATTAGTTCATGGAACCATCCCCACCAAGAGCTGAGTGCCCTCAATGGTGAGTGAGTAGGGTTGTGGGACGTAACTTGGCTGGATGAAGGAGGTTGGTGGCGGGGGGGGGTTGCAGGTCTCAAGGGAAAATACTGAGCTTTTACTGATGAGTTGTACTGATTCCAGGGTGGAGAGCATGCAACGGGAACGGCTACGGCAGAAGAGGATCCAATCTGCCATCAAACGAGACAGACGAGTGGGATTTGACTGAAAAGATGGTCTTGGAACAACAACTGTGAACCCTGGGGGGTCGGCGCACTCTCCATCTCTGTCATCTTGTACAAAACAAATTAATAAAATTATTGTAAAATTCCAGTAAGCCATCTTGTTCTGCTTTTGTATAATATCAATGAAATTCTGGTGAAGCACTGACCTCTTTAAACTCTCAATCACATAGTTCCCTCTTTAAGTATTAACCTGTGCCTTAACCCTGAGTGGAAAAATTCAGTGTTCGAGAAAGTGCTTGGCACTGCTGAAGACAATACCGAGTCACTTGGCATGGGAGGGCGAGGACCCGGTCATCGTGGTCCATGTAGCTACTAATGATGTGGCAGGACAAAGGAGACTCTGCACGGTCAGTATGAGGACCTCGGCATCACCTAGCAGAACCTCAAAGGTCATAGTCTCTGGATTATTACCTGAGCCACATGCAAATTAGCATAGGACAAATCAGATTCGAGAGATGAATGTGTGGCTCAAAGGCTGGTGTGGGAGAAGTGGGTTCTGGTTCGTGGGGCACTAGCACTAATACTGGGGAAAGTGGGATCTATACCGTTGGGACGGTCTACACCTGAACCAGGCTGGGACTGGTGTTCTTGCGACTAGGGAAGTAGAGAGGGTTTTAAACTAATGAGGGCAAGGGATCAAATTTGGGAAGATGTGGTAAATCAGGGTCCAGTACAATTGAACAGTCCGGAACCTTTGCATTGCTTGATTGGAAACTGGTAGGTGAGGAGGACAGGGTCAAGCTGAATATCCTGCCCTCTAGATTTATACTAGACGATTGCTACAGGTGCCCGTGGGCCTGTTAGCCACGAGTTGGTGCTTCTGGGATTCATACCATGAATATTCCAGAATCCCTTGTGTCCTAGAGCTGGGGGAGGGAGAACACGATGTTCCAGTCCCGGGAGAGAAGCCCCTGTGTTCCAGTCCTAGGAGGAACGCAGTGTCCCGGTCCTGGCGTAATCTCCTGTACCCTAGACCTGGGGGAGGGAGAACACGATGTTCCAGTCCTGGGAGGGAAGCCCCTGTGTTCCAGTCCTAGGAGGAACGCAGTGTCCCGGTCCTGGGGTAATCTCCTGTACCCTAGACCTGGGGGAGGGAGAACACGATGTTCCAGTCCTGGGAGGGAAGCCCTTGTGTTCCAGTCCTAGGAGGAACGCAGTGTCCCGGTCCTGGGGTAATCTCCTGTACCCTAGACCTGGGGGAGGGAGAACACGATGTTACAGTCCTAGGAGGGAAGCCCCTGTGTTCCAGTCCTAGGAGGAACGCAGTGTTCCGGTCCTGGGGAGGAAGCCTCTGTGTCTCAGTCCTGGGGCCGCGGGGGCAACACCCTTTAACATGCTGAATATCAATCGATCAGTTTGAATATCGGAAACAGAAGAGAAGAAAATTCGGCTCTTTTCACCGAATTAAAGCCTTAAATTCCCGTGTTTGTTGCGCGGCTGGTGCCATTCTGCCGCAGGGGAGGGAGTGGAACCTCGACCCGGAGTTGAAGTGCGTCGGGTTCGGGCTGTGACATTCCGAGTTTAAAATGCAATTAGTCAATTTTAAATGAAATTAAATAAATACCTTTAAAATTCCCAACTGGGGAAATCCGGAGAGCGGCCACCGCATTAATACATTTAAAAGGACAATTATTTACCAGGTTAGGAAACAATTACATATTTTTGTAAAATGCGACCACGAAGGGACTCGAACCCTCAATCTTCCGATCCGAAGTCGGACGCCTTATCCATTAGGCCACGCGGTCGGTGCATTCACTGCATTGGGACAGGACATCCGCACTGATGAGCATAGATTGCTTAATGTCAGCACTATAACTTCAATCGCTCTTGGTTAGCAGCTCACCCAGATCCTTCTCTGATTCAATCAGCCTGCTCCAAAAATTAACAAGTCAAAACAACTTTGAACAACTTCATTTTGGTATCCTGATGGACTTCCTCCTTTGCACGTCGGGGTGTTTGAGCACAGTTGTGAAAACTAAGTCATTTTTTTCTTTTGGATACACGTCTATGAAGCATTTTTGGGATGTTTAATTATGTTAAAGGTGCAATATAAAAGTAATTTGCTGTTTGAAGCCTGTGTCTCGATTTGGTAAGAGCATTTATTCATTCTGCTGTTTGCAGAGAGGAGAATAAGATAGGCTCATGCCACACTCCACTTCACCTGTCACTGATCTAAACTTCTCATCCTTTGTTCAAACACTTCGTGCACTCGCCCCTCCCAATTTCTCTAACTTCTACTGGGATCACTGTGTTCCTCCAACACTGACCTCTTGTCCATTCTCCAGTTCCTTAGTCCCACCATAGGTGGCTGCCTAGCCCTAAACCCTGAAATTCTATCCCAAAATCCCTCCATTTTCTCATTAAATGTACCTCTTTGATCTGTGCTGATGTCTCCCCTCTCACTCAAATTCGATTTTTGTCTGATTACAACCCTGTGAAGCACCAGAACTTGTAACACGGCCCAACTGGTCTATCCTGCTGTCTGTGCCAGTGGTCATGCTCAATTTTAGCCTCCTCCCACCCTACTTCATCTCACCCTATCAGCATATCCTCCTATTCCTTTCTCCCTAATGTGCTTATCTAGCTTTCCCTCAAAATACATCTATGCTATTCACCTCAGCTACTGTGTGTGGTAGCAAGTTCCACATTCTTATCAATCTCTGAGTAAAGAGGTTTCTTATGAATTTTCTATTTCTCAGGAATTTCCCTATTCCCTGAAGCATTTTCTACCACCTTCAGCTAGAAGTGCCAAGTAGATGATCTATCGCAGCCTCCTCCTGCAGTCCAGGCATCACAGATGCCAGTCTTCAGCCAATCTGATCCACTCTACGTGACATCAAAAGATATCCATGAAGGTACTGAGTATCCAGTATTGCAGTATCACAAAGACTATGAGCCCTGACATTATTCCAGCAATAGTACTGTAGATTTGTGCTCTAGAACTAGCAGCGCCCCCTAGCCAAGCTCTTCCAGTACAGCTACAACACTGGCATCTACCCGGCAATGTGGAAATTTGCCCAGATATATCTTGTCCACAAAAAGCAGGACAAATCCAACCCAGCCAATCAGTCTACTCTCGGTCATCAGCAAAATGATGGAAGGTGTCATCAGGACATTTACTCAGCTGTACCTGCTCACTGACACTCGGTTTGTGTTCTGCCAGGGTCACTCAACTCCTGACCTCATTACTTGGTCCAAACATGGACAAAAGAGCTGAACTCAAGGATTGAGGTGAGAGTGACTGCCCTTGAAATCAAGGTAGCATTTGACTGAGTGTGGCATCAAGGAGCCCTAGCAAAGCTGCAGTCAATGGGAATCACGGAAAAACTCTTCAATAGTTGGGGTCATACCTAAAAGAAAGGAAGATGGTTGCTGTTGTTGGAAGCTCAGTCCCGGGATACCGCTGCAGGAGCTCCTCAGGGTAGTGTCCTAGCCCAACCATCTTTAACTGCTTCATCAATGACATTCCCTCCATCACAAGGTCAGTAGTGGCAATGTTCGTTGATGATTGCACAATGTTCAGCACCATTCGTGACTCATCAGATACTGGAGCAGTCCATGTCCAAATGCAGCAAGACCTGCACAACATTCAGGCTTAGGCTGATAAGTGGCAAGTAACATTCGCGTCACACATGTACCAGGCAATGACCATCTCCAACTAAAGAGAAAATCTAACTATCTCCCCTTGACATTCAATGGCATTACGTTGCTCAATCCCCCGTTATCAACATCCTGGGGATTACCATTGACCAGAAACTCAACTGGACTAGCTATATAGATACTGTGGCAAAAAGAGCAGGTCAAAGACTGGGAATTCTGTGGTGAGTAACTCACCTCCTGACTCCCCAAAGCCTGTCCACCATCTACAAGGCACAAGTCAGGAATGTGATGGAGAACTATGTGCTTGTCTGGATGAGTGCAGCTCCAGCAACACTCAAGATGCTCGACACCATCCAGAATAAAGTAGCCTGCTCAATTGGTGCTCCATCTACCACCGATGCACAGAGACAGGTGTATAGCATCTACAAGATGCACTGCAGAAACTCACCATGGTTCCTTCAACAGCAACCTCCAAACCTGCGCCCTCTACCATCTAGAAGGACAAGGGCAGGAGATGCATGGGAACACCACCATCTGTAAGTTCCCCTCCAAGCCACATACCATCCTGATTTGGAACTATTTTGCCGTTCCTTCACTGTCACTGGGCCAAAATCCTGGAACTCCCTTCCTGACTTCACTATGGGTGTACAGTACCTACACCACATAGACTGCATCAGTTCAAGAAGGCGGCTCACCACCACCTTCTCAAGGGCAATTAGGTATTGGCAATAAATAGAATTGTAGAAAAGTTATGGCACAGAAAAAGGCCATTCAGCTCATTGTATCTGTGCCAGCCATAAAAAGAGAAAAAAGAAGCCAGCCACTCATTTTAAATCTCACTTTCCAGCACCTGGTCCGTAGCCTTGCAGGTTACAGCACTTCAGGTGCATATCCAGGTACCTTTTAAATGAGTTGAGCGTTTCAGCGTCAACCACCAATTCAGGCAGTGAATTCCAGATACCCACCACCCTCTGGCTGAAAAGATTTTTTCTCATGACCCCTCTAATCCTTCTACCAATCACCTTAAATATTTGGCCCTGGTAACTGACCGCTCAGCTAGGGGAAACAGGCTTTCCCGTCTACCTTATCTAGGCCCCTCATAAACTTGTACACCTCAATTAGGTCGCCCGTCAGCCTCCTCTGTCTTAAGGAAAACAACCCTAGCTTATCCAATTTTTCCTCATAGCTGCAATTTTCAAGCACTGGCAACGTTCTTGTAGATCTCCTTTGTACTCTCTCTAGGGCAAATATGTCTTTCCTGTGATGTGGTGACCAGAACTGTAAACAAAATTCCAGCTGTGGCCTAACCAGTGTTTTATACAATTCCAGCATTATATTCCTGCTTTTGTATTCTATACCTTGTTCAGTAAAGGAAAGCATTCCATATGCTTCCTTTACCACCTTATCCACCTGCCCTGCCACCTTCAGGAGCCTGTGGACATGCCTCCAAGGTCTCTCACTTCCTCAACCTCTTTCAATATCCTCCCATTTATTGAGTATTCCCTTGCTTTGTTTGCCCTCCCCAAATGCATTACCTCACACTTCTCTGGATTGAATTCCATTTCCCACTTTTACACCCACTCAACTAAACCATTGATATAATTCTGGAGACAACAGCTATCCTCTTCACTAACAACTACACGGCCAATTTTTGTGTCATCTGCAAATTTCCCAATTATGCCAGCCACATTTAATTCCAAATCATTAATAATCATCAGCAAGGGCCCCAATTCTGAGCCCTGTAAAATGTCACTGGAAACCGCTTTCCACTCGCAAAAACATCAATCAATCATTACCCTTTGTATCTTGTCACTGGGCCAATTTTGGATCCAACTCGTCACCTTCCCCTGTATCCCATGGGATCTAATTTTTCTGACCAGAACGCCATGTGGAATCTTGTCAAATGCCTTACTAAATTCCATGTAGATAGCATCCATTGCACTACTCTGATCAATCCTCCTTGTTACTTCCTCAAAAAATTAGATTATGTTAGTGAGACAAAATCTTCCCCTAACAAAACCATGCTGAACTTCTAAGTAACAGTTTATCCTGTCCCTCAGAATTGGTTCCAATACTTTTCCCACCACCAAAGCCAGACTGACTGGCCCATATATTTCTGGTCTATCCCTCACACCTTTTTTAAATATTGGTACAACGCTCGCAGACCTCCAATCCTCTGGTACCTCACCTGTATCTAGTGAGGATTGGAAAATGATCCTCAGAGCATCCACTATTTCCTCCCTGGCTTCCTTTAACAATCTGGGATACAATCCATCTGGCCCTGGTGACTTATCCACCTTCAAGAATTCCAGTCCCTCCAGTGCTTCCTCTCTCATTCTTATTGTATCTAATATTTCGCACTCTTGCTCTTTAACTAGCCAGGTATACCCACATCCTGTGAAAGACTAATTTTTTATATTCATGGACCCTAGTTCTGGTCTCACCTGCAAGTGGGAGCATCTACCCTACTAAACCTTTTCATAATTTTAAAGGCCTCTTATCAGTTTACCCCCCAAGTTTCCTCTTTTTCTGGAGAAGAAAACCGAACCTGCTCAATATTTCCTGATTGTTGTAAGCTCTCAGTTTTTGTATCATTCTTGTAGAACTTTTTGCATTTTCTCAAGTGCCTCAATGTCCTTTTTATAATGTGGAGACCAGAAGTGTTCTCAATTCTCCAAGTGTTGTCTAACAAAGGTTCGATACAATTTTAGCACCAACTCCTCTGCTTTTTGATTCTCTCCCTCTAGAAATTAACCCCAGCGTTCTGTTTGCTTTTTTATGACCTTATTAACCTGTGCCATTCCTTTTAGTGATTTGTGTATCTGTACCTAACTCTTATTTTCCAAGGAATATCTGACCTACTTCCTCTACCAAATTGCACCATCACACACTTACCTATATTGAAACTAATTTGCCAATTACATACCAATTCTGCAAATTTATTAATGTCTTCTTCTATTTTGTCACAGTCTTCCTTGGTATTGATAATACCTCCCAATTTGGTGTCCCTGTGATTCCAGTCACCTGTTATTTTAATTCTTCACCTTTGACCTCCCTGTCCTTGGCCTCCTACACTGTTCTAATAAAATTCAATGGAAGCTCAAGGATTAGGAACTCATCTTTCAATGAGGCACTTTACAGCTTTCCATACGCAGCATTGACTTCAACAATTTCAAATAACCTCTGCCCCTTTTTTTTGGAATGGCAGCTGTTGGTGTTCCTACTTTTCCCATTCACATCTCCCCAAACAAATTTTTTTCGTTTCTTTATTTGTCCCATTGCTACTCCCTTTGGCCTTGCACCATGAATCCATTTGTTACTTAATATCTCCTACCCTCCATCCTTTCATAGGACTTTCCTTTTGTTCTTCTTCCCACCCTCCCGTTTTCACTTGCTTAAAACCTATTACACCACTGGGTATATTCTATAGGCCACCAACTAGCAGGAAAAGTATAGAGGAACAAACTTTCAAGGAAATTGCAGAGGGATGAAAGAATAATAGAGTGGTTATACTCAATCGTCAATTGTCCTAATATACAATACCGTAATTGTGTAAAGCGTAGAGTTGGAATATGTGTTCAGGAGAGTTTTCTACATCAGTATGCTTCCAGTCCAATGAGGTAACAGGCATTGTGATTCTGAGGATAGTCAACTGGTTCGAAGTCTCAGTAGGGGAACATTTAGAGCACAGTGATCATTTAAAAAAATAATTCATGGAATGTGGGCATCAGTGGCTAGGCCAGCATTTATTGCCCTTGATCAGAGGGCATTTAAGAGTCAACCACATTGCTGTGGGTCTGGGGTCACATGTAGGCCAGAGCAGGTAAGGACAACAGATTTCCTTGCCTAAAGGCCATTAGTGAACCAGATGAGTTTTTATGACAATTGACAATGGTTTCGTGGTCATCATTAGACTTTTAATTCCGGCTTTTTACTGAATTCAAATTCCACCATCTGCCGTGGCGGGATTCAAATGCAGGTCCCTAGAACATTACCCTGGGTCTCTGAATTACTAGTCCCGTGACAATACCACTACGCCATTGCCTTCCCAGTGATCATATTATCATTAAGTTTTGGTTGGTTATGGAAAAGAACAAAGGGCAATCAAGAGGCTCAACTTCAAAAGCATGAGAACAGACCTAGCCCAGGTAAATTGAAATCAAAGATTGGCAGGCAAAACTATATGGAACAATGGTCTGTCTTTAAAGAGAAGATAGTTTGGGTCCAGTCAAGGTACATTCCCATGAGGGGGAAAGGTAGGGCAAACAAATCCAGAGTTCCCTGGATGCTGAAGGAGATGGAGAGTAAGATGAAGCAGAAAAAGATGTCAGCGGATAATACCATTGAAAACCTGGCTGAATATAGAATGTTCAGAGGGGCAGTGACAAAATAGAGAAGCAAAGAGAGAATGAGAAAACACTGGCAACAAATAGAATCCTAAAGTCCTCTATTGACATCTGGATAGTAAAAGGTTAATAAAAGGAGTGGGACTGATTAGGGACTAAAATGGAATTCATGCATGGAAGCAGGGGGCAAAACTGAGGTACTAAATAAGTACTTTGGCATTTGTCTTTATCAAGGAAAAGGATGCTGCTCAAGTCATTGTGAAAGAGGAGGTAGGTGAAACACTAGATGGGCTAAAAATTGATAAAGAGGTTGTACTGGATAAGCTGGCTGTACTTAAAGTTGATAAGTCATCAGAACTGGATGAGGTGTATCCGAGGATGCCAAGGGAATTAATGGTGGAAATTGTGAAGGCACTGGCCATAATCTTCCAATCCTCCTTTGGTAGAGGGATAATGCTAGAGGATTGGAGAACTGCAGATGTTACACTCTTGTTCAAAAAAATGGTGTAAGGATAAACCCAGTATCTACAGGCCAGTCAGTTTAACTTTGGTGGTGGGAAAGCATTTAAAAACTTTAATTCAGGACAAGATTAACAGTCAGTATGACAAATATGGATTAATTCAGAAAAGCTAGCATGGATTTGTTAAGGGCAAATTGTGTTAAACCAACTTGCTTGAGTTCTTTGATGAGTTAACAGTTGATGAAAGTAATGTGGTTGATGTGGTATACATAGGCTTTCAAAAGGCATCTGATAAAGGCTTTTCAGTGAAATAAAAGTCCATGAAATAAAAGTGACAGTACCAGCATGAGTACAACGTTGGCCGACTGACAGGAAATAGAGAGTAATTGTGAATGGTTGCTTTTAGGACTGGAGGAAGGTATATAGTCGGATTCCCTAGGCATCAGTGTCAGGAACTCTGCTATTTTGATATACGTTAGTGACCTAGACTTGGGTGTACAGGACACAATTCCAATATTTGCAAATGACAAAAAACTTGGAAATATTGTGGACCCTGAGGAGGAGATTGATAAACTTTAGGAGGACAAAGATAGGCTGGTGGAAGGGGTGGACAAGTGGCAGATGAAACTTAATGCAATGAAGTGTGACATGATTAATTTTGGTACGAAGAACCAGGAGAATCAATATAAAATAAAAAGGGTGCAGGAGTAGAGGAACCTGGGGCACATGTGCACAAATCATTGAAGGTATAGGGCAGGTTGAGGAAGTGGCTAATAAATCTTATGGGACCAAAGGCTTATAAATAGGGGCATAGAGCACAAAGAAAGGAAGTTCTGATAAAACCTGTATAAAACACTGGATCAGCCTCAATTGGAGTATTACGTGCAGTTCTGGGCACCACACTTTCTAAAGGATGTGAAGACATTAGAGAGGGTGCAGAAAGTTTAATGAGAACGGTTCTATTGATGAGGAACTCCAGTTACATAAAAATATTTAAGAAGCTGGGGCTGTTCTCCTTGGAGAAGGTTGATCGGAGATTTGATAGAGTTATTCAAAATCACAAGGGTTTTGTACAGAGTAGACCTGGTGGAAGAGTCACAAACCAGGAGACACCAATTTAAGTTAAATGTCGACATAGGAAAATCTTTTTTCACTGAGCGAGTGGATTAAACCTGGAATGCATTGAGAGTGTGGTGGAGGCAGATTCAGTTGTGGCTGTCAAAAGTGAATTAGATCGTGATCTGAAGAGAAAAGATTTACAGGACTATAGGGGAGAACTACTCGGTGAATTGCTCTAATAGAGGGCCAGTACAGACACGAGGGGCCGAATGGCCTCTTCCGTGCTCAAATTATTTTGCAATTTTTAATTTTTCCTAGTTCTGATGAAAGAGCATTAACCCTTTCTCGCTGCTGAGTTTTTCCAGAATTTTCTATCTGCAGTATTTTAATCAGAGCTGGTCTTTGATGAATCCGCTCGGTGCTGCACATGCGCAGTGCCGTTTCCGGTAAGGCCGGAAGTGTGACTCGGCCATGAAGCAGAGCCAGTTGTCAGTCAGTAAACGCTGGGGGAAACCGCTGCTGTTCGGGGCGATCGGCGCGGGGATGGTGGCGGTGTTTCTGTACAGGTTAGACAGTACTTTGTACCTTTAGTTCCATCCCAGAGCGCGGACACCGAGCTCGGGGTTACCGGGTGACCTTCAGCCATCTTTGCCCATCCAAAATGATGGGTGGTTACCATGGAGACCGGAGTTACCATGGAGAGTTGGATTTACCATGGAGACTGTTGCCTGGGAGACCCGCTGCTGGCCCCGACCGTCCGGGCTGAGGTTGGCCACTGTGACCTGTAACCTTCAGGGGAGAATTGGTCAAAGGACCTGATTGAAAGGTTTGCTTTTTTGATTCATCCGTGGGAAGTGGGCATTGCTGGCTGGGGCAGCATTTATTGCCCATCCATAATTGCCCTTGAGAAGGTGGTGATGAGCTGCCTTCTTGATCGCTGCTGTTCCTGTGGTGTAGGTACACCCACAGTGCTGTTAGGTAGGGAGTTCCAGGATTTTGACCTGGTGACAGCGAAGGAACGGTGATATATTTCCGAATGACCTGGAGGGAATTTGCAGGTGGTGGTGTTTCCATGCATCTGCTGCCCTTTGTCCTTTGAGGCAATAGAGGTCCTGGGTTTGGAAGGTGTTGTCAAAGGAGCCATGGTTAGTTACTGCAATGCATCTTGTAGATGATACACATTGCGGCCACTGCCAGAAGGTTTTTGATAAGGCCCCTCGTGGCAGACTGATCACAAAAATAAAAGCCAGAGGGATCTGAGGCAAAGTGGAAAGTTGGATCCAAAATTGGCTCAGAAATAGGAATGAAAATGGAATGTTTGATTGGTGTTTTTGTGATGGAGGCTGCTTTCAGCTTTAGTTTCACAGAGTTCAGCGCCAGGACCCTTGCTCTTTGTGGTATATATCAGTTACATATTTGGATTTTAATGTAGGGATCATGATTAAAAAGTTTGCAGATCATACAAAAATTGGCCCATTCTGTAAGTTTCTATGATTCTAGGGAGTGAATGTTTAAGCTAGTGGATGAGGTACTAGGGTTGCCAACTCTCCAGGATTGGTCTGGAGTCTCCTGGAATTGATGACCAATCTCCAGTACACAGCTCTGTGCAATCCTAGTCATAGAGTTATACAACATAGAAACAGGTCCTCCGGCCCATCGTGTCCGCCAAGCACCTATCCAATTTAATCCTATTTTCCAGCACTTGTCCTGCAGCTGTGTATGCTATGGCGTTTCAAGTGCTCATCTAAATACTTCTAAATCCTGGAGAAACATCATCAGGACTATAAAAAAGATTGGGTTTTTTTGTAATTTTCTTTGAATACGTCTGTTTACCAGATATAAAAATATTCAAAATGGGGGAAAAAAAGCTGTTTGGCTGACAGTCAAGCATCATCCAATTGAGTAATGAGTCTTTTTGCTTCCCAACTGGCGTAGGAAGGCAGCGCATCACAAGGATGGATGTGTTGGCCGAATAATGACTGGAGCGTAGGGGCAAGTCATGTGGTGGAAGCTCCAGGAATACATTTAATCACAGTCGGCAACCCCAGGTGCTGATCAAGTGGGCTGCTTTGTCCTGGATGATGTTGAGCTTCTTGAATGTTGTTCGAACCACACTCTGTCACGGAGAGTATTCCATCACATTCCTGACTTGTGCCATCTTGTTGGTGGACAAGGTTTGGAGGTGAGTTACTCATCACAGAATTCCCAAACTCTGCCACTGCATTTATATGGCTGGTCCAGTTAAGCATCTAGTCAATAGTGTCCTCCCAGGGTATTGATGGTGAGGATTCATTGACAGTAATGCTGTTGAATGTGACTTGTTAGAGATAATGATGGCTGGGTACTAATGATTACCAAAGGAAGTTAGTTCAAATCTCATCATGGCAATTTTTGTAATGTTTCATTAAACTTGGTAATTTGTGGGCTCAGTCTAGAAATGAAAAGGGCTGTTTGCACTGAAGCCAGTTTGGTATTTTTAAATGTGAGTCAAGGATAGAAGCTGCTCCTCTGCAGTCTGGGCCTACACGTGACTTGAATCACACACCATGTGCCTTCGTGTCCTCAGGTCAATGAGGCATCTCCCAGGGACAAATCTTTGAAATAACATGTCACATCCTGCTGTTTTTACCATTGTTTTATGTTTTGAGCAGGCACAGATTTTTCCCAGATATCGAAGATATTCGTGCCAGAGAACGGAACAAATACAATGAAAGATTGCAGGTGATCTTGGAACGCAGGGAAAAACAACTGCTGGAACTGGAGGAGAAGAAAGCGCCCCGATGAGCTTGGGAAAGAGGAGTGACTTCCACACCGAAGTAGCCATAGGCAGCGCCCCAATTCCAAGAGATGATGTACAAGCATGACACCTGGACTGAGCAAATGAGCCAAAAAGAGGAAGAATATTGGTCCAAAATACACAATGAGATTGAAATGCTCCTTTAAAGATCACATCAACATTAAAGTTATACAATTTTATAAATGTATATATGTAAGTGATGTAATTAAAAGAAACTTTGGATATCAAATGATTTGTTTGTTGACACGGGCTTGGATTGTTAAATGCAAAAAGGATTTATCTACTTATTTGAACACAATAGAGAGGTTCTGCCATCTCATACTGGGTAGAAGCACCATTTTCAATAGCACTAAGACACATGCCAAAAGTTCCCTGGTTTCTATCCATTCCTTTTCATCAGTTAATTAATACTGAGTCAGTACTGGAAGAGGGATGTGTATTGTGAGTGGGCAAAAAATTACCTGCTGATGCTCACTGATGAGATACCAGAGGAAAATCAGGCAGTTCCCATTAGTGCCTAGCCCAATTTTTATTTACATACTGTGCTTGGACTGAGTGAGAGAGAAATCTGCTCAGCACAATCTGAAACGATGGGAAGGAAGAACGAAATACGAACACTTTTTCAAGTAAGATAGTGATCAGGAAGGAATATGCCCCAGGATGAAGCCAGTTTTTGTGCACTTTCTGTTGTATATTGTTTGTACCTTATCATAGCTTTACGTGGATTCAGCCACAGGTTGGGGAAGGCTTTTCCCATGGTGTTTGGCTAAATTCTGTCGAGGTTTCAAATAATAATGAGGCATTTAATTATCTGATGAAAACAGAACAACTCAAACACTGGAGCACACTGAACAGCCAAAGGTCCCGTCTTCTGTATCCTGTCAAGGTTTCAAATAAGAATGAGGCACTTAATTATCTGATAAAAACAGAACAACTCAAAGACTAGAGCACACTGAACAGCCTAAGGTCCAGTCTTCCATATTCTGTCAAGGTTTCAAATAATAATGAGGCATTTAATTATCTGATTAAAACAGAACTCAAACACTAGAACACACTGAACAGCCCAAGGTCCAGTCTTCAGTCAATGATGTGCTTCAAGGCCAGCATTTATTGGCCATACCTAATTGCCCTTGAGAATGTGATGGTGAGCTGCCTTCTTGAACTGCTACAGTCCATATGGTGTAGGTACACCCATAGCACTGTTAGGAAGGGAATTTTGACACACAGACCGTGAAATAATGGTGATAATATTTCCAAGTCAGGATGTTATGTGACTTGGAGGGGAACTTGCAGGTGGTGGTGTTCCCATGTGGCTGCTGCCCTTGTTCTTCTAGGTGGTAGATGTAGCAAGTTTGGAAGGTGCTTTCGAAGGAGTCTTGGCAAATTGCCATGGTGCATCTTGTGTATGGTACACACTTCTGGCACGATGTATCAGTGGTGGAGAGAATGAATGTTGAAGGTAGTGGATGGGGTGCCAATCATGTGGGCTGCTTTGTCCTGGATGGCGTCGAACTCCTTGAATTTTGTTGGAGCTGCACTCATCCATGCAAGTAGACAGCATTCTATCACACTCCTGACTTGTACATTGTGAATGGTGTATGAGCTTTTGAGAGTCAGAAGGTGAATTACTGCAGAATTCCCAGTCTCTGACCTGCTGTTGCAGCCACAGTATTTATATGGCTGATCCAGTTTAGTTTCTTGCCAATGATAATCTCCAGGCTATTGATGGTGGGGGATTCAGCGATGACAATGCTGTTAAATGTCAAGGGGAGATGGTTAGATCTCTGTGCCCAAGTGTAATAGAGTGACAGCATGACACTGTACCCCAATACTATAAGTTGACAGACCTGATTGCATGAACAACATATGCACTAATATTTTTTCAAGTGCATGGGTCCTTCAATTTTTTTGTGCAGCTTTGTGGTAACTTGAAGGGGGCAACTTGTAGTCAGCCTGCACGAGAAACTTTGGGTTTGGTGTGCGGCCGTGAAGCTTACAGGAACATTGCCCACCAGTCCCACACCCCAGTGTTAAACAGTGATAGACCTGCAGCCAGTGGTACTGTACCCGAGTTATACAGTGACAGACCTGCATCCACCAGTACTGTATCCCATTGTCAGACAGTGACAGCTCTGTAGCCAGCAATATTGTCCTCCAGTGTTATAGTTTTAGGAACTAGAGATAGTTTAAGTAAGTTGTATTTGTATTGGTGGGTGTTAAGAATAAGCTATAGGTTTAAGTTTAATTTATATTGCTGTATTTGTGTTTTAAGGGAATCTGAGTTTTAGTTTCACTTTAAACTGATGCCTGCAATTCTTGGGGGGGGGGTGTTGTATACCTGCATTCCAATAAGGTTTGATGGGAAAGGTTTTACAGAAAAACTATGTTGTTGCCTAGCAACAGGGGGGGCCTAGAGACACAAAATAGCAGTTTTGGTTTGGTTGGAAGAAGGTGCCAGAACAGGCAGGATATGAAAAGGGACAAATAGCAAGTCCCAAACTAGAGAAGCAGGTTTCAAGAGCCAGGCAGGGACAGGAAAAGGTCCCAAGATGACAGCTAAGTCAAGGAATAAGGACAGGAATCAAAAACAGATCCTGTTCAGTGAATTTAAAGTAAGGAGCAGAGAAGGCTCCAAGTGAAAGAGCGCGCTGCTGGAAGCAGATTTAAAGTAAAATAGGCACGCGAGAAGCCAGAAGATCCAAGGAGACAGCCAAAGGTCCATAACTCTTTACTATGGGCACGTGAAGCAGTGGTGGTCTGTTGACACAGCTGAGTATCTGAGAAAGAGTGTGTGGAAGGTGAAGCTTGTTTGCACATGGCAATCCAGGAAAGAGGAACATTGGAAGGAGAGATCAGAACCCTGGAGGTAGACCCTTGTGGAAGGCATCTGAGAGAAAGCATCGTTTGGGACAAGATTCCAAAGCGAGTTCTTTGAGAATGGAGATTAGAAACCCCCATGTGAAAGTCAGAGTTCAGTGAAAAGTTTGACTCATTGTGTGTCAAGCATCTGGCGGGAGCTGATGAGAGATCCATAGCAGCTGTTTGGGGTGGCTTATTGTTAGTTGGTTTTAGTGTGGTGTGTCTGACCACAGATCTCATTTTGGTTCACAGGGGCTGTGTACTTACTGTGAACATTAGAGCTTAAGATAGCTTTTGCAACTTGTGTTATCCTAATGAATTTGTATACATCTGTAAAGGTATAGTTGTGGGTGAGGGAGTATTGTAATATAGTTAACCTTTTGTTCAATAAATGTTTTATTCTTTTGTTAAAAGTTCATCAGCTGACTCCTGTGACTCTGTTCAGTAGTCACTCTCCATGTTTCTAAACAAAAAATAAAATTTAGCATCTATCAAGCCAGGTTCCACCCTGGGATCTGACTTGTCCAGTAGTATCAATTGGGATCTTAACAAGAGTGACAGACCTGTACCCAGCAGTATTGTCCCCCAATGTTATATAGTGACGGATCGGTACCCAGCAGTGCTGTCCCTATGTTATACAGTGACAGACCTGTATCCAGCAGTACTGTATCCCAGTGTTATAGTGACAGAGCTGTACCCAGGATTTTGCTGGCTCAGCCAGCATTTATTGCTCATCCTTAATTGCCCTTGAGAAGGCTGTGGTATGCTGCCTTCTTGAACCGCTGTAGTCCATGTAGTGTAGGGACTGTAAACCCACAGTGCTCTTAATAAGGGAGTTCCAGGATTTTGACCCAGCAACAATGAAGTAACAACGATATAGTTCCAAGTCAGGATGCTATGTGGCTTGGAAGGGAATTTACAGGTGGTGGTGTTCCCATGCATCTGCTGCCCTTGTCCTTCTAAGTGATGGAGGTTGTGGGTTTGGAAGGTGCTGTCAGAGGAACTTTGGTGCAGAGCATTTTGTAGATGGTAGACACTGCTGCCACTGTGCATCAGTGGTGGAAGGAGTGAATGTTTAAGGTGGTGTGGATGGGCTGCCAATCAATGGGCTGTTTTGTCCTGGATGGTGTCAAGCTTTTTAAGTGTCGTTGGAGTTGCACTTATCCAGGCAAGTGGAGAGTGGTAGTGGCACATGACATGTTGGGGGGTATCCTCAGTGTGAAGATGGGACTTCGTTTCCAGAAGAATTGTGCAGAGGTCACTCCTACCACTGCTGTCATGGACAGATGCAGCTGTGACAGTTAGATTGGTGTGAATGAGGTCAAGTAGGTTTTTCCCTCTTGTTGGTTCCCTTATCATCTGCCGCAGACCCAGTCTAGCAGCTATGTCCTCTAGGACTCGGCCAGCTCGGTCAGTACTCGTGCTACTGAGCCCCTCTTGGCGATGGACAATAAAGCCCCCCCAACCCTGATTACTTTTTATGCCCTTACTACTCTCAGTGCTTCTTCCAATCAGCTGGTCAAGGGGTGGGGGGTAGCTGGTAATCAGCAGAAGGTTGTGTTATACAGTGATAGACCTATACCTACCAGTACTGTATCCAGGTAATACAGTTGTAACCAAAAGTACTGTACCTAGTGCTACATAGTGGCAAATCTGTACCCAGCAATACTGAACCCAGTAACTTACCTGTACCCAGCAATACTATATTGATATTGTACAGTAATAGACCTGTACCACCAGTTCGGCACTGGTGTCATTAAGTGACAGACTTGTACCCAGCAGTCCTATACCAGTGACTGAAAAAGAAACAAAGTGCTTGAAAAACTCAGATCTGGCAGCATCTGTAGAGAGAGAAACAGAGTTGACGTTTCAAGTCCAAAATGACTTCAGAACATCTCCAGCATCTGTAGTGTTTTGCTTTTATACAGTGACTGACCTGTACCAAGCAGTACTGTAGCCCAATGTTACACAGGCACAGATCTGTATCCAGCAGTACTGTAAACCAGTGTTATACAGTGACAGGCCTGTATCCATGAGTACTGCATCCCAGTGTTTTGCAGTGATAGATCTGTACCCAGCAGTAATGTATTATAGCAGTAACAGTGATACACCTATACCCACCAGTACTGTATCCAGGTAATATAGTTGTACCCAAAAGTACTGTACCCAGTGCTACATAGTGGCAAATCTGTACCCAGCAATACTGAACCCAGTAACTTATCTGTATTATAGAGATCCAAATGACCTCGCCAACAAAATGCAAATTTGGAAGTACAAGACCTGGACTTGTATGGCTGTATTGCACATTTTGAACTGGCACAGTTTGAAATTTCTGTAAATACAGCATAACACTTCAGTGGCAATACTAAGTGGTTTAATCATCACATCATTGTCTCAAAAGTACAGTGACCCAAGAGAGAGAAAAAAACATTAACAAGAATTGTGGAATTTCACATAATTAAGTGTTTACTCAATAATTACAATACTGTATCCTTCCCCTCCCCTCAAAACCCACCTTAAAGTCACTGAGTGAAATCCATGCACACAATGGTCCATAGGAAGAACAGAAAGGAATTCTCACAAAGCAGACTCAATAAAACAACCGTGGCTCTGCTTCCTCGTCACCAAGGAATGAGCAACATCGCAGGTCCATTAAAGGCAATTAAATGCATTGGTTGAATATATATACATTACACAACAACAAACCATAACACAGGGAGATTTGGCAGCTTTTACACTTAATTCTTGAGAGAAGAGCTGTGAGCCTCTCATAGGCTTCAAGCGAAAGGCAGAGAGGTTGAGTTCTTCAGTAAAATGAGCCCACTGATCAAGGAGGCTCATGTGAACTGAAAGCATCGAGGCCAGTGTCAGAGTATGGCAAAGGTTTGGTGCCCCCAGCAAGTGGAAGATTCCTCTTCAAGGTTCAGAATGTAAATAGCAATTACGATCCAGTAAGGTCACATTCTCGAGCCTCGCTCTTGCAGAATCTGTTTCCAAAAATAATATCAGGAGACAAGTTCATTAGAATTTTTTAGGAGTAGGAAAAGGTTGGTAGGTCAAACAAACCCAACTGTTTTGGTAGATCTCAACCCCACTGTGTCAAAATATTCCCTGATCGCTTCTCTCCAGAGGTCCACCTATCTCCACATTTGTATGTTCCACATTCTAACCAGTAACAACAAAACGCAAAGAATATCTCAAACTGCCTCAACTTGACTGCATGAGGTTGGCATGTCTTGCGATGGCGAGAGCAAGCGGGTGAGAGAGAATTAGAGGTGAATGGAGGGCAGAGCGATACCTTGGCTTTTTCACTGGGCTCTATGACAATTCCATTGGTCGAGTTATTCAGTTCCCTGGAGACAACGCAAAGGAATTCAGCCTGATCTTCATTGCCATAGTTATAGGAGGATCCAATGCTAATGAGCTGAGAGACAACACAGAATTTAAATTAGCAGCAATTGGCACAATGGGGCACCAGGTACAATTACGCACACTTTTATTACAGTCTTTCACTGCATGGAAGTTTTCTCCCACAATGTAATTAGATACCGCAACCATCTGAGTGGAGGATCTCTCCAAACATAGCGACCTCGAGACTTGAACACAAAATTCAGGCCAGCTCTCCCGTTTCAGTAGAGGGAGAGCTGCACTGTCAGCGGTGCTCTCATCAGATGAAACATTAAAGCTTACCCATGGTACGAACTAAGTAGCTCACAAACACTGCTTGCTCGCACATCGAATGTGACAGCAGATGGTATGGGGAAGCTATGATTTTGTTGCAGACATGCCAGAAAAATCCCACCAAGAAGTGAAGATCCTACACACTACAAAATAGGATAAGAATCTTCTGGTTATTGTAGGAAAACCAGAAACATATTCAGTTTCCCTGCTCACGGCGACCAGTGGAACTCTTTCACAGAGGGCACAGATCCGAAAGAAAGCATTTCAAAACTGGCACATAAAAATAGTTGTGGTTCCAGTGGATGGAAAGTTTATTCCACTGGCAGTTCCCAACTAGCTGGTGTGTAACACAAAGCCACTCATTCAGCAACATGCTGCCTATAAATGATCTCATCCATACACCATGGGATCTGTAACTACACACTGTAATACACTGGTGAAATTACACTATATGATATCAGCATTTATTCACCTGCTAATATCACACAGCATGATTCGCCCTGTAGTCGCTATGCGTGGATGAGCACTTGTGTCCAAATCTGCTATACCAATAAACATCCTCTTTAATTAAAATAGCTGGGAGGAATTTTTCATAAGCATACCTGCCTGTTAATATCACATTGCAGAAATGCATCCCAATACTATCCACATAGCAATAAATTGAGTGAAGAACATTATTCAAGGGTTTATATGAACACAGGTTATAGGGGACTAGAATGACCTGGGCAACTCCCATCCTACATATCAGGATGTAGAGGGATAAAAACCAATTCCCACCTTACATAACACAGGGATGTAGGAGCTACAGGAGCAGTCCTCACTGACCGTTCAAACAAACCCAGGCTATACTCTGCCTCACATAACCCCCAACTGCCTTTTTCACCAAAAAATCTACCCCATTTCCATTTGAATTTGCTGATTGTTCACTCTCCACTGTCTTCCTGGACAATCTGTTGCACATAATTCCCACCATCTGTCAACTCCATTCTGTCTATCCACCCTCTTCTGTGTTTTAAGCCAGAGACCACTAGTCAGGGTTTATCTCCATATTTTCATTATTTAAGTCAAGCTGTTTCCCTTAGAACCCTGACGCCTCAAACAGCTCCACCCAGTTTAAATATTTGCTATGATTCCAATTCCCAGTATTAGTTTGGTTGCCCTTAACGTACTGTCGCAACTGTGGTTGCAGTTTGCTGATGGTTTCAACAGCTACCCGGCCAATACCGCAGATCCCTAGTTAACAATGACTGATAATTAAGGTGGTACCTGCTCAAATTTCCAACCATCCGACATTGTAGAAACCATCTGGGTTAGTTCCTCCTCCTGACATTGCAGGACACGGTAAACGTGTTTAACTGGACCCTGTAGAGGACATCACACAGTTAAATACACTAGCATTGTAATTCTCATTAATGCAAAAGGCAGTCAGAGACAAAAGGACTAAACCGCTACTTCTCTTTCCTCCTTTGGTCAATGCTTTTGGTCATCTGCCTTAATTATAGGGCTGAGTGTCAAATTTTGTTTGATAACACTCTCTGAAGCACCTCGGGACTTTTTACTACATTACTCCATTAAAGGTGCTGTATAAATACAAGTTGTTGTTGCTGCTCGTCACACCAAGCTAGAATATTATTCAGGTCTTGCTGCATGTAGGCATGAAGAATTGTGAATGAAACTGAACACTGTACAATCATTAGCAAACATCCCCATGATTCACCTTGTTGCTATGTGTGGATGGTAAAAAGAAAGCAGCTAAAGGTAACAGTGATGGCCTGGAACTAAGATGGTTGGCCTCCAACAATCATCTTCCTTTGTCCTTGGTATGACCAGAGTCAATGGTGAGTTTTCTCTCTGATCCCACTGACCTCAGATTGGTTTTCAGAGAGTTGTCAGAAACCCAGGCTTTCAGTAATTGGCTTTTGATGAAATAAATGACCAAACAGTCAATGCCGGACAAGCGCTCACCTGTGAGGTCCTATTTTCCAGGTCCCTAATGCGTTCTTTGACCAATCGAACAAGTAATGCAATGTTATAAAACTCCGCCTCCTCCAGCACTCCTAGAAGTATAGAGCAGAGATTAGATAACACTTAGCCAGGGCCTGACTTCACCAGCAACAGGATCATAAGCTCAGTAACTACTTGGCATCAGTTCAAACATTGCCTCAAGCATAAAATTCTACCAAAAAGGCAGTTTTCCCGAGCTCTAATTCTGCCATGGCACGCACAGTGCAGAGATGTCCAATGTCCAAAAAATACTCAATACCCAACCTCACACGGGCCCAACATTCAACTTCATTCTGGATACAATACCAATCTCACTCTGTGCCTGTGGTGGTTTCCAGTGGAACCATGACTATTCTTATATGCCAGTTTTGAAATGCTTAGGCTCACGCCTAAGGTCGAACTACTTCACCAACCAGTCGGAAGTGGACTAATTCACTATTGGGCGAGGTTTTGCTTGGGGATGAGGGAAAAGAGTACAATAAATTTTATTTGAGTGGATGGAATCCATCTAGCATACTCAAAGTGCAGCCTTCAACTTTCTTTGTCTTATCAGCAGGATAACTGACCAGCTTTCACACTAAGTGACACAGCTGTCTAATTCAGGTATTGGGCAGACTTCACAGGCCGACTTTTCATCTGGGCTCGGGAAAATTTGACCTGCTCACTTTCACAGCTTGCAAAATGCATACCCAACCCACGTGTAACTTTATGAGGGGTTTTCACACAGGAGTCAGGTTCATTGGGCATTCTGAAAGCCACATTTGAGTGTGTGAAGAGTGTGGGTGCGGAGGTGGGCCAGTTAGATGGTCCGCCCAGGTTCTTCAACACATCAGCCCAGCTCCTAACATCGTTTATCCCTCCAATGCCACCTCTACACCCCCCCAATGCCACTCTATGGCCCTCATGCATCCTCCATAGTCACTTGCCCAGTTCTCAGGAGCCATGTAATAGCAATGAGAATTATTTTTAAATTACTGGAAAACTATTAACCTCTAACAATCTAAGAAAACCTTGAATTCAAACTTAATATCAATGATACTGGTCCAAAAAAACTCAAGGGAAAAGGAAGTTGTAATCCTTTGAGTGTTGATTAGGTTAGGTTAAGAAAACAAAAATACATAATCTTTTAATATAGGCTCATAAAAGTTTAAATAGTCCTTTGATCAATAAGCCCCCCTGCTGAGCTGAAACTGAAACCCAGCCAAGCATTCATAATGAAACAACTGTCATAACACAAGCTTCCAGCTCCACTGACAGAACAGACAGTTATTTCCATTTCAAAGGACGGTACCTGTCAATTAATGGAGGGGAAGCATGTGCAGGCCATTTTTTCCACCTTCAGTAGCAGGGTTTAAAAAAAGACAGCCAGATCTGCCAGTCCAATTAATCAGAGTACAAAAAGCTGAAAGCAGAGGACATTTTTAAATACATTTTGGTACTTTCTCCTTTGGAAAAGTACTGTAATGCATCTGAACAATTACAAAATACTGGTCAAGGTAAGGGTCAGCTTACCTTTGTCAGACAGATCCCCATGATGGGTCACTGCATTAAACACACATCTATATTACAATACAGCATCTAGTGACATCCGAAAGTGTGCAAACATTTCACACTTACCTTTCAGAATGTTCCTGACACCTCAGCAGGCTTTTCATTTTCTTCATAAACTCTCAAACCTGGCATGTTTTTAATGATCTTCCAAAACCCCGCACCACCAGACAAAAATAGCATGCAGGAGAAAATCGGATTTTCGAGCCCCATTTAAAATGGAGAACCCAATCTCAGCGGGGGCAGGAGTGCATTTTGCACACTAGCCATTCCCAACTTGCAAATAGGCCAGAGGAAAATGGCGTGGGGTCAGAAATGCAGAGAAAGATCTGATTTTTTTTGGAGGAAATCCAAGTGTGTCATTCACAGAATGAAACACGTCTCTGTACCCAGATGAAAATTCAGCCCCATGTTTACTTCAGATTGCTGCAGCAGCAATCTTCACCTGTGCCTGTGTACCACATCTGATGCAAATGTCATTTTAGCTGTTTCAGATCATCCTCTGCAGCAGCCTAGGCAACGTATGGTCAGCCCCACTGACACTAGGGATTTAGAAACCCAAATCAAGTCCCACACATCCAAAATATTACTGGTTTCAATGGGCACTAATGACACCCCAGATCGATCATTTGCCTTGGTTATAAGCAACTGATGTGTGTTGGGATAGAGGTTTTTTTACACGATTCTTCAATTTTGATAAATATTTCAGCTAAATTTATATCACATTAAGGCACAGCTGACCATGACATTTAGAATAACATTTCTAGGGCAAATGTTTTTTCTGTTACTTCTGCAATCAAGTCTTGACCTCACTGACAACCCCTCAAGATGCATTCCAATCTCCTACAGGACTGGGTTTATCAATCAAACCTCACAATCAACTCACTGCTCTAGATCCTACCTTACTAAATATTTTGAGTGTTGATCAACATGAGATTGTTCATGCTGGGTGATGCAGCACTTTTCATTTCAGGCATCCAGTATCAGCATCATTGAATCAAAAGCAACCCGTTGGCCTACTGAATCAACCAATTTTCAGTGTGGCAGCCCCATACTAATTATAATCTGCTTTTTCTCTTAACATTTAAGGTTATGCATTCAATGTCCAACATGCCTCCCTCCTCCTACACCAGATTTACAGGCCATTTGCTGTTTGTAGGATGCTGGAATGTGCTCCAGCATCCTACAAACCAAAATCCTGCATCAGCTGTGGCTCAGTACTTACACTCTTTCCTCTGCTTCAGAAGATTATGGGTTCAAGCTCCACTTTAGAGACTTAAGGCCCATAATCCAGGCTGACACTCCAGGATAGTATTGAGAAAGTGCTGCACCATCTGCGGTGCTGTCTTTTGGATGTTAAATCAAGGCCCCATCTACCCCCTCAGGTGGGTCGAGTCCCAACCAATATTCATCTCATAACCAACAATCACTAAACTAAATTATTTGATCATTATCTTATTGTTTGTGGGAGCTTGCTGTGCACAAACTAGCTGTCACATTTCTCTACAATGAAGTACTTTGGGATGTCCTTAGGTTGTGAAAGACAATATATAAATGAACTTTCTTAATCACTAAACAGTAATGCAAGATCCAAAAATTCAGCTGGGCTAGGATTCTAATTGTACTAATTTAGTAATTGTTACCAAATTAAGCAAGCCCACCATAGGGCTAATGTCCTAATCAATGTCAGAGCCAAAGTCTAACACAGTATTCACCTGAAATGTTCACATCAGCAGGCGGGAATCGGAAAGAATTCCAATCATCTGAAATGAGGGCTTGTTAGTGTGCTGTATCGAACTTTTTTCTGAGTCCATCAGGGAGAATGTGGTCATAAGAGGGGTGACAATCCCAGGCACTGGAGGCACACAGGTCAATGCCTCCCTGAACATGGACAACATCATCGTTTTTTGCTCAGATCCGCTGTCGATGCGCAGACTGATGAGCATCTGTGACCAGTTCAGACAGGCTTCAGGAGCCAAAGTAAATTATGGCAAGAGCGAGGTCATGCTCTTTGGCAGCTGGACCAATCGATCCTTTATCCTCTTCACTGTCAGGTCAGACAACCTGAAGGTACTTGGGATATGGTTTGGAGGGGCCAGGCATGCACCAAAAATGGGAAGGAGCATGTAGCAAAGATAAAAACAAAAACTCGGCATGTGGAGCCTCACTCTCCAGATAGGAATTTGGTTATAAGGTGCAGGACGCTCTCAGTGTTGCTGGATATAGCAAGTCCAGCCCATACCCAACTCCGGCATCATGGCAATCATACTAGCCGTCTTCCACTTCATCTGGAGATAGAAAATGGACTGTATCCACAGGGCCACAATATACAAATCTCTAGACAGGGAGACTATTGCTGAGATTTTATCCGTTCCTGGTGTTGCAAAGGATGGGTCTGAATATATTGCCGCAGAACACTCCAGCCAGTTGGACCACCTATCCCCCATGGAGAAGTTTATGCAGAAAAGCGCCTTTCACTACAAGTCCATCAGATAGTTATCTGCATGTAATGTCCTCGAGTCCCTGCATGAAAAGGAGATGGTTCCCTGAGCAGGCAGTAAAACTCATTTGTAAGAATGCCTCATCGTCACAGCTTTCAAACAAGCACCAAATTTGGTTGGTGATAAGAAAGGCCCTCCCCATCAGATCCTTCCTGCACGCCCAGCATCTCACCACTCTGCACGCTGCCCTTGAGGCAGCTGCAGTGGGAAGAGACCATCGCCCACCTCCACCTTGAATGTAGTGGTTTATGTTGAGGTTTATCCTGAGCAGCTCTGTGGGCTGTTCTCAGGGATGCACATCGAGATAAACATCAACTGCTGCTAGAGGACCATCAACTCAGTGAAAGACACTCTTTGGTCTGTCTGAAATCTTTTGGTCTTCTATTGTAAAGGGTTGTGCATGACCAACTGTTGCAAACTAGCAAATTTCAAAGTCCAGAACTATTTGCTGAGGGATGCACTAAAGCTTGGGGCTGCCGCCGCAAAGTTCAATGGGGAAAGGACACTGTCTTGGGTCCACCTGCTATTATATACTGAGGGATTGGAAACTATGTAAAACCCCATAGTAATATCTTTGTCATGGATATTGTAAATATCATACGTAATTGCAATTGTTTTGAGGCACCTCTATATGCCACATGCTGTATGCAAAGAACTTGAACTATATTGCACCTCCGGTAATATCCAATTTGATCTGTTATGTAATGTACTGATACAATTTTTAATGAAAAGTCTATTCTTGGGAAACAAAATAATATCTGGATTATTCTCATTTCCCATGCCCAGTCAACCCCCATGACAATATTTTAATGCCAGTCCCTGACAGTGTGGTGGGTTATGTTTTAGGGTTTTCAGCTCTCACCTTCCTCTGCCAAGTCCTTGTTAATGATCAGCTTGCCATGTCGCAGATAGTTAAGGATCGGGCCAAAGTAACTCGGGTCTCTGTCTATAAGATAGGCACCAGTTTCATCCTGTAAAACATGGAGAGAAAACAAAATACAGAAACTACAACATGAAAAGACCTCACACAAACCAAAGCCAAGTTTTGAATGTAGTATGGTAGCGTGTGAGCAGTGGTTATGTATTTTTTCAATAATGACACGCAGATCCCGTTTGTAAACCTGGTTTGGGGTAGGAGGGGTGCATAGTGGGAACAGCAATGTCTCCTTGCAGGAATTGCCTGTCTTTTACCAGGAACCGAGGAGGATCCGGAACATGGTCACCTCCAGCCAGAGCTCTCTCCCATCAGGAGTGGCAGCTACAAAATCCCGACCTGCTTAAGTGGCTGACGGACAGCATATTGTCGTTGGCGAGGTGACCAGAGTTGGGGGTTTATTGGATGGCAGATGGAACAGGCTGGATTATGCCAGAGGAATTGGTACAGCTTGTTTCCTACCACTGCATCAGGTTCGCAGCCACTTGGTGTACCTAGGTGGTTCCCATCCGAACTGACACCTGTTCAGACGGAATTTCTCACCGAAGGGAAGATTGATCACCATACAGACATTGGAATAATTGGTCACCATGGAGACCGGGTGGCCACCATTACCTTATCCGAGTCCAGGTCCGGATCCTCCTGGCACAGGCGGCACAGGAAGGATTTAGGGTCCCTACACAGGGTTTGCTTAGTGCTGACAAAATACGTTCCGCCCACGTTCAGCCGAACCCATTTGTTGGCTGTTTTGTCGCCGGACCCGGGAGCACTGGCACCGTTACCGCCCGGAGGGCCCGAGTTTTGCAGCTCCGCCATTAGGCCGCCATTTCCGGAAATACCGGGTCAACACCGCACTTGCGGTCTGTTTCCGGGGTCGAGGTTGATGTATTTCCGTTTCTGCACCGCCATCTTGCTGCCCTTGGTGGATTCAGGAGCCGCTGTGGGGCCAGGTGAGGGGGTCAATGGGGAAGGGGAAAGGGAGAAGGAGAGATTAATCCGAGTCAAGGGGTAGTGGGGCTATCTGTTAGCCCAGGGATAGGGTCAAGGGGGAGCAGGAGGAAAGCTTCAGCTATTTATAATACGTATTGTGATTTAGATGAAGAGACAGAGCAATGCATCCGAATTTACTGACAAGCTGACAAACTGAAGGAAGTAGAAAGTGCAAAGAGATTTAGACAGGTTAAGTAAGTGAGCAACGAGGTGATAGATGGAGTTTAATGTGGGGAAGTGTGAGGCTATTCATTTCGGTCATAAGAATAGAAAAGCGGAATATTTTTTGTAAAATGTGAAGCTTCCAAATGCTGAGTTCAGGGACTCTTGGGTGTGCTCATGCAAGCAACGCAACGTTTAGTAGGGAGGAGGACTGTGGGGAGGTAAATGAAGGACAACCAAGGCAATGGGAAAGGGAATGAAGTTTGTACCATGGTGATTTTTAAAATATTCATCTAAAAGTATCGATAGTATAAAGGGAATCAATAAAGGTCATCGAAGGGCTTAACTATATATCAAAGATTATTTGGAGTAACTTGCAGGGTAGGGGAGTAGAGACCATGCTATGATATCAAAGGATGGGCTATGATTGAGCAATTCATAGAATCATTTAGCCCATGGAGCCATGTCAGCTCTTTGGTAGCCTATCTAATTTATTCCACTCCCTTGTTCTTCCCCTTAGTCCTGTAATTTTTTACTTTTCAAGTAAGGGTATTAGAAGAGTGAGCTGTGATTTGAGAATGATACAGATGTTAAAGATGAATGCAGGTGCCTATATTTTGAAATGTTTGTGAGTTGCATTGCAGTTGTTGGTCTCATTCCCAGTATTGCTGGCTCTGGTGCACCAATTGTATAATTGCAATTTCGCAATTAAGTCCATGGGAGAGGCAAAGAAATTGAACAGACGATGCTCCAGATGCTGTCACCTCAAAAGGCAGCTGCAAGCCATGCTGTTAGCAAAGCAGCGCTTGTGTTTGTGCAATTGTGGGTGATCCTTCAACACTATGATCTGTTGCTCTGACTTTCCTGATCTCAGTTTCTCTGATCTGTTTTTCCAGACTGCAAAGATGTCCACTCGGCGGGCTGCCATGAAAGCTGTTGACTGGTTGGCGTTTGGCGAGCGGATCCCACCCAACCAGAGAGCTATGTTTAATGCACTGAAAACCCGAAGTGATGCTCTATCTAGCAGGTCAGTGTCTCTGATCCTCCCACCCCCGCCAATCTTAGTTACTAAGCAAAAACAAAAACAGAATTACCTGGAAAAACTCAGCAGGTCTGGCAGCATCGGCGGAGAAGAAAAGAGTTGACGTTTCGAGTCCTCATGACCCTTCGACAGAACTAGATACTAAGAACTTAGTTACTAAGCACACTGTCAATACAAGAATGTGGTCTGATGTAAATTCATAGCAGGCACATCCAAATCTTTGTCAACAAAGATACTTTTGTACTTTCCCCAAACATTGCTTGTGCTCATCAAAGTGAAGAATATTAGTGTTGAGGTTGGAACATTTTCCATTTCAGGCACCCAGCGCAAACATCGAACACTCCCGGGGCATTTTCAGCACAGGGTGGATATGTAGACTACATAGCACGGAAACAAACCATTCAGCCCAGCCAGTCCATACTGGTGTTAATGTTTCACTTGAGCTTCTCCCTATCCTTCCTCATCAACTTTATCAGCACAGCCCTCTATTCCCTTCTCCCTCTTATGCTTATGTAGCTTCCCCTTAAATGTATTTATGGTATTGGCCTCAACTATACTCTCTGGTAGTGAATTCTACATTCTCACTGTTCATTGGAAGTTTTTTCTGAATTTTCTACTTGAATATATTGATCAGAGAACTGTTACAGCATAAAAGGAGGCCATTCGCTCCATCATGTCTGCACTAGCTGTCCAAATGAGCATTTCTCTTAGTGCCATTCTGCTGCCTTCTCCCCTTAACCCTGCACACACTTTTTTTTCAGATAACTTCTAATTCCCTTTTGAATGCTTCAGTTGCACCTGCCTTCATCATACTCTCTGGTGCATTCCAGACCTTAACCAGTTTCTGCATGAAAAGGTTTTTTCTCATATCGCTTTTGTTTCTTTTGCCAATTACTTTAAATCTGTGCCTCCTCATTCTTGATCCTTTCAAAAGTGGGAGCTGTTTCTCTCTTTCTACTCTGTCCAGCCTTTCATAATTTTGAATACCTCTATCAAATCTCTTTGCATCCTTGTTTTCTCCAAGGAAAACAGTTCTAACTTCTCCAGTCTATCTTCATAATTCCTTATCTCTGGAACCATTCTCGTGAATCTTTTTTGCATTCTCTCCAATGCCTTCACATCTTTCCTAAAGTGTGGTGCCCAAAACTGGATGCAATACTCTAGCTGAGGACAAACTAGTGTCCTATACAAATTCAAAATAACCCCTTGCTCTTGTACTCTATGACCCTATAAATAAAGCTTAGGATACTGTATGCTTTATTAACCATGCCCTCAACGTATCCTGCCACCTTCATACATCCATGTCCCACTGCTCCTCCACCCCTTTGAGTTATACCACTTATATTGTTTCTCCATGTTCTTTCTGCCAAAATGAATCACTTCACACTTCATTTGCCACCTGTCTTCCCATTCCACCAACTTGTGCATGTCCTTTTGAAGTTCTACACTCTCTTCCTCACAGTCCAAAATGGTTTGTTTTGTATCATCTGGAAATTTTGAAATTGTGCACTGTACACAAAGGTCTTGATCATTATATATCAGGGAAAGCAAGGGTCCCAACACTGGCCCTGGAGGATTCCACTACAAACCTTCTCCCAGCTTGTAAAACATCCACTAGCCACTGCTTCCTGTTTCCTTTCACTCAGCCAATTTCGTATCCATGCTAATGTCTCTTTTATTCCATGAGCTCTAACTTTGCTCAGAAGCCTGTTGTGCGGCTCTATCAAATGTCTTTGGAAGTCCATGTACACATCAATAGCATTGCCCTCATCAACATTCTCTGTTACCTCCTCAAAACACTCAAGCAAGTTAGTTAAACTTGATTTTTCCCTTGAGAAATCCATCTTGGCTTTCCTTAATTAATTTTCATTTGTCTATGTGACTATTCATTTTGTCCTGAATTATTGTTTCTAAAAGTTTTCCCACCACTGAAATTAAACTGACTGGCCTGTAGTTGCTAGGCTTATCTTTACACCCTTTTTTTGAACAAGGGTGTAATATTTGCAACTCCCCAGTCTTTTGATACCACTCTCAAGTCTAAGGAAGACTGAAAATTCCACTCCCACTTTCCTCAGCATTGTGAGATGCATCTTATCTGGTCCAAGCGCCTTGGCCGGTTTATGTACAGACAGCCTATCCAATACCACCACCACCTCAATTTTAAACCCTTCTAGTGTCTGAATAAGCTCCTCTTTCACCATGGCCTGGGTAGCATCTTCTTCCTTGGTAAACTCAGATGCAAAGTATTCATTTAATACCTCAGCTATGCCTTCTGCCTCAATGTATAAATCCCCGTTTGGTCCCTAATTGGCCCTACTCCTTCTACTAACCTTTTACTATTTATGTGCCCATAGAAGATTTGGGATTCCCTTTTATGTTAGCTGCCAGCCCCTCTTCATACTCCCTCTTTGCTTCTCTTATTTGCTTTATCATCTCCCCTCTGAACCTTCTATATCCAGCTTAGTTCTCGATTGTAGTTTGGACCTGACATGACACAAGCACACTTCTTTATCTTAACTTCTGTCTCTCTGATCATCAAGGGAGCTCTGGATTTGTTTACCATACCTTTCCCTCTCTCCTCTTTGAAGGTAACCCATTGTTCAGCTACCATTATTCCTGCCAACCTTTGACTCCAATTTATTTGGCCCAGACCTGTTTTTACTGCATTGAAGTTGGCTTTCCTCCAGTTAATTATTCTTACTCTAGACTGTTGTTTGTCCTTTTCCATAGTCAGCCTGAACTTTATGATACAATGATCGCCGTCCCCTAAAGGTCCCCTACTGACATTTGATCCACCTGGCCAACCTCATTCCCAAGAACCAAGTCAGCAGTGCCTCCTTTCTTGTTGGACTGGAAAGTTACTGCTGTAGAAAGTTTTCCTGAACATACCCTAAGAGCACTTGGCCCTCTCTGCTCTTGACACTACTACTATCCCAGTCTATATTTGAATCACCTTGCACCCAGGAATATTTAACACCTAATCCTGCCCTTTGAGCCAGGTCTCTTTTATAGCCACAACATCGTATTTCCATGTGGCAATCTGTGCCTTGTAACTTGCCAATCTTATTTACACACTCCATGCATTTACATACATGCACAGTAACCCTGATTAAGACTTTAATATGTTCTCCCTCACTCTGATCCCACCTATTAACTTAATAATCCTTATCCTAGTGCTATCTGTTTCTCCCATTATTCTGTGTACCTTGATAATCTCTGATATTACATCCTAGTTTTCACATCCTTGCCAAGTTAGTTTAACAGTAGCTTTAGAAAAACACCCCACAAGGAACTCAGTCTTGGCTCTAGTTAGGTGCAACCTCTCCAGCCTGTACAGGTTCTATCTTCCCCTGAGCTGTTTTCAAAGTCCTAGGAATCTAAAGCCCTCCCTCCTGCACCATCTTTCCAGCTACGCATTCATCTGCTTTATCCTGCTCTTTTTATACTCATGTGTGGTACTGGGAGTAATTGGGCGATTACTACTTTTGAGCTCTTGCTAATTTTCTACCTAGCTCTCTAAATTCTGACCGCAGGACCACATCCCTCTTTCTGCCTATGTCACTCACACCAATGTGGACCACGACTGCAAGCTGTTCACCCTGTCCCCTAAAGCTCTCAACCTTACTGATGCACCACAGTGACACCAGTTGCTCCAATTCCGAAATCCGGCGCTCAAGCTGCTGCAACTGACGACACTGCCTGCATGAATGGGAAGCTTCCTGGAGTTCTCACATAGTGCAGGATGTGCATCTTAGAGGTCAGAGCAGTCCTGCCATTTCTCTGATTATTCGTTAACTTTGCTAATGATAATAAACCTTACTAATACTGAAATAAAAGCAACATCCTTCCTGCCCTACAGAACTCATTTCTTCCCATCTTGATTCCATTCTCTTTCCCCTTTCCAGTCTTTTCCCACCTACATTCGCGATTCCTCTGATGTCCTACATTATATCAACATTTTCCAGTTTCCTGGCCTGAACCACCACCTTTTCCTTATGGATGACCAGGCCCTCCACACCTCCATCCTCTGCCAGGAAGGCCTGAGGGTTCTTCGCTTCTTCCTTGAACAGAGGCCCAAACAGTCCCCATTCACCACCACTCTCCTCTGCCTGGCTGAACTTGTTCTATCAATGGACAATTTCTCCTTTAATTTGTGTGGCTATGGATACCCTCATAGGCCCCAGTTATGCCTGTCTTTTTCTGGGGTATGTGGAACGTTCCTTTGTTCCAGTCTCACTCAGGCCCCCTTCCACAACTTTTTCCGGTACATCGATGACTGTATCGCTGCAGCTTCATGCTCCCATCTGGACCTGGAAAAATGTATTGGTTTTGCTTCCAATTTCCACCCCTCTCTCACCTTCACGGGACCCATCTCCAACCGTGCTTTTCCCTTCCCTTCCTTGACCTCTGTTTCCATTTCTGCTGATAGACTGCCTACCAATATTCATTACAAGCCCACTGACTGTCATAGCTGCTCACATGCTGCTTCCTGTAAGAACTACATCCCTTTCTCCCAGTTCCTTTGCCTCCGTCGCATCTGTTTGATGATGCTAATTTCCAGAAATGTTTCTGACATGTCTTACATTTTTTCATGGTTGACAGGGCCCTCAACCTGGTTCGATCCATCTTCTGTACCTATGCTCTCAACCATTCCTCTCCCTCCCAGAACCATGATAGGGTCCCGCTTGTCCTCACTTTTCATCCCCCCAGTCTCTGCATTCAAAGGACCATCTCCTGACATTTCTGCTAACTCCAGCATGATGCCACCATCTTGTCCTCGTCCCCTGTCCCATCAGTATTCCGTAGGGATCGTTTCCTCCGTAACACCTAGTCCACCCCTCCGTCACACCCAACTCCTCAACCCCTTCCCATGCAATCGTAATTCCCAAAGCAGCGCTTCACTTGCACCTCCTTCAATTTGGTCTACTGTATTTGCTGTTCCCAGTGCGGTCTCCTTTACGTTGGGGAGACTAAACACAGATTGGGTGACCGCTTTGCGGAACACCTTCACTCAGTCCAAAAGCATGACCCAGGCCTTCCTGTCGTTTGCTGTTTCAACTCACCACCTTGCTTTCGTGCCCACATGTCTAACCTTGGCCTGCTGTGATGTTCCAGTAAAGCCCAACCTAAACTGGAGAAACAGCATCCCATCTTCCGATTAGGCACTCTACAGCCTTCTGGACTTAACATAGAGTTCAACAACTTCAGATTATGAGCTGTCTCCTCCAACTTGACCCCTTTTTTAAATCCAATTTGCCCCTGACCCACAGTGCCATCTTTCACTTGTTTTTATGTTTTGCTTTCATAGAGTGCTGACCCTTGTTTTGCAATTAACACCTTCTGCTATATTACCTTTGTGCCACTCTCAGTACCTTCTTTAGTCTTTAACACTACCATTAACACTCCCTTTGTCTTGTGTCCATGAAATCTTTGTCAATTCTCTCCTGAGGTCCCACCTATACCTGACCTTCTATTTTGTTCCACCTGCTGCACCCCCTCTTATACAGTATAAAATCCATCACGTTTCTACCTCTCTTCGGTCCTGAAGAAGAGTTATACGGACTCGAAGTGTAAACTCTGTTTCTCCCTCCGCAGATGCTGCCAGACCTGCTGAGTTTTTATTTCTTATTAATACACTGATACTGATCTCTTGTTTTGCTGGAAACACTGAACAAAGCTTTCTACACCGCTCATTGTCTACTCCAAGGACAGGTGCAGCCCTTTTTAGATACTGAGTAAAACTCCTCCATTATCCCTTCAAACTCTTGCAAGGCAGGTGATCAATGAGACAACGAGAAGGCGCTTTACTGTTTTTCAAACCCCTGCTGTATCTGAGCTAAATCCTAACAGTGTGTCTAAATGGAAAGTGCTCCATTCCAAGCTCAAATATGAATAGAAAATACTCAACCCATAGTAGGTTAGGCAGCATCTGGGAAGAGACACAGAGCTAACGTTTCAGGCTAGTTATCCCTTGAGCATAAAATTCACACAAAAAGCAATAGATTCTCTCCTGGTGGACAGGTCTCTAAAGATGGGGTAAGAGGGGTATCTGTGTGGGGACCCTGGTTAGTGATTGCAGCTTGCTGTTTCTGTTTCCCCACAGGTTGACTTCGCTTCCTGAGAAACCTCCGGCCATTGACTGGAGCTATTACCGGAAAGTGATTATGAAGGCTGGTATGGTGGATGAGTTTGAAAAGAAGGTGACAGAACAGCTCCACATGTGTTTGGGTGGGTGGGGAATTCAAAACAGGCAGGGAAAGCACAAAGAATGGCTGTGTGTGCTCTCTTTAAACCTGAACAACTCGAATGCTTTTAAAAGGGAGTTGGTTGCTTAAAAAAGAATAATGTTAACAAGGTATGGAGAGTGAGTAGCATTAGACAGAGATATAAAAGGGAATGGAAAGTAAGCAGGAGACTGGGATTAGACTGGATGTGACATAATTTGGAGGGGGGGGGTAGATATTGGGATCAGACTAGGTAGCTCGTGGAGAAAAACACCAGCCTAATAGCCTGTTTCTGTGCTGGAATATTGTCTGCTCTGGGATTTGTTGAGTTTTGTATCTCCGTCTCTGTAGGAAGGTACAAATCAAATCAGTAACTGAATGGTGATAACTCACCTCTCCGGATGGATTCTCTCATCTCCCAGTGATTACAAAACTGCAAAGACTTGCCTTTATTGGAGGAGTACTTTGCACAGGTTCAGTTCTATGGGTACCAGGCACTTGCGCCTGAGCCTGGACCACATTGAGCATCACAGCCACACTCTGCTGATGTTCATAAATACTTGCAGGCCAGCCAGAGTTACTGGATGATGATCAGACATGGGCGCCCCAGCTGGGTTTTCTCCTGTCAAGCCTGGAAGCTGAGGCGGTCTATCACTGGTGGGATCAGATAATTCTGCACCAGTGGAAATTGAAACTGCTGCCTTGAGGTGTGAATGACTCTGCATTTACCCAGTTGTGATTCTTAATTGACAGTTACCAAGATATTTGCTGCAGATAACCAACTGTAGTCTCCTAATATGTTACAAACATACCAAAATGACATGTAGGTAAAGACCCATTGGTCGTTCAAGATTACCCCACACTCGTACCTACAATAATTTTGCTACACCCCAACCTTGCCACCCAACCCCCAACCCCAGCAGTCATGTAATCTGGAAGAGACAAAAAAAAATAAAAACCTAGGCCTGAAAAATGGTCGGAAAAAAATCTGGAAAATTCCTCTTTGATTCCCCCAGGCATTCAAAACCTGAACAGTTAACACTGACTCTGCAGTTGTAAACTGTTAATCCGCTCACCTTCTATATGTTCTGATCTCTGCCCAGTGAGGAACTTGCTCAGCTCCCTGTTGAAGGCTTGGAGAGTGTCAGTACCCACTACAGCATCCAGTAACACACTCCAATGGTCCACTGCTCTATCCAAATGCACTTATTGAGAAGGGGCTTGATAAACGCATGAGAGAGAAATTAATAGAAGGGTATGTTGAAAGGATTAGATGAAGGAAGTTAGGAGGAGGTTTGTGCAGAATATAAACAGCATGTGGACCTGTTGGGCTGAGTGGCTTGTTCCTGTGTTTTAGAGTCTATGCTTATTCCTGCTTTTGTGTGGTTTAAATGCTTGTCCACTGAATTTCACAGGATTGAGAATTTCATACAGTACTACTTGGTATCTAATTTAGTAAACAGACCAGTATCAGATTTCTCGGTGGAGCAGTGAGTAATTGTAATCCAGGTCCTCTCATAGGATGGGGAGTGGGTTGCAGGAAGAATTGTGACTGATATTTGCATTTTATAATTTCTGTCTTCTCTCCACCTTTTTCCATCCCCCAAATAGTACGAAGTGTTGAAGATTCCAGAACCTGTTGACACACAGAAGGAGAAGATCAATGCCCAGGAGCAAGAGGCTGTGAGTAACAAGCCCTTTTTCTTGAAATTGACACAGGTCTATCATGTTGTACAGTCAAATCGACTCTTGGAATGCAATGCGTCTACATTCAATTAATGTTTCCTTTTTATTCAACAGGACAAGAGTGCTCAGTCCTACGCCCAGGCTTCAAAGGAGCGGATTTCCAAATACGAGAAAGAGGTATTAAAACTGCATATGATACCAGCTGGTCCTGTGGGCACTGACCCTAGCTGGGCCCTGTAGACGGACCCCTTGGGCACAAATTGTTCTCTTTAACATTATGGGTGTGGCCAATGAGTGAGTTCCAGCCTGCTGTCTGGGGGCTTTACTGCAGCATTTGACCATGTCATCACTTGACAGTTACATGTGTATTTCCCATCAGGAATCTCTAAATGCCATGAACCCTGGATGCTTTTACCTCCCTTATCTAGACTTGGGTTGTGAAAGCAAATTTCTACCTTCTGAATCCTGTTAATTCAGCACCCCGTGATTGGGAAATTTGGTTCCTTCTGGTCAAGGCACCATTACATGTTGGCTTTACCACTGACTCCCTGGGAAAACTTAACCAGGTTTCACTGGACAAGTGTGTAACCATCACAACCAAGTCCTGTCCCCACCCAATATATATGCTCCTGGGAAGAGTAAAAAGTAGACTCAACAAGAACCTGCTCAAAGCCCAGTACTAGTGAGGAGGGGGCTGTGTATTCGGTGGGGTCTGCAAGGTGGCTTTAAATGGTTAGGGTGGGAGAAATGGGTGTGAGTTCCTGGAGGGCAGATCTATATCATCTGGTTACCAATGTGCTGTAACATGTACATTTATTAATTTGTTCTGCTCATTTTCCAGCTAGCCAAGTTCAAAAGCATGGTCCCATTTGACCAGATGACCATTGAGGATCTGAATGATGCTTTCCCTGAAACCAAACTGGACAAGGAGAAGTATCCCTTCTGGCCGCACAAGCCCATCAGTGAGCTGTAACTGTCTCCTGCTCCAGCCTATGCTCTCTACAAATGTAACTGTCTCTTGTAAAATAAAACGGTCTTGCATGAGTCTTCCCTCTGACCTCCGTCCCTTGGTGTGTTACCAGGAGCTGTACAACCGGCAACTTCTCCATTCAACCTAAATGAAACAAAATATTGCATAAAGGGAAGGTGTATCTCCTTCACTTTTTCCTTCTCATCCTCTCTTGAAGATGCTGACCTATACTAAAGTACAGATCCATGAGGCTGTATGTTCCCCAGTATTTCATCCAGATGGTATTCTGTGAGATTCTAGAGGGTGTTAACAAACTATTTGGTGATGGGGGCATCACAGTTGATCACCTGATTATCACTACAGAAATCACTCAATGGAAGCAGGCATCCTGGTTGATTTATTCCCCTTCTATCTGTTACCATTTGACATCAGTTTTTTCATCCAGTTTCAGTTAAAATAATGTTCTGGCTTCATCTTTTCTCTCCTGCTTGTACCTTGTACTCTGGCAGGCCCTCTTTCAACCTAAAGAGTTCTGAGTTTTGCTACTCTGTGTTCTGGGATCAACCAACATCACTGAAAAATAAAGGCAGATTAAATGGTCATTATCTAATTACTGTTTGTGGGAGCATGTGCATAAATTGACTGTAAACCGTTTTTGGCCATCCTGAAACTGTGGAAGGCGTAATATAAATAGAATTATTCCTCTTGTTGTGGATAAGAAAACCCAGTTACTGGAATGGCGTAAATACGGTGCAATACTTGTGATGACCCACCCATGCTGATGTCGGTGGGGGTAAGTGCTTCAGACGTGACTAGGTTGTCAGTCTGCACCCCAGCAGGGGCTGCTGCAATATCTATTTTACTCTTGCATCTCTTTGTGTTGAAATCTGGGATGGTCTTTGACGAGGGGTTGATATTTATTACAGTGAAGGAGCTGTTCTGTGCAGCCACATATGTAAATCTTTGGCACCACCTGCCAAATGTAAATGTTTGTTTGCAGTTGGCCATTTTATTTTTTAGTAAGTTTTTTTTCTCTCCTGTTCCTCAACCAAGAGTTCACGCTACCTCTGTTAGACTGTAGATGCTGATGATCTATTCCAGTGGAGTGGAATCACTGCCTGATTTAAAAAAAAATCCTTCCCTCACATCTATGTGAGGGACCATTGGTATATCTATCACTGCCTTGGCTGAGATTACCTTACTCTGCAGAAGATGGGGGTTGAACTTAGGATCTAATGGTTTGTCTTGCTGTTGCTTCAGCCCCTTGAGGCACTGGGGAAGGTTTTTTATGAATATTTGAAAAAATTTTTCTCCTGTTATAAATGATCTAATTATATAGGGTTGTTTCCCCTTTGCCTCAGGCATTCTTCTGACTAGAATGAAGTGTAAATGATGCTCCAGGACCAAATCACTCACTGGCTTCCTTGCTGCAAAATCCTGGGGAGTGTTTGGTTAGCTCCCGCTTTACCAAACCAGCTCATGCTAGGAAGGAACTCAAAAGGGCTGAGAAATTTTCTGACTCAATAAAAGAGCAAATTGTACTGTCCAGTAATATAGGTTAGTAACCAGTGAATGAGTTCAAATCCTGAATTCAGGTTGAAATATCTGGAATTAAAAGCTGGTGTCAATAAAAGTGATTATGGAGCTAAAAGCTGGAAATCTGAAATAAAAACAGAAAATGCTGGAAAAACTCAGGTCTGGCAGCATCTGTGGAGAGAGAAACAGTTAACGTTTTTGAGTCCATATGCAGCCTATGTAGCTGTTGGATTGCTTTAAAAACCCAACTGGTTCAGTGTCCTCATCAATGTGACTGATTCTTAACTGACCTCTGAAGGGGTATAGGAAACCAGCTAGTTGTTTAAAGCACTATGCTGCCCTCTAGGGACAGCTAGAGATTGGCAATAAGTGCTGACAGTGCCAGTAATGCCCACTTCCCAAACATCTTTGTTCTTTAATGGAATTAGATGTTGGAAAAGCCAACATTTGTTGCCCATCCTTAATTGCCCTTGAACTGTGTGACTTTTCAGAGGGCAGTTAAGAGTCAACCACATTGCTGTGGGCCTGGAGCCGCACGTAGGCCAGACTAGGTAAGGATGGCAGATTTCCTACCCTAAAGGACATTAGTGAACCAGATAACTTTTTATGACAATGATAGTTTCATGGTCATCATTACTGAGACTAGCTTTCAATTCCAGATTTATTAATTGAATTTAAATTTCACTAGCTGCCCCAGAGGATTAGCCTGGGACTCTGGTTTACTAGTCCAGTGACATTACCATTATTCCACTGTCTTCCCAAAACATAACTAATGTTGAGAGGGCGGAAGGACGTAGTATGCGTAGTTCCCCCTTCTGCCCTTTAAAGTGAACTGAAATTCTTGCAGCCTTGGATCAGCCTGGAGAAGGAACTGCCCCAAGACTTGAAACATGGGTAGGCTGTTATAAGTTCTACTGATGAGTTTGGAGGCCACGCTTCAATTTTGCTGGCTGTTGGCCCATGGTATATTGGCAGTAATACTTAGAAAGGTCCCAGTATGGCTGTTATAGGGTCAGGAATTATGTCCCACTGGTGTAGTTGGAGCAGAGAGAAGATGGGATGTTCTGTGGTTGGAACTATCACCTTAATGTGACATTGTAGGGGAAATGTTGACAAACGCTGTACCTGATGGGAGTGTTTGGGCAGTGTAGAGGGGGCTTTACTTTGTATCTAATCTGTTCAGTACTTGCCTTGTGCGTGATGAAGCAGTGTGGAGGAAAATGTTACTCAATATCTAACCAGTGCCTGTCCTTGGTGCGATTGGGACAGTGATGAGGGAGTTTTACTCTCTAAACTGTGCTATATCTGCCCTAGGTGTGTTTGACCAAGTGTGCTCCACATTCACAGTATCCAACTCTCCCTGTGACCATCAGACCCATTCCTGGTATTTGGTCGTCAGTTGTTTGCTCAAGCTGCTGTGGCAAAATGCACTTTTACATACAGTTATAACCTGGATCTATGGATAGTGATAGTAGAAGCTCCAACATCCTTTCCACCACATGGCTGACCAAGAATCTTTCCCACTCTTTACTACCTGTCATTGGACTATGTTGGAAGAATTTGCTGGTTGATACTCAACCTGTTTGACAGCTTTATAAATGCATCTTCTTTGGACATCAAGTCCAAGGGAGGAACTTGAAACTTTCTGGTTCAGAGACAGGTATGCCATCACTGTGCCACTAGACCTCCCTAGGAGTGTTTGATGAGGACACTGGGTTGGAAAGTTTTCACTAATACTGTATCACTAATTGATAAAGCACAATATGTAAAAACAGCTGAGCTATTTAAACTCCTGATGCTGATCTTGGAAGGTATAAAACTTTGTTTTGACCCCTCAAAGATTTTATACACGTGCAGCATCCTCATCCAGAGGTTGTGATCCTACTGAGGTCCATGTGAGCAGTCAATGCTCTGTTGTCTCAGTGAGCCGAGGTGGTGAGTGTTCCTTTAGGAAGCTGGACCAGCGGGTGAAGGGTGACTGTCCCTTTAAAAGGGGCGGGGCAGCATCAGTCGCTGTCGATCCTTTTCCAGACGCTTCCCTCTATCCGGTGGGGAGCCCGGTAACCAGAGGTAACCGGGGGCTTGTGGGGAGAGGGGAGCCAGGTTCAGGCTTGGCTCAGGCTGCAGACACGAAACTGGGCCCGGCTGGGAATTTACTAATATTTATTAATCATGTTGATTATAATACTTACATGTATTAGTTTAATCTATTAATGTGAATGATACTAGCTGTATTTATAAATTATAATATAGAATGATAACAGTATAAGAGGAGGCCGTTCGGCCCACAGTACCCCTGCCAGCTCTTTAAAGAGTCCAGTTAGCCCCACTCCCCTGTGCTTTTTCCATTCGCTTGCAATGTTCTCCCTCCAAGTGTTTATCTAATTCCCTTTTGAAAGCCACAATTGAATCTGCCTCCTCCACCATCTCAGACACCACATTCCAGATCACCATGCTGTGTCGAAAAGAAAATCTCTTTTCCTCATGATACCTTTAGCTTTTTTGTTAATTACCTTACACCTGTGTCCTCTGACTACTGAGCTGCCTGCCAGTGGAAATAGTTTCTCCTTAGTTATACTATCATCTATAATTACTGAGTGTCAGCTTTGATATCACTCTCATCTCTGAGTTAGCACGTTGTGTGTTCAAGTCTCACTCCAGAGACTTCAGAACAAAAATCGAGGCTGATACACCAGTGCTGCTCTGTTGGAGATGCTGTCTTTTGGTTGAGATGTTAAACCAAGTCTGCTTTCTCAGGTGGCTGTAAAAGATCTTGTGGTACTTGTTCGTAAAATATCAGGGGGGTGACTTCTCAGCAGCCTGGCTAATATTTAGCCTCATTCAAAATCACTAAAAAGCATATTATCTTATCATTATCACATTGCTGTTTGTGGGAGTTTGCTGGCTGTAAATTGGCTGCTGTGATTCCCACATTGGTTGTAAAGCACTTTGGGATGCCCTGAGAAAGGAAAAAGAAAGATTTGCATTTATATAGCACACTTCATGACCACCAGACATCTCATAGCTCTTTAAAGTCAATAAAATAGTTTTTGAAGTGTAATCACTGTGCTAACGTAGGAAAGGTTGCGAAAGTTGCTTTGTGAATGAAAGATTTTCTTTTTTAATTCCTTGATCAAATCTCTTAACATTCTCTAAGGAGAACAGTCCCAGCTTTTGCAGTCTCTCTGCATAACTGAAGACCTTCATTCCTGGTATAATTCTAGTAAATCTCTTAATTATATTCTGTCCAAGACCATGACTCCCTTCCTAAAAAGGGATGTGCCCATAATTGATCACAGGACTCCAGCTGAGGCCTAACTAGTGTTTTATAAAGATTTAGTATAACTTTCTTGCTTGGTACTCTCTGCCTCTGTTTATAAAGCCAAAGATCCCATAAGTCTCTTAGCAACCTTCTCAATTTTTATTCCACCTTCAAGTATTTGTGTATGTGCATCCCAGACCTCTCTGTTCCCCTTTCAAGTTTGTATCGCCTCTCCTGATTCTTCGTACCAAATTGTATCTCTTCACACTTCTCTGCATTAAAATCCACCTGCCATGCATCTGCCTGTTTCATCAGTTTGTGTCAGGGATGGGCAAACTTACTTAAGAGCAGCGCACAAGAATGTTCACATATTCGAGAGCCGCAAGACATGGACAAACTTTACACAGGCTAATTGCTCCTAGTTGTAAGGCCTTGTAGGTCTCCATCCTGACTGTAAGTCTTTGAAAATCTGGCTGATGTGTTATCAAGGCTGTATGAAGAAGCACTGTCAGGTGTTGATTTTCAAGGATTGCAAGGTGTTTCGATTTTACGGAGTACAGCGATTCACAGCAGTATGTTGTACTGAATCATGAATGGGTTTACAAAAAATGGTGAAGCAGGATCTCAACTTCTGCAAGTCATCAAACCTGGCTTGAAAATGATCAAACAATCCTTGTAATTTATCCCTATGTTCTTCGAGTTTGTGACCTTTTGCTTCAAATCAGGGAACATGTTTATCCTCCTTTTGACATGGGGAAAGTGGTTTAAGTTTCTTGACAAGTATATCTCTTTGCAGAAGCCTTACTTTATTCTGGAAACTGAAAACTGTCTAAGGTCAGAAATAACCTTATCCTTCACCTGGAGTGTCAAGTTGAGTGTTTGTAGATGCTGCATAATTTCAGTGAAAAACATCAAACCCTGCATCCATTCGTTATCTTCCAGCTGTGGATAGGGTCTTTTCTTCAACAAAAACAATGATTGGCTCCAACAGTTCCACAAACCTATTCAAGATATTGTTGGTTGACAACCTCCTCACAATGCAGTAGAAAGAGACATCGTCAGACTTGTCTTTGAGATCCAGCTCTTCAGTAAAATCTTTGAACTGTCAGTGAGTCTTCCCATTTGAGCGAATGAAATTGACAAAGACTGTTTTCACAACATTTTCGTACTTGGAGTATCTGGCTGCTAGATGTTCACGATAAATGCTGCAATGAATAGGGAGAAACTCTGGAAATTTGGGAGCATTTTTCAAGAGTGCCATTAGGTCTACATGTTTCCCCAACATTGAAGATGCTCCATCCGTTGCAACACTGACAAGTTTATCCAGTGATACGTTGGCATTTCTCAACGTTCTGTCAAGTGTATCTCTTATTTCAACACCATGAGTTGTTTCTTTTAGCGCCACTAAGTCCAACATTTCTTCTTTCACAAATACATCTGAGGAAACATAACAAACAAATATCGCCAGTTGTGGGTTGTCTTGTATATCTGTGGATTTGTCAAGAACTAAGCTGAATGCTAATGAATTGCATCTTGCTTGCAACACCAGCACTGATCTAGGAGATGCACCTCTCCGTAGTATGGTGTGAAATTGGAATTTGTGTTATTAGTCACTGAAGTTTTGTGTTCTTTGGATCTAAAACTGCAACAACCTCAGCAATATTCTTCTTATCAAATTCTCCATTAGAGTATGGGCGTTTAGCACGAGCACAATTCCATGCCATAACAAAGCTAGCTTTGGTTGTTGTGTCAGCTTCCTTATTGAACATTGAAAGTCTGCTGACTATTTTGGGATGATTTTAAGATGGTTAACTTGTTTTTCTGTAATTCTGATTTTAGAGGATAGTTAATTGAAAAGTTTTGTGATTTGTTTCGTAGTGGCATTTCAAGTTACTGGCTTTATAGCGAGTGAGTGAAGCATTGCAGATAAGATATATAGGTTTCCCACCTTTAACGGTGAATGTAAAATCTTCCTCCCATTCTGGCTTAAAACTTCTGTTTTCATCTTCATAATTTTGTTTCTTACGATTCTGACAATGTCATTTTCGTTCAGGAAGTTTACAAGGGGTTAACAGTTTTTTTCCTCCTTAACCTTCCAGGCTTCAGAAAATGGCCACTGAGAGTCGCTTGGGGAAACTACACAAGAAATCTCACGACAATGTTGGAACGAATTGGTAAATAGGAGAATAGGAAATCGTGAGATTTCTTTAATAGTTCCCCTTTGGTCCTACATAGGGCCACATGAGTCTGTGATACAAGTGTATTTAGCAACAAAGGATGTTGTTTTGGTCATTTCTGTTCGGACTTGCTACACAATCCTCAAATGTTACATGGTTGGTGAAGTGAGCCCTGTAAACTCGAGAATTTCAAAATATACCTTGTGCCCTGGTAACTTCTCTTTGCCATGGATTTAAAAAAAAAATCTTTGGAACTGAATCTGGAATCTTTTTGTTTGACATTAAATTTGAAACAAGCAGCAATGAAAGCACCCAGAAGTGTTTATTTTAAAATGGAATTTTATAATAAAAATTGGGTTCCTCCTTTCTTTGATATTGTTAGGGGCAATAAAAATAGAAAAATCAAAAAGGTCCAATTATCAATCTGGCCTCTGTCATCTGCCCTCAGGGTGAGCAGGTAAGAGTAAGGTGGAATGGATGGAATGTTAAAAGTTAAGCGACTGGCAGCGGAGCAAGAGGAAAAATTTCCATTTTCAATATGGTCAAAACACCCGGCCAAATTTTAAGTATCAACCATTCACTCCCTGTGAACAAACCCCTTCTAATCCCCCTCCCTTGCCTGTAAAAGCCCCCCTGCTCCCCAGCTATCTAATTTCGTACTCAAAGTCTAATTTCCCCTCCCCATGAACAGACCGCTGTCTAAATACCTACTCCCATGAACAGACCTCCCTATCCAAGAACTCCCTGAGAACAGATGCTGAGCTATACTTTGACTTAGTGTAATCATGCAAACTGGATGTTTGTGAACCAACTGTCCAGAAAATGTGAAGAAACAGCTAGAAACATGGAGAGAAGATAGAGATAGAGTTGCCTGCGGGTCTTTTACCTCCAAGAATCAACCAGACCCTGCTCCTTATAAAAATTCTACAGACTGCCTTAAACATTGATGACTCCCCTCTGTCCCTCTCCCATTCACTGCCGCCCACTGACCCTCCCCACCCCCATGCCACCCGTACCCGCTCAGTCCACGATTGGTGTTGTTTGTACATTAAATATTAACAGCGAACCTTCCACTTGTAGCACAGTTCGTCTCGCGCTCTCTCTCTCTCTCTTTCCCCCTCCCTCTCTCTCTCTTTCCCCCCCTCCCTCTCTCACTCTCTTTTCCCTTCTCACTCTCTTTCCCCCCCATCCCCCATCTTAAACAGAGTAGCACATTAAGAGCTCAGGATACACGCTCTCAATTATGCATTCTCCTCATAACATTTCAATAGAGAAAAAAATCAGTTATAAACTAGAGGCTTAAAAGTTTGAGACACAGTTGCGTCCACCTTTATGTAATATCTCACTCTGTGTTTCTTGTTATCTCTCTCTTTGTATCCTGTCTCTCAGTTCTTATCTCTCCCCTGTTCTTTCTTGTTCTCTCCATTCCTATCTCATTTGCTTCTTTTTAACAAGTTGTCATGTTTTTAATTTGTCATGTCTTTAATTAATAGAGAGAGCGGGCTAAAGAGGGATAGAGAGACAGAGACAAATCCCCCCACCCCTCAGATCCTCAGTAAACTGAATTCAAAAGGCCACCATATATCTCATTTAGCCTTTACACAGACTCAGGACATTAATTTAAAGCCCTTCCAAGTGCTTTGAGGATATGTCCCCTTGCTCTGTTGTCATTGCTTCACTTTTAACCTTCCATCCATTTCACTTCACTCTTTCCTGCTCACCCTGAGGGCAGGTTACAGAGGCCAGATGTTCATGTTCATCCTAAATCTATTTCTGTCTCCCCTTTTATCTATTTTCTTCAAATGAAGGCTTTGTTTGCTTTCACAATTCAGCTCACTTGCTTTGCATTAAATAAATATAAATAAGTTGGGAAAAGTTGTACTATCCGCTGTTTAACAGTGTGTCTCTTTCTTTCAATCTCAATCTGCCTGTATTGTGTTGTGAATGGAATAGCTGGGATTTTTAATCAAAGTGTTAAAGCTCCTCTTCAGTTTGATGTTACCTCCTCCAAAGCGCTATTAGCCAGCTATGCAGCACAGGGGAAGAGCTGCACTCTATGGGTTGGCAAACTGCATTTTGGCCACTTCTGTGCTATGTCCTCCTGATGCCTGTTATCATTTCCCCCCAACTGTTTACCACGTTTTCGAGTTGTGTCATCAGTGAACTAAATTATTACTTCCATACCCAATAGTCTGCCCAATACAAAGAAAGTGTAGAGGGCTTATTGCTCACTGTTATTAAAGAGTTAATTGGACAGCAGTCTCTGGCAGAAGCACATTCACATTTAAATGTGGAAATTAGAAGTTGTTGTTGTAAGAGATGCCACAGGGTGTGCTCATCAGTCCTCACTAATAGACTCAGCATTTTAAGACATGCAGTGGTGTGAACTTGGGTAATGCCAGTTTTCCCCTAAAGATGAAATTAAAAAGGCTGTTGCATTCAGGAATGAGTGAATTTTTAATGATGTAACAAAGAATCTCTCTAGCCCTCAAAATATAATTTTATAAGTGTGGAGTCTAATCCTTCAGAAGATTTGTTGAAGATTTTAAAAAAAGATTTAAATGATATTTACCTTTTCTGTCTTTCTCTCAATCACATCTGTCTTCCCTGATCTTTATTCTGCTTCTAGTACATGATTTAAATCTAATTTATGTTCCGGCTTTATACTTCCTAGTTTAGACTCTGCATGGCTTTGTGAGGGTTCTTCAATCTGATTGATTGAGCAGCCTTGCTGTTGCTTGCCCTGCTCACAAATGCCCTGTTGTGGATTAGAGTTTGTCTCTGCTCAAAACCCCACTAAAACGTGGGCAGTGTTAGCAAGGTGAGCAATCTTCTTTCCCGGTGGCCTATGAATCCAAACTCTCCTTTTAATTTTTATTCAATCCAATATCACTACTGCTTCCTCCTACTTTGGCAGCATCATCTTCGCTAGTGAAAACAATGCCTCATTTAGTGTCTCAACCATACCCTCTGTCCACAAAACCTTTTTGGTTCTTAATCACGCCCACCCTACTTTAGCTACATTTTTACCATTTATATGTTTATAAAAGACTTTTGGGTTCCCTTTTACATTAACCTTTTTACATTAATCCATTCTTATACTCTTTTAGCCTCTCATTCCTTTTTTTTAAGACCTCCTCTATTTTCTACATTCCGTTTTGTTCTCTAATGCATTGAGAACCTTACGTTTTCTGTTAATTATATCAATCTATAATTACAGAATTTTACTCACATTCATTATTTATATTCATTATATTGTTAATAATGACTACATGGTATATGCAGCACCGAAATAGGCCATTCTGCCCAATCAGTTGATGCTGGCTTTTATGCTCCACTTAGCCTCCTCTTATCCTTCCTTATTTATCAGTACAATTTTCTATTCTCTTCTCCCTCAAATGTTTGTCTTGCTTCTCTTTAAATGAATCTGCACTATTCACCTCAACCACTCCCAGTGGTAGGAAGTTCCACATTCTCACCAATGTTAGGGAAGTCAGAAGAAACATCTTTACACAATTTGATTTCTTGGTGATTATCTTCTATTGGTAATTCCTAGTTTTGCCCTTCCCCATAAGTGGAAACACTGTGTCTATCCTGTCAAAATATCTCAACTTCAAGGACCTCTATTAGATCACCACTCATCCTTCTTATTTCAAGAAAAAAGAGATCCAACCTGTTCATCCTTTCCTGATGGATATAAGTTTGCATTTAAAGTATCATCCTAATAAATCTTTCTTGCACCCTCTTCAATGATTTTGTATGCTTTTTATAATACGAGAACAAAAGCTGGTCACAGTATTCCAACTGTATTCTAACCAAGTTCAATACAGGTTTAGCATAACTTCTCTACTTTTCCATTCTATCCTTCTAGAAATAAACCCAAGTGTTTGGTTTATAAGAAATAAATAGAAACGTGGGTAGACCATTAAGCCGTTCAAGCCTGCTCTGACATTCAGTTAGATCATGGCTGATCTTGCATCTTGCCTTCACCTTCCTGCACTAACCTCATATCACTTGATTTTCTTATATTCTAAAAAAATCTAGTGGTCTCTGACATGGATATACTTAACAACTGAGCATCCACACCTCTCTCTGGTAGAAAATTCCGAAGGCTCAAAACCCTATGAGTGAATAAATTTCTCTCATCTCAGTCCTAAAAAGCTGACCTTTATTCTGAGATTATGGCCCCTATTTCTAAACACTTCAGCCAGGGGAACTGTCCTCCTAGTATCTATCCTGTCAAGCCCCTTAAGAAAGTTATATGTTACAGTGAGATCACCTTTCCATTCTGCTAAACTCTAGGGAATATAAACTTAGTCGACTCACTTGGTCATGATAGAACAATGGCCACATCCCAGAAGTCAGTATCATAAACCTTTGTTGAACACTCTCTAAAACAAATATATCCCCCCTTTGGTAAAGAAACTGCAACTGTAAACAGTATTCCAATTGTGCTCTCACCAAAGCCTAATACAATTGCAGTACGACTTATACTAATATGCAAACCCTTTTGTAACATACCATTTGTCTTCCTGGTCCTTTGCGGTACCTGTATGTTAACTCCCTGTGATTCATGTACAAGGACACCCAGGTCCCTCTGAATATCAACGTTTCCCAATCTCTCACTGTTTGAAAAAAATATTTATTTTATTTCTGTTTTACTAACCAAAGTGGATAAATTAATATTTCATATTTGTTCAATGTATTCCATCTTAATGTATTTGCCCATTTGCTTAACCTGTCTATATTCTTTTGCAACGTCTGTGTCCTCCACACAGCTTACTATCCCGCCTAGCAGCAAACCTGGATATTTTATATTTGGTGTCATCATCTAAATCAGAAACAAAAATGAAAGACTTGCATTTATATAGCATTTTTCATGACCACTGGACATCTCAAACTGCTTCACAGACAATGAAGTACATTTAAAGTGCAGTCACTGTTGTATTCTAGGAAACGCAGCAACCAACTTGCACATAGCAAGTTCCGACAAACAGCAATGTGATAATAACTAGATAATTGTTTTTGTGATGTTGATTGAGGGATAAGTATTAGTCAGAACAGTGGGTATAATTCTCCTCTTCAAAATAGTGCTGTGGAATATTTTACGTCCACCTGAGAATGTCCTCAGTTTAGTGTCTCATCAAAAGACAGCACTGTGGATAGTGCAGTATATTAATTGTGAATAGGTGAGGCCCAAGCAGGTGCGTCACTAACCCCACCCCGAAAATGGTCTGTTTATTCTTTCTCTGTTTCCTATCCATTAACCAATCCTCAACCCCTGCTAATATACTACCCCAATCCCTTTTGTTACAGCCTTATTAACTTCCGTCACAACTTAGTGATTTGTGTATCTGTACTCTCAAATCCCTTTGCTCCTTGAGTGGTTAGGATCTTGAACGCATTGCCTGAAAGTAGCAGATTCATTCGTGGCTTTCAAGAGGAAATTTGACAAGCAACTAAAGATGGAAAATTTGCAGAGTGATGAGAAAAGAGAAGGAAAGGGGAGTGGGACTAGCTAAGTTGCTCATGCACAGAGCCGGTATGGACATGTTGAGCTGAATGGCCTCATCCTGTATTGTAACCATTCTGATTCCATATCTCCAGCAGCAGCATGGAAGAAGCAAGACATATAAGTTAAGAGCCACAGTCACCTTGACATCCCCAGTCAATGCTGCCCTTGCCCTGCTTTGAGGTCGCAGTTGTGGCTGCAGCAGATGGCAAATTTCAGTCATCACTTCTTTTGTGACGTGAAGCCGTCTCGAGCATTGGTCCATGCTGAAGTTGAGGTAAAAGAATTGCTCCTTAAACACCCTCTGTGGATATGGCCCACTACTGAGAGCCTTGCTCTCTCCTCCTCCTCTTCCCTTTTTTAGTGGCTTGTCCTGCTCTGTATGTCTCTCCGTTCATTCAGTTATGCTGAATTCCTAGAGGAAGGCCAACCAGGCACCCATGTCTGCAAGCAACCTGTTTCAAAACAAGCTTTTAAATACATGAAATTTCAGTACCAGCTGGACCATTCCTCTAGACAATTCAAACTTTGCCAAGTATAGAAAAACTGCAACAGCCAGAAGAGCAACTAACCTATAAGTAGTTCATGATCCCTTTAAATAACGGTGCTGGGAGGCCCCGCATGCCATTTCACATGCTTTCAGCATAGACTGGAGTGTGGAGTTAAAAACTATTTGATGTCATAACCTTCCTGCTCTGCATATTGCCAGCTCTTAGCTTTTGCATGGACGCACCCAACATTTTTTCTAGTTGGGATGTGGTCATCACTGGCAAGACCAGAATTTATGGCCCATTCCTAATTGCTGTTGAGAAGGTGGTGGTGAGTCACCTTCAACCACTGCAGTGCATGTGGTGTAAGTACACCCACAGTGCTGTTAGGGAGAGAGTCCCATGATTTGATCCCGCGACAATGAAGGAACGGCGATATATTTCCAAGTCGGGTTGGTTTGTGACTTGGAAGGGAACTTACAAGTGGTGGTGTTCCCATGCATCTGCTGCCCTTGTTCTTCTAGGTGGTAGAAGTCGTGGGTTTGGAAGGTGCTGTGGAAGGAGCCTTGATGATTTGCCGCAGAACATCTTATAGACAGTACTCACTGCTGTCATGGTGTCCTGGTGGCGGATGCTTAAGATGGTTGATGGGGTGCTGATCAAGCAGGATGCTTTGTCCTGGTTGGTGTTGTGTTCTTGGAGCTTCACTCAACCAGGCAAGCGGAGAGTATCCCATCAAGCCCCTGTTTTGTGCCTTGTAGACGGTGGACAGGTTTTGGAGAGTCAAGAGGTGAGTTATTTGCTGTAGAACTCTCCGCTCTTGATATATATATAGTTGTCTCGCTAAGTCTTTGATAAATGATAACCCCAATTTCAAACAGTATCTGTTTCCCTGTCAAAAACAGAAACAGAAATACCTGGAAAAATTCAGCAGGTCTGGCAGCATCGGCAGAGAAGAGCAAGTTGACTTTTCGAGTCCTCATGACCCTTCAACAGAACTAAGTAAAAATAGGAAAGGGGTGAAATAAGATGTTTTGGATTTCCAGCATCTGCAGTTTTTTGTTTTTATCTCTGTTTCCCTGTGCTCCTCCCCCTATCCCACCTCTGTATCTTTTGATCTGCAGCCACTGATAGATATCTAAGGGGTAGGCTTCTTCAATCTTCATTACCAGCAAATATGTCAGAAATCAAAACACAAGATTCCCTCAACAGTCATCACAGAGTAACATTGAGTAATACACACCAGTAGGTGCCAGGCACTTTTTCAAGTATGTGCTGGTCTCAGCCAGGGTGCTATAATAGTTCACAGCTTCATAACATTGTTTAAGAAGGATTCTCCTACTCTCTGCCCCAAAAATCATATTTAAATCTCTGCCCCTTCAATCATTCCTGGTTGCTTTCCAGTGACTCCTGCCAGAAAGTACATGGATGGATAGCAGGTACCTAATAGCCCACTGGCTTTCACTATCTAGGCTGTTGGCCTGAGTGAGGTAGTGGAGAAGTGCATGTGAAGCTGTCCTCTAAACCTCATGAGTGACAATCCCACTCAAGGTGATCAGGGGGAATCCGCTCAGTTACAGGGCAGTGTAAGAGGTAGGTGCCCCTATTTGAGTGTGATGTAACATTGCACCCCTGTTTCCTGTGCTCGCAGCTTGCTGATGTTTTACGACCATGTAGAGCTGTCATTCAGTCATGGGAACGCCACGTTGGAGGCTTTCAAAGGCTCAAGGAAGGGAACTGTTTACCTGATACCATACCAAGTAAGTAACATTGCTCCTTCCACATCTGAGAAATACTGAAAAGTGCTCATGTTCGTTCCTGCATTTAATAAACATATAGGCTTCTTATTTTCACATACGTCACCCAGCAGTCACCACTTATCAGTATAAAAGTTAGAATGGAAATTTACCTTTCACTCCATGTACCAGGGTTCAGATCCAGACTAGATTAATGGCATGAAACTCTCCTGGCTTCTAACAGCATGGATTAGCTGCAAAGTAAACCTTCTATAGTGTGAGTGTTTAATGGAACAATGCAAAGGGAACTTTACTCTTTAACTAACCCATGCTTTACGTGCCCTGAGAATGTTTGAATAAATTGTAAATGAAAGTGTTATTCTGTATCTAACCTGAGCAGTGCCTGACTTGGGAGTGTTTGATTCTGATATTAGATAATTTATTCCTCAGCAATAACGTTTTTCACCCCGAGAATTGGTTGGGGGGTGGGGGGTGTGGGGACATTCTGTACATTTTTGCAGTTTGATGACCTTTGACCCTGATACATTACAGAAAGGAAAATTTGTAATTTTTTTAATGTTTGTGGAATCTAATTATTTTTAAGAATGTTTGAATTAGAACTATTAAGAGTTTGTATTAATTGCAAGAGGATAATTTGTAATTTTCCTGGATATTAAGAAATACTGGTCCATGTGTAACCTGGCAACCCTTGACCTGGAAGCAGTACCAAGGGGAAGAAAGTTAAGATACAGATGCTATCTGGCCAGTCACTTAGGAGAGCTATAAGCAGAGGAGCTAGAGGGTAATGGCCCAGATGCAGATACAAAGAGAAAGGAGACAGAAAGAGGAACACAGAGAATTAGGAGAAGTGAATCATACACAGGAAGAGGTCAGCTTTTCTATTTGACAGAAACGGAGACAGAAGCTTTCTGAGGTACTGTGCAAGCTCGCTAAGGTCTAAAACATGGAATGGCTCAGAGATGCTAAAGAGCTGGGTTTTTTTCCAAGAAGCTGCCAAACTTTGAACTGGGGTGTTATTGAGAGGGAACTCTGGAATGCTACACCATTAGGACTGTCGTAACCTGAGAGAGAGAGGGTTTAGAGAAGTGTGCCTTGCTGATGATAATTGTACCCATGAAACACGAGGGTGAAAGTTGTCGGATAGGACTCCTGACCTACCCTGTGTGAATAAACAACTGCATATTGTGGAACTGTAGTGCCACATTTTTGTGGGGAGTGATGTGAATGCTTGTAGTGGCGTAAAATGTATCTTTTGTTGTATTGATTAATTAAAGTGAAGTTTTACTTTAAGCGTCATTTGCCTGTTAATTCATGTGTAATTTGTGTTGGTTCTGGTTCATGTTAAAGTAAAAGCTACAAAAAGTGGAATCTTGTTGGCAATTTCTTCATTTGGGTGTTATTCAGTAAATGTCATTATTTTTATGGTTCCCCTACCTGTACCCACCAGTTCTGTACCCCAGTGTTATACAATGACGAACCTATACCCACCTGTACTATAGCCCTTGGTTACCCCCAGGATTAACACACATACTGTGTTAAAGTAACCCTGCCCCCAGCAGCGATAGAAATGTACATATGTAACTGGATGCATTTGTTTCTCATATTCTATGCCATAATCCTCTCCCGTTCCTGTGCTTTGCAGGTAGTCTTTGTATCAAAAGATAGCAGAAAGGCACTGAAATCCTTCGTAATGCCATTTTTCCTGATGAAGGGGCGTAAGATCAAATAGCCAAAGCTTAGGGCAAGCTACATCAAAGGAACCATTGATGCTGAGCCAAATGGTATGTGGGAGTAAAAAGAATGTCCCAGTGGTCCTCCTGCGTGTGTTACCACAAATAGAGGCAGAAGTGAGTGATGATCAACAGCTGATCAGAGTTGCTTTATTGGGTGAGGAACTTTGAAGTCCTGCTTTTTCATTTCCTTCTTAAACTCAACCCTCTTCCTTCCTGTTGTTGGTTCTGACATGGTTCATGACTTCTGACTTTTCATCTTTCCCCTGCAGAATGTTCTGCACCCTCTGCATGGTGTTGCTTACCCTGGCACAGAGAGGCAACATATCACATGGTACCCATGCTAATGGTAGCAGAACTGCTTCCGCCTCCACCTGATTATCAAATCCCCAATTAGTGCTGCATTCTGACACTTTGTAGTACACCCTGTGCAGTTCTCTGTCTCGTGGTGCCAGGCTCCTTCAAGGTGTCATCACCCTCAATGGTATTTAATGTTGAATATTAATTTGAAAATGCTACACTCTCAAGGGATTCCTGCAATTCCTACTTCTTCCAAGCCTTACAGATGACCACCCACTTTCTAATCTGAAATCAGTCTGGCATGATCATTTCCTGAAACCTGTGATTCAGGAAATAGTCAACCACCATATATCCTGCAGTGAATCCAGCTGCCCCTTGAGCTTAGAAGCCCTCAGCATGAGTTTGAGCAGCTGGAGGCATTTCCTGCAAAGTTGGGCCTCTGGGAAATATGAACTGTCCTGAAGTTCCCACAGGTGCAGGAATTGCAGGTCAAAGGTGCACCTGACCCTGCAACTTAAGATGGGACGAAAAAAAGGCAGAAAGTTGGCAGTTTGTGTCTGGGTTAAAGGGAAGCCTTGTGAGGAAGCCTGGCAGAAAACAGCTGAACTGATGGCCCACCATCCTCACTGACAAATAAATCCACAAGTTCTTCATGTTCATGATGTTGAAGGTCAGGGGACCTTGTAGGGGAGTGGTTTAAATAGATGATTAATAGTGGAGAAAAGAAGCAGAGGGTTTTCTTTTATCTGCAGGTATTGTAAGCAGAGTTGATGAGGAGGATGAGGCCAGATAGCTCTTGATGTACTCCAGCCAGTTGACAAACCAGCCATTCCAGAAAGCCAGTTGGTGAAGGACAACCAATCTTTAGTCGCTTTTCTATTTATTTAGAGAGTTCCACATTACAAATATACACCTCCTAATTCACAGCCACAATTTTTACCTGTCTTTAAAGGGGGGGCTAAAGTGAATGTCTAGTTAATGCTCACCACCAGCATACAATTAAGTATAATTAATATACAATTAACATTATGGGCCAGTGGTTTAGCCACCTGCCAGACCTCCCCAAGTGCTACTTGGCCTCATTATCCTCTGTACACCTCTTGGACTTAGGGGATTGAAGATGGAGCCATACCAGGGGAATGACTAGGGTGGGATCATAGATTTTCTGGGGACGGAGGCAGGAAAAAAGAGCCAGGGTTATTCTTGGGTCAGAACTCCCTTCTGGACAGGAAACGATTTAAAGTTAAGATTTTCACATGGGTAGCGATTGGCATGAAGACTACTAAGGGTAGTGGGTGGGCTCTTGAAATTTGAGGGCCAATCGAAGGTCTTTCTGCTTCAGAGGCGCACCTGGCTACAGTACAAGGTAAATAACTGAGAGGGTGTCTCAACATGAGAGCATCCTCTCAGTGAATTTTTAAAAAAAGATTTAATGAAAAGAAGACAAAAAGCAGTCAGGCCACCACTGTGGCAGTGTAGGGAGCCCCTCTACAGGGCAACCTTTGGGTGTGCCCCCACCTGTAGACCTGCCAGGAGCTCTAGCCCTTGGCCTGTTCATGGCACCTGCTTACAGGCAGTTGATCTGCCCCCAGTTGCATTGGAGAAACTGGAGGTTGACTTGAAAATACCAGTTGGCCTCCTAAATGCACCTTTATCAAGGCTCTTAAAGAGGCTAATTGCCTACCAGCTTTGTGGGGGCAGACAGCCTTCCCGCCTCCCCCAAAATGGTTGGTGCCAGGAATGTTGTCTCCACCAGCGCCAGTATTTTCAGTCTCCCCCACCTCCATTTCCTGACATCAGAGGGCCTGAAAATTCAGCCCAAGCTATTTTCCGAGGCTAAAATTGTAGCTTGTAATCATATTGAAAGGATTGGTCCCTGTGGTGAATAATCTCGTGGAGCCTTTTCATCAGACTGGGCTATTAGGGATAAATTAGCAGAAGGAGACATTGACCAGATAGTGTCAGTGGTATCCAGGCATTTGAACAGGATAGAAGGAACTGATGAGAGGGTGGGTAAGAGGGGGATTTGGGATACGCTGGTAGGGTGGAGATGAAGGATATGGGAGAGTGTAACTGGGAGTGAGGGATAAGCTGAGAAGGTGGCTAAATGAGATTGAGGAGTGAGGGATTTGGAGGGTGGGTGAGGGATATGGTGGGAGGGTGAGTAGGTGGAAATGAGAGATGTGGTGAGAAGACCTCTGAAATATTGCCAAGTTTATTGGGCCTTTCCTGCTCTTAAATTTGCTTCCTTTTTAAGGGTGTAAATATTCTTAAAGGCTTAGAACTTAGACTGAGGGAATCAGAGTGGCTTTGAAGAATTCCTGTTTTTCCACTTCATTCTAACCCTCTTTTTCTTCCACAGGAGGATGGGAAGGTTCTGCAAAATTTAGACTTACTTTCACCATTGGAGGAGCCATTGAATTTGGACAGCTGATGTTACGGTCGGTGTCACAAGGTGTGGCTTCACTCACTCGCCCTGTAGGCTTCAGCTCTGTCTCTCATGGCCCCACAGTCCTGACCCCACTCACTCTCCATGCTTTTTTTTTCTCCTTTATTCTTTGTACCCCTATTTCTCAAAGCTGCTGATTCTTGCTGGGGTTCTGGTTGCTGTTGGGAAAGTTGTCTATCCAGATGCTAAATGAGGCAAACCATGAGGATGGACTACCCTACCCTTTACACTTCCACTTATAGTGTCAGTCGCGACTCATTGGATAGCTCTCTTGCCTCCAAGTCCAACTCCATAGACCTTTGCACATAATTCAGGCTGACACTCCAATGCAGCACTGAGAGAGTAGTGTGCTGTCAGAGGTTCCATCTTGCAGGTGAGCTGTTAAACTGATGCACTGTCTGCCCCCTGAAATGGCTGTAAGTAACCCTATGGCACTATTTCGAAAAAGTTCTCCTCTTCATTCTGGCCAACATTTATCACTCAACCAACATCACTAAAAATAAGATATTCAGTCATTTATCATATCGCTGTTTGTTGGACCTGACTGTAGGCAAAGTAGCTGCTGTTTTTCCTACAAGTGACTACATTAATTGACTTTAAAGTGTATTGAGACATCCTGGGGTCGTGGAAGCTGCCGTATAAATCTAAGCTTCTTCTTGAGAGCATTGTCCCCTGGGATCACTTGGTAAGCAACACTAGAAAATGTTTGGGTCCAAAGTCAATCATTGGTCCATCACAAAGAGTGGGTACTGGAAAAGGAGGGATTTGTAACTTTTGGTTCATGGTAACTGATGAATCTGGAGTTCCTGATCTGTCCGCTACCCATAACTATTCATGTGCTGAGGGCTGAGGTTATTAACTGGTTTCTTTCAGCAGTGCGATCGAATTTGTTGACTGGAGTTAAATGGCTGCCTCCCATTCCTATGTTTCTTCTTATATTTCAGTTGTGCGATATTGGTCTGCGACCAACTGGTCCAGGTTTGGCCGAATATTGGATGTGGCCCATTTCGCGGACCCTCAGGATTGGCTTATTACCAGCTCAGGGTTCATTTCACATTGACCTTCAGTAATGGAACCTTTTGAATTCGTTTTTACTCTAACATTTGGCCAATGACCCCTAGTGTCTCCCAATCAAAATGAAATATGGAATAACTCAAGGTCTCATCATTGGGGGCACAGTACTGGTGGGGACTTTGTCACTGCAAAACATAGTGGTATAGTACTGGTGGGTATAGGTCTATTGCTGCATAACACAGGGGCATAGTACTGGTGGGTATAAGCCTGTCACTGTATAACTGTAGTACATTACAGTTAGGTACAGGTCTGTCACTCTGTAACACTGAGGTACAATACTAGTGGGCACAGTCTGACAGTATAACACTAAGGAGTGGATTTCCAAATATTAAAAGGAGGTAATGCAATTGAGTGTGTACTTATGGGTCCTTCAGGCATAAGTCCCTTAGCTGCTCACCTTAACTGGGGTGCAGGTTCCACCAGCACAGGTTGCTGGCTAACAATTATGGGAGTGGCCATTGTTCAGTGAGTGCTAGTTGACTACTAAATTGTGGGAGCTTTACAGCAGCATCTGACATTGTCCTCATTTGGCAGTTACTTGTATATTTTCCAGCAGGGGTCACTGGATGGCGTAATTTTGCCTCCCTTACCTAGACCTGGGTTGTGAAAGCAAATTTCTACCTCCTGAGATCTGCCAATCCAGCATGTCCCATAAATCAAATCTTTGCCCTTCTGGCCTTTAGGGCACCATTACGTGCTGGCTTTGCCACTGACACCCTAGGAGAACTTAACCAGGTTTAAATGGACAATTGTGTAACAGTCACAGCCAAATCCAATCAGAGATCCTGGAGATAAGGAACATTGACCTGCACTGGGGGCAGAACAGAGCAGCCAGAAAGGGTTAAAAGCAAGATCCTGGGAGTAGGCCTCAATTAGCGAGCCTGCAGGGGGCGTGAGCATCAGCTAGTAAGATTAAAAAGAGCTAAAGTGATGTCAGCACAAGAGAAGGTGTTGATTAATGAGTAGCATGTGAGCTTTTTAAAATAATTCTTCAGCTTACTTCGGTTAAGTTTCGTTAGTCTAATAAATAGAGACTTGGGAATGCACCTCAGTCTTGTGGAATGCACATCCTGTTCCATGTGGGAACCCTGGGATACTTCTTGTGTCCTGGGAAAACGTGCAGGAACTATCAGCCAGAGGAGCTCAAGCTGAGAGCTATGTGGGTAGTTGGTTTCTAGAGATGGTCACCCACAGCTTAAAGGTGTGCAGTCATAGAGAGAATGGATGACTGTCAGACAAGCAAGACCAGGCAGGTAGCGGGGGTCCCTGAGTGCATCTCATTCTTAAACATGTATTCAGTTGTGAATACTGGAGTGGAGTATGGAAGATTGAGGAAATGATGGTTAAAAATAGACAACAAAAGAGTTGTTCCATGATTAATGGTATATACTTCAATGGAAGGAGCCTAGTGAATATGAAGTTGAGCTGAGGGTACAGATAGACACTTGGAAGAATGAAATCATAGCTTTTTTTTTCTTTCATGGGATGTGGGTGTCACTGCTAAGGCCAACATTTGTTGTCCATCCCTCATTGCCCTTGGCTGAGTGACTTGCTGGGCCATTTCAGTGGACATTTAACAGTCAACCCCATTGCTGTGGGTCTGGGGTCACATGTAGGTCAGGCCAGGTAAGGATGGCAGATTTTCTTCCCTAAAGGGTATAAGTGAACCAGATGGGTTTTTCCCAACAATTGGTAACGGTTTCATAGTTACTATTATTGAGATTAGCTTTTTTTAAAATTCCAGACTTTCCTATTAATAAAATTTAAATTCCATCAGCTGCCATGGTGGGATTTGAACCCAACTCCCCAGAGCATTAGCTTGGGTCTCTAGATTACTAGGTTAGTGATATTACCAATACACCATCATTTCCCCATTACTGCAACATGTCTTAAAGGAGGACAGGAATGACAGTTCACCCTTGGTTACAGGGGGCTGAATTTTTTGCAGGGACAGGATCCCTATCCCCCTGCTGTAAAAGTAGGAGGTGAACCCGCTTGTACTTGGTCAGCTTGCTCCGCAGTCATTTAATGGCTGTCAGGCCTTTAATTACCTTGAGACAAGACTTCTGCCCCCATCAGAGAGGAAGTCCCACCTCTGTGAGCTGCTGGCCATCAAATAGTTGGCAAATCTCTTGTCCCAGCACTGTTACCAGGAGCAGAGGCCACTGCTAGTACTTTATTGAGTTGCTCGAAGAAGAGGAGCCTGGAACAAGGTGAATCCAGGGTTTCGCTGGGGCCAGCCTGGCAGGCCCTGGCAACCAGTGAGGTGGATAGGGCAGAGGGGGAGTGGAAACGTAAGGAGTGGGGGGGGGGGGGGGGTTCCACCAATGGGAACAGGGTAGCTAAATCTTGAAGTGCTCCTCCACCGCTCCCTGGTAGCAGAACAAATAGGTAAGGCAGTATATGGGATACATTTCTTTATTAGCCATGACCTAGAATATTAAGAGTAAGGAATTATGCTAGAATTGTATAAAGCACTAAGTAGACTGCGGCTGGAGTACTGTGCACAGTTCTGGTCACTATATTACAGGAAGGATATGATTGTGCTAGAGAAGGTACAAAGGAGATTAACAAGGATAATGCCAGGAATGTAGAATTTTAGCTATGAGGAAAGTTCTCTTTGGAACAGAGGAGTCTGAGGGGAGATTTAATTGGGAGGTATAACATTTATGAGGCGCCAAGATAGAGTGGATAGGAAGTCGTATTTCCTTTAGCCGAGAGGTTAATAACCAGGGGCATAGATTTGAAATAATTGGTAGAAGGGTTAGAGGGGAGTTGATGTGAAATGTTTTCACCTAAAGGGTGGTGGAGGTCTAGAAATCAATACCAGAAAGGGTGGGAGAGGCAGAAACCCTCATCACACTTAAATACTCAATATGCACTTCAGGTGCCATAACCTACAGGACCGGCCACAAAGAATTGAAAAATGGCTTTAGGCTGGATATCATTTTTTCAACCAGCATGGACAGGATGGGCTTCCTGTGCTGTATGTATCTATGTTTCAATCCTGATCCCATTTCTGACGCCACCTGATGTATATAATAGTTAGAAGCATGACGAGAACACAGCTCAGAGCCCAGGATTACGGAACAAAAGGATACGAGTTTGCATTTGCCAGGGTCGACAAGGAGGTTATACGTGGTTGAGGGAGAAAGTGGGTGTAGATTCCAAGAAAGCAGATCTGTACCACCTGTTTACTAGTGTGCTGTAACATGTATGTTTACTCATTGTTCTGCTCATTGTTTTCCAGCTGGTGAAATTCAAAAACATGGTCCCATTTGACCAGATGACCTTTGAGGATCTGAACAATGCTTTCCCTGAAACCAAACTGAACAAGGAGTTTTCCTTCCAGTCACAAAAGCCCATCAGTGAGGTGAAACTGTCCCCTGCTGCAGCATGTGCTCTCTACAAATGTAATTGTCTCTTGTAAAATAAAACAAAGTTCAGTGCTGAGTGCAGTGCTCCCTCTGTGATATCCTTCTAATGGTGCCTTATTAGGAGCTGTGCAATTGGCAACTTCTTCACGCAACCTAAATGAAGCAAAATATTACAAAAGGGGAAATTACTCAGTGTTCTGTCACTGAGGACCAGCTGCCATCATTTTAAAAGTGTTATCTTGTCTTTATCTAGTTACTGTTTGAGGGAGCATGTGTGCAAATTGACTACCATGTTTCCTACATTACAACAGTCCCAACATTTCAGAAGTATTTAATTGGCTATAAAGCACTTTTGGACATCCTGAATTTGCAAAAGGTGCTTATAAATATAAATTTTCCTCTGCTTATGCATAAAAAGCCAAATTACTGGAATGATAGAGATACAATGCAATATTTGGTGTATAACCGAATAAATCATGATTACACACCCATCTGATGTCAGTGAGTCAGCCTTTCAAAGATGGCTGTGTCAGAATGTCAGTCTCCATCTTGGCAGGGACTAGTACAATGGGCAGATTTTACGTTCCTCTGCTGGTGGGTTTGTAGACGGGGCTGGCCGTAAAATTTTTAGGATAGCCTTCCCAATGGGCTACTCCCACAATGACCTTTTCGAAATTTTACATTGGGATAGGTTGGCCTGCCCTTGCCCCAGTTGAGGCCCTTGAGCCCAGTCTCAATTTTTAGGTTAGCAGGAGGAATTCTGGAGCAGCGGGGGAAGCCTGAAGAAAGTAACCCTGCACAGGCTTTGGGCAGGATGGAGAGGTGGGGGGTGGCAGGGGAGGAACGTTTACATGATCCTGGACTCCCGGGACTTAGACTCTGGGGACTTGTAGCCCCAGTTCTGGCCACTTCCCCCTGAGTGAGGGGCGGAAGTCCTGCTTCCAGCTAATTAACGCTTGTTGGAGTGTTAAATGGCTGCAGGGCAGGCAGTATCGGCGGGGATGTGTTATCCCCTGACTCTTCAGATGGAAGGGAAACCCCACCATCCTAAAAATTCTGGCCAATGTGTGTTTTTTAACCTTCCACCTCTTTTTGTTGCGATTTGGGATCGTTGATTTGGGATTAATATTTGTTGCAGTAAAGGTGCTGTTCTGTGCAGCCACAGATTAAAAAAATAAGTTCAGCTCTGATTGCCAAACCTGTAAATGTCTGGAAATGTTTGTTTGCCTTTGGCCATTTTGTCTTGCAAGTTTTTCTGTTTTGTTCTTCAACTAACTGGGCACTGTTCCTCTGTTAGACAGACAATGGTTGCCGACAGGCTGTTTGACCAAGGGGACCTTAACAGGAAGATCTGACTCATCACTTTTCCAATGATTGAGAGTGGAATTCCTGGCTTATTTATTTTATGCCCCTGTCTCGCCGACAGTTATGGACCATTTGTAAATATTTCTATCATTACCGTAATGGAGATCAGCTCACTTTGGAGAAGCTGTAGATTGAACTTGGGAGCTTATGGTTTGATTTTCCGTTCAGCCAGCTGAGGTACTGGGGAAGGCTTTGTATGAACATGTGAAAAGGTTTTCCCATTAATAACTAGTCCAATCATATAAAGCTGTTTTACCCCTTGTTCAGACATTCTCTTGACAAGGATGAAGTATAAATGGTGCTTCAAATCCAAATCGTTCTCCAGTTTTCTTGCTACAAAATTTCAGGAAGTGTTCAGTTAGCTCCCACTTCACCAAACCAGCCTGTGCTAGGAAGGAACCAAAAAGACTGAGAAATTTTCCCTTTCAATGAAGGGCAAATTATCGTGTCCCTGGAAAATATACTAGTAATCCAGTGGCTTGGGCTAGTTTTCCACTGAATGTGAGTTCAGATTTCACCATGGCAGTTTGAGAATTAGCACTTAGGTTTAAATGAGTTGGCAGTAAAAGTGGTCATGAAGCCTTAGTCATAAAAAAAACTAAACTGATTCAGTAATATCCTTCAGGGAAGGTAGCCTACCATTCTTACCTGCTCCGAACTTTATGTGACTTAGTCTCCACACTAAAAAGGTTGACTCTGAACTGGCATAGAAAACCAATCAGTTGTATTAAGCAGTATGGTAACTTCTCAGGACAACTAATGATGGGCAATAATTGCTGGCCTTGTCAGTGACACCCAAGAATAAATAAAACATAAAACATCGAGGGCAGAAGGGTGTGTGGTTCCCAGTTCTGAAATTCTTGCAGCCTTGGGTCATCCTGTAAAGAGAGCTGCTGCAAGATTGAAGCACCTAGGTAGGCATTTTATAGATTCTAGGAGGTGTTAGGCATCTTGAAGAATATTAAGGTGGATAAGTCCCCAGGGCCAGATGGGATCTACCCCAGAGTACTGAGGGAGGCAAGGGAGGAGATTGCTGGGGCCTTGACAGAAACCTTTGTATCCTCACTGGCTACGGGTGAGGTCCCAGAGGACTGGAGAATGGTCAATGTTGTTCCATTGTTTAAGAAGGGTAGCAGGGATAATCCAGGAAATTACAGGCTGGTGAGCCTTATGTTAGTGGGAGGGAAATTATTGGAGAAGATTCTTTGTGACAGGATTTACTACCATTTGGAAGCAAATGGGCGTATTAGTGAGAGGCAGCATGGTTTTGTGAAGGGGAGGTTATGTCTCATTAACTTGATCAAGTTTTTCAAGGAAGTGACAAAGATGATTGACGATGGAAGGGCAGTGGATGTTATCTACATGGATTTCAGTAAGGCCTTTGACAAGGTCCCTCATGGCAGACTGGTACAGAAGGTAAATTCGCACGGAATCAGAGGTGAGCAGGCAAGATGGATATAGAATTGGCTTAGTCATAGAAGACAGAGGGTAGTAGTGGAAGGGTGCTTTTCTGAATGGAGAGCTGTGACTAGTGGAGTTCCGCAGGGATCAGTGCTGGGACCTTTGCTGTTTGTAGTATACATAATTGATTTGGAGGAAAATGTAACTGGGCTAATTAGTAAGTTTGCAGATGACACTAAGGTTGGAGGAGTTGCAGATAGTCAGAGGATACAATGGGATATAGATCATTTGGAGACTTGGGCGGAGAAATGGCAGATGGAGTTTAATCCAGACAAATGCAAGGTAATGCATTTTGGAAGGTCTAATACAGGCAGGAATTGTACAGTAAATGGCAGAACCCTTAAGTGCATTGACGGGCAGAGGGATCTGGGTGTACAGGTCCACAGGTCACGGAAAGTGGCAATGCAGGTAGATAAGGTAGTCAGGAAGGCATACGGCATGCTTGCCTTCATCGGCAGGGATATTGAGTATAAAAGCTGGGAAGTCATGCTGCAGCTGTATAGAACCTTGGTTAGGCCACACTTGGAATATTGCGTGCAATTCTGGTCGCCACATTACCAGAACGATATGGAGGCGTTGGAGAGGGTGCAGAGGAGGTTTACCAAGATGCTGCCTGGTCTGGAGGTTATTAGCTATGAGGAGAGGTTGGAGAAACTTGGATTGTTCTCACTAGAGCGACAGAGATTGAGGGGCGACTTGATAGAAGTTTACAAAATTATGAATGTCATGGACAGAGTAGATAGAAGCTTTTTCCCAGGGTGGGAGAGTCAATTACTAGGGGACATAGATTTAAGGTGAGAGGAGAAAACTATAGAGGAGATGTGCGGGGCAAGTTTTTTACGCAGAGGGTAGTGAGTGTCTAGAATTCGCTGCCAGAGGAGGTGGTGGAAGCAGGTATGATAGTGGTGTTTAAGAGGCAGCTTGACAAATACACGAATAGGATGGGAATAGAGGGATACAGACTCCGGAAGTGCAAAATGTTTTAGTTGACGGGCAATATGATTGCGCAGGCTTGGAGGGCCGAAGGGCCTGTTCCTGTACTGTACTTTTGTTTGTTTGTTTGTAGTGAATGTTTTTGGTGGCCACACTTCAATTCTTTCAGGTTCTTAGACCATGGTATCAAATTGGTAATAATAATCAGAAAGGCCCCATGATGACTTTTGTGGGAGCAGGGATAATGTCTCGCTGATGCGTTTTGGACAGAGCTGAGCAGGGTGTTCAATGGGGACTTCATGAGGTGGTACAGAGGGAGCTTTATCCTGTAAACAGTTGCTGTGCCTCATGGTCCCAGGAGTGTTTGATGAGGGCACTGTATAGCTGAACTGGAAAGTGTTCCTTTTGCTATCACCAATATCTCCTTTTAGTAAGCACATAATATAAAACAGGTAAGTTTTTTTTAACTAAAAGCAGAATGTGCTGGAGATGTTCAGAAAGGTTCTGACGCCAGATCAGCATTGAAATGTTAACCCCGTTTCTTTCTCCACTGATGCTGCCTGACCTTTTATGTTTTTATTTCAGATTTCCTGCATCTGCACTATTTTGATTTTGTCTCAGCATTTTAGCTCTTGATGATTATGCTGGAAGTAAAAACTTTGTGTTGACCCCTCAGACATTTTATGGACTTGCAGCATCCTCATCCAGGGGTTGTAGTTCAATTGAGGCCATTGAGCAGTCATTGCCCTTTTGAGGTGTGGGCCAAGGATATTTCTGTGTTAGTGAGCTGGGGTAGTGAATGTCCCTTTAAGAAGCTGGACCAGTGGATGACGGGTGTCTGTCCCTTTAAAAGGGGCGGGGCAGCATCAGTCGCTGTCGATCCTTTTCCAGACGCTTCTCTCTATCAGTCCGGTGGGGAGATGGCGATCAACAGGCCGGGGGAGCCCGGTAACCAGAGGTAACCGGGGGCTTGTGGGGAGAGGGGAGCCAGGTTCAGGCTGCGGACACTCAACTGGGCCTGGCTGGGGATTTATTAATATTTATTAATTAGATTGGTTATATTACTCCACATATTAATTGTGTTTTTATCAATTATATTTATTAATACTATTGTATTTGCCAATTATAATGTAGAAATGCAGTACAGAAGGAGGCCATTTGGCCCATCATGCCCTTGCCAGCTCTTTGAAAAAGGCCAGCTAGTTCACTCCCCCAACTCCTTTCCCATCGTTTGCAATTTTCTTCAAGTATTTATTCAATCCCCTTTTGAAAGTTACTATTGAATCAAAAACAATTGTTGGCTAACCTAGGTCTGTGTCCTCTGGTTCTCTTGGCAGTGGAAACAGTTTCTCTAGAATAAACAGGAGAATATGGAGTAGTTAGGAGGAACAGAGTGACCTTGGAGTGTGTGTCCACAAATCCCTGAAGGTAACAGGATGGGTTGATGTGGTTGAAGGCTGCCATATGCCTTCTTATTCGAATATAAGAGAAGGGAGGTGATGCTAGAACTGTATGCAACACTATTTCGATCAAAGCTTGAATAACGCGTACAGTTCTGGTCACCACATTGCGGGTAGGATGTGTTTGCAATGGAGTGAGTGCAGAGGAGATTTATGAAGATGTTATTAGTACTGGAAAATTTGGCTATGATGAAAGTTTGGGTAGGCTGGGGCTGTTATCCTCTGTTCCAAGGATATTGAGGGATGACTTAATTGTGGTATATAAAATTATAAAGGGCCTAGAGTAAATAGGGATGATCTATTTACCTTAGAGGGGTCAAAAACTATCATCTATACTTTTTAAAGTAGTTGGTAGAAGGATTGGAGGGGAGATGTGGAAACATTTAATCACCCAGAGGATGATAGGGACTTGGAACTCACTGTCTGAAAGGGTGGTTGAGGCAGAAATTTTTGCCATGTTTTAAGAAGTACTTGGACGTCTACGTGAAGAGGTGTGTCTTGAAGGCTACAGACCTAGTGCAGGAAGCGGGGATTAGGCTAAGGAGATTTCATGACCAGCATAGGACATGATGGGTTGAATGGCCTCCTTGTTGTTCTAACCCATCATTATTAAGTGTCAGTTGTGGCTCAGCTGGTATCATTCTTGCCTCTGAGTTAGAGGGTTGTGAGTTCAAGTCCCATTCCAGAGCCTTGAGCACAAAATCCATGCTGAGGCTCCAGTGTAGTAATGAGAGAGTGCTGCACTGTCCGAGGTGCTGTCTTTTGGAGAGATTTGGATAGATGTCCTGCTCTTTCAGGAGGATGTAAAAGATCATATGATATCAGTTTGAAAAAAAAGGTGTTCTACCTGGTGTGCTGGCCAATATTTACCCTCAATCAATACCCCTAAGTACAGATTATCTGGTTATTATCAAAGAGTAAGAGGTGATTTGATTGAAACCTTTAAGATCCTTAAGAGTTCTTGACAGGGTGGATATGGAGAGGATGTTTCCTCTTATGGGAGAATCTAGAACTAGGGGTCACTTTAAAAATAAGGGGTTGCTCATTTAAGATAGAGATGAGGGTATGAGTTTTTGGAACTCTTCAAAAGGCAGTGGAAACAGTCTTTGAATATTTTTAAGCAAAACTAGATAGATTCTTGATTAAGGGGGTGAAAGGTTATTAGAGGTAGGTGGGAATGTGGAGTCGAGGCTACAATCAGATCAGCCATGATTTATTGAATGGCAGAGCATGGCCTACTCCTCCTAATTCATATGTTCGTACATTGCTATTTGTGGGAGCTTGTTGTGTCCAAATTAGCTGCTGTTTTTCCTTAATGCAACAGTGACTAACATTTCAACAGTATTTCAATGTTTGTGAAGTGTTTTGGGATGTCCTGAGGTCATGAAAGGTGCTATATAAATGCAAGATTTTCTTTTTGAGCACCTCTAGCAAATCTCTTGGCTTTCTCTGCTCTAAGGAGAGCAATCCCAGCTTCTGCAGTCTCTCTTCCTTTACTGAAGTCGCTCATCTCTGGTACCATTCTAGTAAATATGCCCTGCACCCTTTCTGAGACATTGACACCCCAGAATTCATTATGATATTCCTGCTGAGGCCTAACTAGTGATTTATAAAGATTTAGTAACTTCAACGCTTTAGCACTCCGTGCCTCTATTTATAAAGGCAGCCAAAGACTCCATCTGCTTTTTATTTATTATTCATTCATTGACAGGATCTGGGCTTCACTGGCTGGGCCAGCATTTATTGCCCATCCCTAGTTGCTCTTGAGAAGATGGTGGTGAGCTGCCTTCTTGAACCATTGCATTTTGGCTTGCGAGGGCATTTCTTTTAAAAAAAAAAGAGTCAACTACGTTGCTGTAGGCCAGACCAGGTAAACAGATTAGGTTTTTACAACAATAATTTCATAGTTTCCAGATTTTTATTGAATTCAAATTCAACCTGGGATTCGAACCCTGATCCCCAGAGCATTACCTGTGTTTCCGGATTACTAGTCCAGCGACAATATCACTATGCCATCACCTCAGCTATCTCAACTTGGTTTTGCCACCTTCAAGATTTGTGTGCACTCCGGGCCCCTCTGTTCCTGCATCTCCTGATTTTTTTTTGTACCAAAATATGTCACTTCACACTTCTCTGCATTAAAATCCATAGGCGATGTATCTGCCCATTTCAAACGTTTGCCTGCTTTGTCCTAAAATATGTCACCATCCTCCTCTTTGCCCTCGTATACTTAAGCCTAGGTTCTTACTGAAAAAGGAGACATGTCGAAGCTGATCATCTTGCATTCATCAGGACACGTCGCCAGAATACCAATATAAGAAAAAAAAAATAATTTATACAGATGTGAGACGGGTGCTGATTGGTAGAGGTGTTGCCATGGGGAATGCACCAGTGATGGTGACTGACAGTTAACTGCCAAGCATTGTTTGAAATTTAAACCAGGCAGCTTGACCCTGATTGGTCAAGGCATTGCCCTGAGGAATGAGTCAGTGAATGGCTATCACTTGTTTAGCTGAAGCTGGTGCAATGCGTGTACATGTTCTTTCTGTCTGCAAAGAACAGGGCCCTGTGTATTAATATATGTAGCTTCCAGTACATGCAGATGTGCCACACAATGAGCCTGACTGACAATTCTAAATTGGTTGTCAACATAATTCTTAGCACACTGAAAATTATTTAGCAAATGTTGAGCAATCGTGGAATCACATCTAATGTTGGACACTGCTTTGAGTTTGCAAGCACAGGCTTGCTCGGTATATGGTCTCTATCTTTCCCATTGCGAACAGCGGAAGGCACATGCTGTTTGATATGATCCACCAGTTTTTGGACATATGGCCTACATACCTAGCTTCGCACTGCCATCAAAATCATATATCACATTACTCATTTGTATGATAGGCAGAACATCTTTTGGCTTGACGGCAGAATCCTGATAGTGGCGAATACTGCTTGTGTTTCTACTGCAAAGTAGCAATGTGGAACAGCTAGCTTCACCTGTTGCTCAAATTTTTGAGATACCTTGCCCTTCCAGGGTAACTTGAGGTAGGCTGGGCACATTTCAGGCTTGAAAGTGATGGCCTTAGGCCCGTACGTGAGTTTGCATGATATGCAGGATGCTGCCATCAAGCCAAAAAGACGTCCTGCCTATCACACAAATGAGTAATGTGGTATGTGAATTTGAGTGCCAGTCCTGTTACACCACTTCCATATCTAAAGAGGATTGAAAGATTGTAGCCAGAGCCTTCACAATTTCCACCTTTATTTCCCTCAGCAACTTGGGATGCATCCCATCGAGACTAGGTAGCTAACCTAACCCAAGTACTGCCAATTTTTTCAGTAACTTGTCCTGGATTTTGTTTTAAAATAACAGTGAGACTAATGGTGCTCGTCATTATTATGGAGTAAATTGATATATACACATTTAAATGTGGAAATCAGAAGTTCTTGCAAGAGATACAGTCACCCACAGGGGTGTGCTATATCAGTCCTCACTGATGGTGTGAATTTGGGATACTGCTACTAGCTCCACAATAAAGGTGTCATTAGAAGGTTGAGCTGTTTCACTGAAGACTAAGTGAATTTTTTAATGGCATACCAAACAACTCCTCCTGCCCTGAAATTGCATCTATTTAAGTGTGACGTCACTTTCCCCCAGAAATTAATTTTTGTTGGAGACTTTAAAGATTTAAATTTTTTACTTTTTCTATCTGCTCCCCCTCCTAATCTCTTTATATTGCCATTTCTTCATGCCATCTGTCTTTTCTGATCATTATTTAACTTTTTGAATGATTTAAATCTAATTCATATTCTTCCTAGTTTAAACTCTGCGTGATTTGTTGAGGATCCTTTAATCTGGTTGAGGAGCCTTGCTGTTGCTTACCTTGCTCACAGATGTCTTGTTTTGAGCATGTCTCTTCTCAAAATCTCTGCAAAACTTTCTGGGCAGCTGTCAGTGAGGTGAACAATGAGCAATCTCCTTTCCCAGGTGATCTAAGAATCTAGGCCCACCTCTTTATTTTTAACCTACCTAATATTGTTACTGCCTCTTTTACTACTACATTGGCAGCATCCTCTTTAGTGAAGACAGCTGCAAAGAACTCATTCAATGTTTCAGCCATGCCCTCTGCCTCCACAAGAAGAGCCTGTTTGGTTCTTAATCAGCCCCACCCTACTTTAACTGCTCTTCTACTGTTTAAATGTTTATAAAATATTTTTGGTTCCTGTTAATCTATTCTCTTGTTTCCTCTTTGTTTTTTAGACCTCCCCTGTGCTTTCTAATGCAGTTTGGTTCTCTAATATATTAAGGACTTTACTGTTGTTACAAGCCATCTTTTTTCTGTTTATTATATTAATTGCACCTAATACGTAAATAGTAACATTATCATTTGGTACATGCTGCAAAGTGGATAACTTCATGTTTCATATTTCTCCATTACATTCCATCTGCCATATTCTTGTTCACTCATTTTAACTTGTCTATATCTTTTTGCAGCCTCTTTGCATCTTCCACACATCTTGCTTTCCCATGTTGCAACAAACATGGATGCATTACACTGAGAACCCTCAACCTAAGGCACTGATAAACATTGTAAATAGCAGACTCCAAGCACTGATCCTTGTGGTACCCAACTAGTTGCATCCTTCCAACCTGAAAATGACCTGTTTGTTCCTTCTCTGTTTTCTGTCATTAACCAATCCTTAATCCCTGCTAATATATTACCTCTTGTTATGGCTTTATTAACCTCTGTCACAACTTATAGTGATTGTGTGTCTGTACTCCTAGATCCGTTTGCTCCTCTACCCCATTTAGATTTTATTTTCTAAATAATATGTGACCTCCTTGTTTTTATTACCAAAATTATAATGCCTCACACTTATATTGAGATTCATTTGCCCATTCTGCAAGTTTGAATGTCATATTGCAATTTATTGCAGTCCTTATCAGTGTTGATAATCCACCTCAATTGATGTTGTCCACAAGTTTAGAAAATGCGTTTTTGATTCCAAAGTCTATGCTAAAATGTGAAGAACACTTTACCAATTAATTATTTCTCATTATTTAAGGTGGACTGCTTCAGATCTTTATTTTTCTCAAAACTTATAAATGAAGACGTCTCAGTTTGTTTTACAGCTCCTGGGAGAGAGGGAATCAGCAAATCAGCTGGAAGTAGAAAGCAAATATTATTTTATCAAAAAAGTGGAATGATCCAAATTTCAAATTAAACAACACAAAGCTGCAAATTGTGAATTTAGTAATTAAAATTCAAATGATATGCTTTGAACATAGCAGTAGATTATTGGGAATGTTCCCACTAATTAACAAAGCACTAAGCAATTAATGATAAGTTTAATACCAATATAAAAAATATTTTATTGAACAATAATGGAAATAGTGGCAATAAGTGATGATACTCTGCAATAGTTGTTAACATTCTCAGTGATAACTGATTTGTAATACCTCTGGCATTAATCATAGAAACAGCTGGTAATATTCCTCCCAGAATAGCTGTCAATAATAGACTGTTACAATGGCTGATAATACTCACAATAACTAGTAATAAATCTAGCAATAACTGATCATATCTCAATAATTACTCAATAATAAATCCAACTTTGAGGGAGGGAGTGGAATCTCTCTCAGTTCACAAGTGGCACACGCAAGGCAGTGCATGTGGTATTTGTGGAGCTGCCTCCTATTGTTAGTAGTTTAATTGTCCACCACGATTCGTAACTGCATGTAGCAGGACTGCAGAGCTTAGATCTGATGCATTGGGTGTGGGATTGCTTAGCTTTGTCTATTACATACTGCTTCAGCTGTTTGGCATGCAAGTAGTCCTGTGTATTGGCTTCACCAATTTGACACCTCATTTTTAGGTATACCTGGTGCTGTTCCTGGCATGTCCTCTTGCACTGTTAATTGAACTGCATGATGCCCCTGATTGATGGTATTAGTAGAGTAGGGGATATACCAGGCCATTTTCTCATATCCCTTTCCTTTAGCCACCTTTCTAACCTATACTTCGTTTTTGACATGTTCTCTCTGCCCCAAATCTCTCATTTAATATCAATGCTCCCTCAATCCTTCCTGGTTGTTCTCCAATAACCACCATCACGAAGTGCATGTGTGGACATCAGGCCTTTCTGTTGAACAGCCCACTGACATTTACTGTCTAGGCTTTAAGCCTGAATGAGATAGTGGAGATGCGCATGTGCAACTATCCCCTAAACCTCACTAACGACAATTCCACCCAGGGTGGAAAGGTGGAATCTGCTGGGTCACAAGGCATTGTAAGAGGCAGGTGCCCCTATTTGAATGTGACATTACACTGTTGTTTCCTGTGCTTGCAGCTTGCTGATGTTTTTTGACCATGTAGAGCTGTCATTCAGTGATGTGGACAACATGCTGGAGGCTTTCAAAGGCTCAAGAAAAGGAACTGTTTACCTGATGCCATACCAAGTAAGTAGCATTGCACCTTCCACACCTGAGAACTGCTGAACAGAAGCTTGTGTTCATTCCTACATTTAATAAACACATAGGCTTTTTATTTTCATGTACATCACCAGCTGTCATCACCTATTAGAATAGAAAAAAATCTTTCACTTCATGTACCAGGGTTCAGCTCCAGCCAAGATTAATGGCATGATGGTCTCCTCTTGCTTTGAAACTGGCTGCTTAACAGCACGATATGCTGTATTCAGTGACAGACCTGTACCTGGGTGTAATGTTCCCTCTAAACTGCGCAGCAGTCCTAAATTTCTGTGCAGGCTACACATAAGTCTTAAGTTACCATGCCTGTGTGGCCAAACAAAAATAAAACAAAAGGCCTGCATTCTTAAATGCCACCCATGCATGACTAAAAAAAAAATTATAGGGTATGTTGCCCACCAGAACTGTACACCAGTTATATGCAGTGATAGGTCTGGACCCGCCAATACTCTACACAATGTTAGACTGTGCCCACCAGTGTATGTACCCTATTGTTGTAGAGTGACCCCAATTGTGACAAACATAACCGTGAAACAGTAACCCTGCCCCCAGTAGTGACAGGCCTGTACAGGTAATGGATGTATTTGTTTGTGCTTGTTATATCCAGTGCCACATTGCTGTCCTGTTTCTGTGCTTTGCAGGTAGTATTTGTGGCAAAAGATAACAGAGAGGCGCTGAAATCCTTCACAATGCCATTTTACCTGATGAAGGGCTGTGAGATCAAACAACCAGTGCTTGGGGCAAATTACATCAAAGGAACCATCAATGCTGAGCCAAATGGTATGTGGGAGTAAAGAGGACATTCCAGTGGTTCTCCTGTGTGTATTATGAGAGAAACTAAAATTCTTCAACTCTTTTATATGCAACAAGTGGAGGCAGGAATGAGTGATAATGAGGTTCAATTCTGGGTTAATGTGTTGTACTATTGCTCGATCCAGTAATGGATTAGCACACTGGATTCTACACTCTATTAGCATACTGGTTTCACTAAATCCAAAGCTAGATTAATGCACTGCCTCGCACTGGATCCTGCACTGGGTTAGCAACTGACCGTTCATTGGATTTCGTCTTGGGTTAACTGGAAGTAATTGCACCTCCTCCAATGTTAGACCAACAAGCTGACAACATAGAGGCAATGGAGAAGTCAGCAGAGTTGGTGGAGAGAGAGAGCTGGATATCATTAATATGTATGTGGAACCTGACTGCCTATCTTTAGATGATGTTACCACGGGCGAACATGAAGGTAAGGAAGAGGAGGATAGATTCTTGGGAAACTTGGAGGTAATAGTGTGATGAGAAGCCATGTAGGAGATTCTGTTGCTATGACTGGACAAATAAGAACACAACAAGTTTCAGATAGTTCCACTTACCTCGATAAGGGAGAAGAAACGTTGGAGAAAGATGTTGTGGTCCACTGTGGTGAAGACTGCAGAAAGGTCGAGAAGAATGAGGGGGATTAGTACAGCATTGTTAGAGGATGTCATTTTTTTAATCCTGGTCAGGGCTGTACTGGTGCTGTGGCAGGGGAATAAACATGGCTGGAGGGATTCAAACATGGAGTTGAAGAAGAGGTGGTCAGGGAATTAGAAGGGGGACAGTATATTTGAGAGCATTTTTGAAGGTGGGAAGGTGCTGTGTGATGGTGGTTTTGAAAAGGAGATGGGTCCTAAGAAAAGGGTACCAGTTCTCATGTCACTTAGCATGGCGACTTGGAAGGGAAGTTGGGTTGTCAGCAGTTTAATGGGGTTGGTGTCCAGCAGGCAGGAAGTGTATCTACTGGACAAGATGAGCTCAGAGAACCTAAGGGGAGATAAAATCATAGAAAAATACAGCACAGGAGGAGGCTTTTTGCCCCATTGAGTCTCTTTTGAAGAATAATTAATTTAGTCCCACTCCCCCTCTCTTTCTTCATATACCTGAAAATTTTTCTCCTTCAAGTATTTATCCAATTCCCTGTTGCAAGCTGCGATTGAATTTGTATCTACCATCCTATCAGGCAGTGCTTCCCAAATCCTAACCATTCACTGGATAAAGTATTTTCCCTCATGTTTTCCTCTCTTTGCTAATTACCATTAAATCTGCTCCCTCTGGCTATTGACATTTCAACCATTGGAAACAGTTTCTCTTTATTTATTCTATCTAAATCTTTCTTTAATTTTAAAGACCCCTAACAAATTTCATCTTGGCCTTCTCCTCACTAAGGAGAACAATCCCAGCTTCTCCAGCCTCTTCACATAACGTCAATCCCTCATACCTGGAACCATTCTCGTAAATCTCTTCTGTGCCTTCACCAGCGCCTTCACATCCTTATTAAAGTTTGGTGCCCAGGATTGAAAACAGGTACCTCAGCTGAGGCTGCACTAATGTTTTATTTAGCTTTAGCATCACCTTCTGGTATTTGTACCCTCTGCCTCTATTTACAAAGTCCAGAATCCTGTATGCTTTATTAACTGCTTTGCTAACCTGCCCTGCCATCTTCAAAGCATGTCCCTCCCTTCTTGCACATCTTTTAGCATTGTATCATTTAGCTTGTATTGTCTCTTCTCATTCTTCCTACAAAAATGTATCACTTCACATTTTACTGCATTGAATTTCATCAGCCGTGTGCCTGCGCATTCCATCATCCTCTGCCCTTTTGAAGTCTATTGCTACCTTCAATGCTTATTGCACTTCCAAGTTTAATGTCATCTGTAAATTTCAAAAGTGCGCCCTGTACCGCCCAAGTCCAAGCCATTTATGGATATCAAAAACAGCAGTATTCCTCTTTTTTCTATTCCCCTTGAAAACAGCAGAACTCCACATACCTCCCTCCAGTTTGGGGGAAAAAACAACCATTCACAACTGTTTTCTATCTCTAGGTCAATTTTGCAGCCATACTGTTAAGTTAACTTTTTATCCCATGGGCATCAATTTTTCTAATCAGCCATTTGGAAAACCATATACGCAACATCATCAACGTTTCCATCATCCACTTTCTCTTATGTAGGACTTAGAAGCAGGAGTAGGCCATTTGGCCCCCTGAGCCTGCTCCACCATAAATAAGGTTGTGGTCTCAGCTCCACTTTCCTGACTGCACCCCATAACCTTGACTCCCTTGTTTAACAAAAACCCATCTAAGTCAAAGACCCAATATCCACTACCTTTTGGGGAAGAATGTTCTGCACGCCAATGACCCTCTGAGAGAAAAGAAATTCTCATCTTTTTTTTGAAAAGGGAGACCTCTGTCCCTGAGATCTAGTTTCCTCCACAAGAGAAAATATGCTACTGGCATCCACCCAATCTATTCCCCTCTTGATCTTGTTTGTTTAAATTTAGATCACCTCTCATTCTTCTAAACTCCAATGGGTACAGGCCTAACCTGTTCAACCTTTCTTCTTAAGATAAGCCTTTCATCCCAGGAATGAGTCGAGTGAACCTTCTCTGAACTCCTAAAACAATTATATCTTTACACTTTTTTCTCATCAGAGAAGTCTGTCAAATTAGCCAAACAAAATTTTCCCTCCACAAATCCATGCTGGCTCTCTGTTAGTCCATGCTTGTCCAAATAATAATTTTCTCCCCAGATTATTGCTTCTAAAAACTTCCCCACCACTGAGTGCCCTGTAGTTTATCATTCTAAACTACTGGGTTTATCCTTACACACTTCCTGAACAAGGGTGTAACATTTGCAATTCTCCAGTCTTCTGGCACAGCTCCCTTTTAAGGATGTAGAATTGGAAGAATGTATTCAACACCCCTGCAATTTTTATCTTTGTTTCCTCAGCAACTTGGATGCATCACATCTGAATGGGGTGACTTCTCCACTTTAAGTCCTGCCAGCCATTTTTTTTGTATCCCTGCTTTATCTATCCAATATGCTGACAACATCCTCACTTACTGTAGCTTTGGCAAAGTTGTCTTCCTTCGTAAACACTGATGCAAAGTCCTCAGTATGTGAGTCATGCTTTCTGCCTCCGCTGATAGATCTCCATTTTGGTCCCTAATCAGCCCTGCCAATCCTCTGGCAACTCTTTTATTGTTAATGTCTGCAGAAGACCTTTGGATTCCACTTTGTTAGCTGACAATCTATTCTCATACTCTCTCTTTGCCCTTACTTATTTCTTTTTTCACTTCTCTGTACTTTTTACATTCAGCCTGATTCTCCCTTGTATTATGAAGCTGAAATTTGCCAAACATTCCCTTTTCTTGCTTCATTCAACTCTCTAACCTTGTCATCCAAAGAACTCTGGCTTTAGACTGTCCCCAAACAACCTCCTCTTTAGAGGCCATTCATTGCTCCATGTGATTTCTGCCTGCCAGCCTTTGACACCAATTTACCTAGGCCAGCTCACTACTCAATTCACTGAAATTAGCTCTTCTCCAGTTAGTATTTTTATTCTAAAATTGCTTCAACTTCCCCACGACTAATCTAAACCTATGATCACCTATTCCCGAGATGCTCCTGGACTGTCACTTTCTTGACTTACTCGACCCACTTCATTCCTCAGGGCTAATCCAATAATGCGTTGTCCTTCCTCATTTGGCAGGAAATTTGATCAAGAAAATTCTACACAATCTCTTCAGAAATTCCTCCCCTTCTCCGCCCTTAACATAATTAATATTAGAAAAAGGGAGAATGAGCAATTTTCTTGCAGTCTGCTTCTGCATTGTTTTTGCACTATTTGGTGGCTATTACTTGATTAGCTTCTTCTATTTTTTCTTAACTGCAAATAGATTGTGTTTTTGTTCTCTCAAGGGCATTCTCTCAAGCACAGTAACACTTCTGTTAATCAAAACTGCTACCCCTCCTTTTTTCCTTCCTGAACACTTTGTACCTGAAATATTGTCCATCTAATCTCCCCTTCTTTGAGCCACTACACCACATTCCCACGTAGCTGTTTGTTCCTGCAGCTCAAAAACCTTATTAATCATACTTGTGCATTTACACATGCTCACTCCAAACCTAACTTAGATCTCTTGATATTTTCCATGGTCCCATCTGATTCTATATTATTTCAGACTCTAATTGTCTCCCCTAGTCATCTATGCACCTTTTTTCTACTTTTAAATAATACTTCTTGGTGAACGTGTCCCAGTGCTGCAAAAATCTGAAACCTTCCCTTCCCTACTGTGTCTCTCTCTCTCCATGCATTAACCTCCTATTTCTAGTCTCCATAGCGCATGGCACTAGAGGTAATCAAGAGGTTATATATTTTGAGGTCCTGCTTTGAACTTCCTCCCTAGCTCCTTAAACTCTGATTGCAGGACCTCAGTCCTCTTCTTTCCTGTGTTGTTGGTTCATGACATCTGGCTCTTCCTCTTCCCCGACAATGTTCTACACCATCGCTTACCCTGGCACCAGGGAGGCAACTTCCCATAAGGGTCTCATATAGGTGGTAGTAGAACTGCCTGTAAGTTCCCTTGACTATCAAATTCCCAATTACTACTGCATTCCTACACTTTGTTGTACCCACCCATGTAGTCCTTTGCCTCATAGTCCTAGACTTGGGTTTGCACCCCATCAAAAGAAGCTATTGCACTCAGCCACACTCAGTTCTGAATATGGATTTGAGTGACGCTTCTGCTGGAGATTCCAGTATTGCCTGTCTCTTCCAACTGTTATGGCTGCCCACTTTCTATTCTGATCTCTGTTTGTGGGGATGACCACTTGCTAAAACCTGTGACTTGCAAACAGTCAGCCACCATATGTCTTGCAGTGAATCCAGCTGTCTCTCATGCTCAGAAGCCTTCAGTTTAAGAGTGGCTGGAGGCACTTCCTGCAAAGATAGGCCTCAGGGACTGAAGGGGCTGGATTTTACAGGGCATTGTGGCTCCTGACCCCAAGCTGAAATGTCAGCAGGAGCCTACCCAGTTGAGGTATGGCTGCCCTGCAGTTATTTAATGTCGATTGGCCATTAATTGGCTGGAGAAAGGACTGTTGCCCAACAGGGACAGGAAATTCCACGTCAGAGCTGCTGGCCAATCAGAGGCTGGCAGCTGCCCAGCACCAGCAATGCCACTGAGCAGTGGCCATTGCTTAGTACTACACTCAAGCAATGAGGAGACGAGCTGTGCCGGATCATGTAAATGCATTTTTTGGTTCATTTATGGAATGTGGGTGTTGCTGGCTAGGATAGCATTTATTGCCCATCCCTAATTGCCCTTGAGAAAGTGATAGTGAGCTGCCTTCTTGAACCATTGCAGTCCCTGAGGTGTAGGCACACCCACAGTGCTGTTAGGGAGGGAGTTCCAGGATTTTGACCTAGTGACAATTGAAGGAATGGCGATGTAGTTCTAAGTCAGGATGTTGAGTGGCTTGGAGGGGAACTTCTAGGTAGTGGTGTTCCCATATATCTGCTGCCCTTGTCCTCCTAGATGGTAGTGGTTGTGAGTATGGAAGGTACTGTTTAAGGAGACTTGTTGAGTTTCTGCAATGCATCTTGTAGATGCTATACACTGCTGCTGCTGTTTGTTAGTGGTGGAGGGAGTGAATGTCTGTGGAAGGCATGGCAATCATGTTTTGTCCTGGATGGTGTTAAGCTCCTTGAATATTTTTGGAGCTGTACTCATCCAGGCAAGTGGAGAGTATTCATCACATTCCTGACTTGTACCTTGTAGATTGTGGACAGTCTTTGGGAGTCAGGAGGTGAGTTACTTACTGCAGGATTCCTAGCTTCTGACCTGCTCTTGTAGCCATAGTATTTGTATGGTTAGTCCAGTTCAGTTTCTGGTCAATGGTAACCCTCAGGATGTTGATGGTGGGGGATTCAGCAATGGTAATGCCATTGAATAAGGGGTGATGGTTAGATTCTCTTTTGTTGGAGATGGTCATTGCCTGGCACTCGTGTGGCGGGAATGTTACTTGCCACTTGTCAGCCCAAGCCTGGATATTGTCCAGGTCTTGCTGCATTTGGACATGGACTGCTTCAGTATCTGAGGAGTCGCGAATGGTGCTGAATATTGTGCAATCATCAGCAAACATCCCCACTTCTGACCTTATGATGAAAGGAAGGTCATTGATGAAACAGCTGAAGATGGTTGGGCCTAGGACACTACCTTGAGGAACTCCTGCATCGATGTCCTGGAACTGAGATGATTGACCTCCAGCAACCACAACCATCTTCCTTTGTGTTAGGTATGACTCCAACCAGCGGGGAGTTTTCCCCTAATTCCTATTGACATCAGGGCTCCTTGATGCCACGCTCGGTCAAATGCTGCCTTGATGTCAAGGGCAGTCACTCTCGCCTCGCCTTGGGAGTTCAGCTCTTTTGTCAGTGTTTGAACCAAGGCTGTAATGAGGTCAGAAGCTGAGCGACCCTGGTGAAACCCAAACTCCGCGTCAGTGAGCAGGTTATTGCTAAGCAAATGCTGCTTGATAGCACTCTTGATGACTCCTTCATCTGTACTGATGATCGAGAGTAGACTGATAGGGCAGTAATTGGCCAGGTTGGATGTGTCCTGTGTTTTGTGTACAGGGCATACCTGGGCAACTTATCACGTTGCCGGGTGGAGTGTTTGGGTGGCCTTGCCAGGTGCGAAGCTGGCAGGCCCTAGAAAGAGGGGTTGAGGTCGAAGTTTGAGGCCATGGGGGAGGGGAACCTGGGGGCTGTAACACCTTTTAGGGGGGCACACTGAGGAGGGACCAACCATTCCCCACAGCCTGTTGACAGCCTGTGCAAGAAGCCACTTACGGGTCTTAATTGGCCCACTTGTGGGCTGGTTGCCAAACACCACCATGTTGCTGATAAAATTGTGGGGGCAAAGGGCAGACTGCCTGCTGGATTTATGTACCCTTCCTGCCTTAAACCTGCCCACAAGCGTGTGTAAAATCAAGCCCATGAAGTATCCTGAAGCTTCCACAGGAATTGCAGTCTAAAATAGGAAAGAAACTGAAGAAAGTTGGCAATTTTGATCTGGGGCAGAAGGAAGCATTGCCAGGGAGGGGTTTATTGGCAAGAAGCAAATGAACTGATGGTCTCACCCTTGATGACAAAGAAGTCTGCAAGTTCCTTACGATAAAAGCAAAAAACTGTGGTTGCTGGGAAATCTGAAACAAAAATAAAAATACCTGGAAAAACTCAGCAGGTCTGACAGCATCTGCGGAGAGGAATAGAGTTTTGAGTCCATATGACTATTCACCAGAACTAAGGAAAAATAGAAAAGAGGTTAAATATAAGCTGGTTTAAAGGAGAGGGCGGGGGAGGGTGCAGGTAGAGCTGGATAGAGGTCCACCTATCTTTTCCCACCTATTTCCATTATTTTTAAATGTATTTCCATCCATTGTTTTATATCTACCCTTTAGCCTATTTCGATCCTTTCCCCCAACTCCACCCCCACTGAGGTTTTTTGTACCTTGCTTGTCCTGCTTTCTACCCTTAATGTCACCATTAGCACATTTCTTAGTTAATATCACCACCGTCAACACCTCTTTGTCCTTTTGTCTATGACATCTTTTGGCAATCTCCACCTAATTATTGGCCCTCTATCCAGCTCTACTTATCCCACACCCCCTCCCCCCTTAAACCAGCTTATACTTCACCTCTTCTATTTTTCCTTAGTTCTGGTGAAGAGTCATACAACTCGAAAAGTTAACTCTATTCCTCTCCATAGATGCTGTCAGACCTGCTGAGTTTTTCCAGGTATTTTTGTTTTTGTTAAAGTTCCTTATGTTTGTTGTTGGTGAGGGGACAGTGTAGGGAAGTATTTTAAGTAGAAAGTTAATAGTGGAGAAAAGAAGCAGAGCACATTGACAGGACTTGCCAAAATTGATTGTTCCCTGTGTTGAAGGTTTCAAATCCTAGTGGAGCCTGGGCGTGGGAGGGTTGGAGCATTTTCATTAGGCTAGGTAATCCTGGGTAAATTAGCAGGGAGAGATGTTGATCAGATGGAGTCCAGGTCAGTTGGACAGGAGAGAAGTTGTTGTTGAGAGGGTAGGTGGGTTGGCTTTAGTTACGCTAGGAGAGTGAGTGGGGTGAGGATATGGTGATAGGATGTAGGTGTGGGTGTGGGACAGGATTGGAGTGAGTGATATGGTCAGGCAATATGGTGAGGAGATCTGAGATAATGGCAGACCAAAAACAAAAATACCTGGAAAAACTCAGCAGGTCTGACACATCTGCGGAGAGGAATACAGTTAACGTTTCGAGTCCGTATGACTCTTCAACAGAACTAAGGAAAAATAGAAAAGAGGTGAAATATAAGCTCATTTGAGGTGGGGTGGGGGGGGGGGGTGGGGGGGTGGTGGGTTTGTGGACAAGTAGAGCTGGATAGAGGGCCAGTGATAGGTGGAGGTTGCCACAAGATGTCATAGATAAAAGGACAAAGAGGTGTTGATGATGGTGATATTAGTTAAGAAATGTGCTAATAGGTGACATTAAGGGTAGAAAGCAGGAAGAGCAAGGTACAGATAGCCCTAGTGGGGGTGGGGTGGGGGGAAGGGATTGAAATAGGCTAAAAGGTAGAGATAAAACAATGGATGGAAATACATTTAAAAATAATGGAAATAGGTGGGAAAAGAAAAATATATATAAATTATTGGAGAACGGGGGATCGGAAAGTGGGTGGGGATGGAGGAGAGAGTTCATGACCTAAAGTTGTTGAACTTCAATATTCAGTCCGGAATCCTAGTCGGAAGATGAGGTGCTGTTCTTCCAGTTTGTGTTGAGCTTCACTTGAACATTGCAGCAGGCCAAGGACGGACATGTGGGCATGAGAGCAGGATGGAGTGTTGAAATGGCAAGCGACAGGGAAGTCTGAGTCATGCTTGCGGACAGACCAAATGTGTTCTGCAAAGCGGTCACCCAGTCTGTGTGTGGTCTCTCCAATATAGAGGAAACTGCGTTGGGAGCAGTGAATGCAGTAGACTAAATTGAGGGACGTGCAAGTGAAATGCTGCTTCACTTGAAAAGAGTGTTTTGGCCCTTGGACGGTGAGGAGGGGTAAAGGGGCAGGTGCTGCACCTTCTGCGGTTGCAAGGGAAGTGCCGTGGGATGGGGTTGAGGTGTAGGGGATGATAGAGGAGTGGACCAGGGTGTCCCGGAGGGAACGATCCCTGCGGAATGCCGCCGGTGGGGGGTGAAGGGAAGATGTGTTTGGTGGTGGCATCATGCTGGAGTTGGTGGAAATGGCGGAGGATGATCCTTTGAATGCGGAGGCTGGTGGGGTGATAAGTGAGGACAAGGGGGACCCTATCATGGTTCTGGGAGGGAGAGGAAGATGTGATGGCGGATGCGCAGGAGATGGGCCTGTCACGGTTGAGGGCCCTGTCAACCACTGTGGGTTAAAAACCTTGGTGAAGGAAGACATGTCAGAGGAACTGTTTTGGAAAGTGGCATCATCAGAACAGATGCAACGGAGGCGAAGGAACTGAGAGAATGTGATGGAGTCCTTACAGGAAGCGGGGTGTGAGGAACTGTAGTCAAGGTAGCTGTGGGAGTCGATAGGCTTGTAATGAATATTGGTGGACAGTCTATCACCAGAAATGGAGACAGAGAGGTCAAGGAAGGGATGGGAAGTGTCAGTGATGGACCACGTGAAAATGATGGAGGGTGGATTTTGGAAGTAAAATTAATAAATTTTTCCAGGTCCAGATAAGAGCATGAAGCAGCACCGAAGCAGTCATCGATATACCGGAGAAAGAGTTGTGGGAGTGGGCCGGAGTAGGACTGGAACAAGGAATGTTCCACATACCCCATAAAGAGACAAGCATAACTGAGGCCCATGCCGGTACCCATAGCCACACCTTTTATTTGGAGGAAGTGAGATGAGATTAAGGAGAAATTGTTCAGTGCGAGAACAAGTTCAGCCAGACGGAGAAGAGTAGTGGTGGATGGGGATTGTTCGGGCCTCTATTCGAGGAAGAAGCGGAGAGCCCTCAGACCATCCTGGTAGGGGATGGAGGTGTAGAGGGATTACATGGTGAAGAGGAGGTGGTTGGTGCCAGGGAACTGGAAATTGTTGATATGATGTAGGGTGTCAGAGGAATCGTGGATGTAGGTGGGAAGAGACTGGACAAGGGGGGGAGAGAATGGAGTCAAGATAGCAAGAAATGAGTTCTGTGGGGCAGGAACAGGCTGACAAAATCAGTCTGCCAGGACAGTCCTGTTTGTGGATTTTGGATAGGAGGTAGAAGCGGGCTGTCCGAGGTTGGGAGACTGAGGTTGGAAGCTGTGGAAGGAAGATCTCCAGAGGAGATGAGGTCAGTAACAGTCCTGGAAACAATGGCTTGATGTTTAGTGGTGGGGTCATGGTTCAGGGGGAGGTAGGAGCAAGTGTCTGCGAGTTGACACTCAGCCTCTGCAAGGTAGAGGTCAGTGCACCAGACAACAACAACACCACCCTTGTCAGCAGGTTTGATGACAAAGCCAGGTTTGTTTCCTGCCCCTTAATTTACTACTTTTTTGGGGTTGGATGGGAGTAAACAATCATAAAGACTTAGAACTTAGCCTGATGGAAAGACTTACTGGTTTTGCACCGCATTCTGACCCTCTTTCTCTTCCACAGGAGGATGGGAAGGTTCTGCAACATTTAAACTTGCCTTCACCAGTGGAGGAGCCATTGAATTTGGACAACTGATGTTACGGATGGCGTCACAGGGTAGGTCTTCACTCACTCACCCTGCAGGTTTCAGCTCTGTCCCTCGTGGCAGTCCTGGCTGCAGTCACGTTATGCTTTTCCTCTTTTTATATTCTGCCCCCTTTTTTTTCTCTGAAGCTGCTAACTCTTGCCGGGATTCTGGTTCCTGCTGGGAGAGTTGTCAGTCCAGATGCTCTGTGAGACAAACCATGAGGATGGACTACCCTTTACAAATCTACTCGCAGTGTCAGTTGTAGCTCATTGGGTAGCTCTCTTGCCTCCAAGTCAGGAGGTCATGGCTTAAAGCCCAACTCCACAAACCTCAGCATATAATTCAGGCCGACACTCTAGCACATTACTGAAGGAGTGCTGCACAGTCAGAGGTGCTGTCTTTCAAATGAGACATTAACAGAGGCTCTGTCTGCCCCCCTTGAGTAGCTATAAAGGATATTGTGATACTATTTCAAGACAGAGCAGGGGTGTAACCACTAGATCCTTGGGCAATATTTATCAGTCAACTAACATCACTAAAAGCAGATTATCTGGCCACTTGTCATATCATTGTTTGCTTAAACAAAATGGCTGGTGTGTTTCCTGCATTACTGCAGACTGGCCCTGGCACCATGAAGCTATTCAAGCAGGGGGTGCAATAAAGAGTGCAGTGGTAGCAAGGAATGTAGTGAGGGGGAGTGACACTGTTCTCTACAGCAAAGACTGAGATTCCATACAGCTGTGTTGCCTGGCCAGTATCAAAGTTCGGGAACAGAAAATGCTGGAAAAACTCAGCAGGTCTAACAGCATCTGTGGAGAGAAAAACAGTTAACATTTCGAGTTCGTATGACCGCCAGAGCTAAGGAGAAGTAAAATGTGATGAAATTTATATTGTTTAAGGGTGGTGGAGCAGGTGAAGCTGGATAGAAGGCCAGTTATAGGTGGAAGCAAAAGAGAGATTGCCAGAGGTGTCGTGAACAAAAGGACAAAGGCGTGTTAATGATGATACTGGCTAAAGGAGATGATGATGGTGGCGTTAAGGTCAGAAAGCAGTATGTGATAAAAGCAGGTCAAGGGTGAGCATTCTGGAAAGAACAATATGAACAAGTGACAGATGGCCCTTGTGGGGGTGGGGTGGGGGGAGGGGACAGTGGTGGGAAAAAAATTGAAAATAGGATAAAAGGTGGGGATAAAACAATGAATAAAAATAAGTGGATAAAAATTTAAAAATGAAGATGGATATTTGGTAAAGAGGCTGAGGATGGAGGAGAGAGTTCATGGTCTGAAGTTGTTGAACTCAATGTTAAGTCCGGAAGGCTGTAAAATGCCTAATTGGAAGATGAGGTGCTGTTCCTCCAGTTTGTATTGGACTTCACTGGAACATTGCAGCAGGCCAAGGACAGACTTGTGGGCATGAGAGTAGATTGGAGTGTTGAAATGGCAAGTGACAAGAAAGTCTCATCACGTTTTACTTCTTTAATTTTCATCACATTTTAGTTCTCTTTAGCTCTGAAGAAGAGTCATACAGACTAGAAATGTTAATTCTGTTTGTTTTTTCTCTCCACAAATGCTGTTAGACCTGCTGAGTTTTTCCAGCATTTTCTGTTCTTGTTTCAAATTTCCAGCATCTGCAGTATTTTGCTTTTATCAAGGTTCAGGACATTTGTTCAGGGCTGGAGAGGAGCTTACAGTAGAAGGGGGAGGATCCATTTGTCGTGGTACATGTAGGTACCAACAACATTGGCAGGACAAGGAAAGAGCTTCTGTATAGTCAGTAGACACCAAATTAAGAAGCAGAACCTCATTCAATCCCCATTATGTGCAAATTGGCATAGTGCAAATAATGTTAGGGAAATGAAAGTGTGGCTCAAAGACTGATGTGGGAGAAGTGGGTACTGGTTCATGGGGCACTGGTATCAATGTTGGGGAAAATGTGGTACTGAGCAGTGATGGAGCTGCGGGCTGACAAATCTCTGGGTCCTGATGGCCTTCATCCTAGGGTCTTAAAAGAGGTGGCTAATGAGGAAGTAGATGTGTTGGTGTTAATTTTCCAAAATTCGCTAGTTTCTGGAAAGGTTCTTCCTGACTGGAAAGTAGGAAATATAACCCCTCTATTCAAGAAGGGAGGAAGGCACAAAACAGGAAACTATAGGCCTGCTAGCTTGACGCCTTTCATAGGAAAGGTGTTAGAATCAATCATTAAGGACGCTATAGCTGGGTACTTAGAAAAGCTCAAGGTAATCAAAGGATTACCCTTGGAAAAATTGCATGGTTTTGTGAAAGTGAAATCGGGTTTAACCAATTTATTGGAGTTCGTTAAAGGAGTAACATGTACTGTGGATAAAGCCTGTAGATGTACTGTACTTGGATTTCCAGAAGGCATTTGATACGGTGATACAAAGACTATTATGGAAAATAAAAGTTTATGGTGTAGGAGGTAACATATTAGCGTGGATAGAAGATTGGCTGGCAGAAAACAGTGTATGCATAAATGGGTCTTTTTCTGATTGGCAGGATGTGACAAGTGGAGTCCTGCAGGGGTCTGTGCTGAGGCCTCAACTTTTTACAATTTGTAACAATGACTTAGAGGACAGTGAAGTGTTGGTAGCTAACTTTGCTGATGACACAAAGATAGGTAGGAAGGTAGGTTGTGAAGAGGGCATAATGAGATTGGACACAGATATAGATAGGTTGAATGAGCAGACAAAAATCTGGAAGATGGAGTATAATGTGGGAAAATGTGAAGTTGTCACTTTGGCAGGAA